>NW_022589709.1:43082551-43531371 GCF_004348235.1 Phoca vitulina
CCCCCCCACCCCACCCCACGCCACGCCACCCCCGCTCGTGTGCTCACTCTCTCTCAAATAAATAAATAAACTATTTAAAAAAAAAAAAAAAGGCCGGCCCTCCCCTGGAGTAAGAGGAAATTCTTCCTGCCTTACTGCATTTGAGCTGGGACATCAGCTATTTCCTGACTTTGGATATGAACTGAAACATAGGCTCTTTCTGGTTCTCAAGCCTGCCAGCCTTTGGACTACAACCCTTAGCTGTGAGTCCTGTTCCCTGGCCTCAGTTCTTGATTCTGCCAAGAAAGAATGCAGAGCCAAAATCTTAAGCAACAGTTTAATAGTGGTCAAAGCAAAAGTACACTCTAAAGGTAGGAGAGGGGGCAGGCCCAGAGGTGGCACCTGCACTGGGGTTAGGGGTGTCTTTTCCTTTATCTGTATTTGGGTTGCAGGGTCACACTTGGGGAGGTCTTTGTTTGAGGGTTCTCTAATCACCCAGGAGTCTCCTCCTACAGGACAGTAGAGGGAGTTTTATGACCATGTATGATCTTCAGTGGCACTGTCATGGCAACCAACCCCCTCAAAGGGGGTCAAAATAGCAAAGTAAATGTATTATAATGCAGTTATATGTTACTTTAGGGCAGTGGTTATAGGGAAGAGTGCATGTGTGGGCCCCAGGGTTCCCCCCGCCCCCGCCACCTGCTGTGGGAAAATCTCCCTTTGCAGCTGGGGTGGGGTGGTTGGCAGTTTCTTGAGTTTTATCTTTTTCAATGGTTGGAAAGTCCTGTTTCCTGTTCATATCTAGCTAACTGCCTACTCTATCAGAACTATTAGAACTACACCATTGGCTCTCCTGAGTCTTCAGCTTATCACTGCAGATCTTGGGACTTGTCAGCCTTTATAATTGCATGAGCCAATTCCTTACAATAAATCTCTCTTCTTCTCTCTGTTTTTCTCTACACAGACACAAACACACACAATTGGTTTTGTTTCCGGGAGAATGCTAATAAACTACTTGATCAAAATTGCTTGCTTCTTAGAAAATACAATCTGATAACAAGGCCCAGCTGGTGGAGTATATGGTCCACCACTGATTTTACAGGGAGTTTACAGGATGATGAGATAAGCAGTTGTTGGCCTACGGTGCACAAAATAAGAGTATTCACTGAAAGTGGAAAAGAATATTGAAGGGAAGGAAGTTCCCCCAGTTCTCACTCAGCCTCTTTAGTTTGCTAAAAGTAAAGGATGCCTTCTGCAGTATCTTAGGGAAAACATCTGAAACAATTACAAAAAAGGGCAGTGAAGTGAAAAAGTGAGTGAGTGAGTGAAAAAGTAGGGGCCAGATATATAATAAAACCAGAGCATGAGCGAGGAAACATTAATACTTTTTAGAGTCAGATGTGTATAATAAGAGAAAGAAATACAGAACGACCCTGAGATCCACCATTAACAATCCAGTCACTAACATACATTCAAATTTCTATTTCCATGTTTTACCTTCTACTACTATCTAAACTTGGAATGCTTGAGTAGAAGTTTGGATTTTGTGGGTGTGTGTGTGTTGGGGGGATGGTTTTGTTTTGCTTTTTTTTTTCTTTTCTTTTTTTTAAGATTTTATTTTTTATTATTTATTTGAGAAAGAGAGAGTGAAAGAGAGAGAGCATGAGAGGGGGAGGGTCAGAGGGAAAAGCAGACTCTCTGAGCAGGGATCCTGATGCGGGACTCGACCCTGGGACTCCAGGATCATGACCTGAGCCAAAGGCAGTCGCTTAACCGACTGAGCCACCCAGGCATCCCTGTTTTTTTCTTTTTGATACTTGAACCTTATTTAGAAACCAAATCACATTTTATACTATTTATATAGTATTTCTATTTTTTATTCATTCCTTAGGTAGATTATAAACTGGTTTTAAATCCAACATATAGCAAAATGCCTGTATATGGTAGCTTTTTCATAAGTCTTTTAATTGAATTGAATGTCATGATTAACTAAGCCCATAGCAAATTCCCAATAGTCTTAACTTATATGGTCATCATTTTCTATGCCATTTTTGAAAACATTTGCATTGTTTTACATTTGTTTTTTCATTTGAAGCCTAGGTAGAAAGGAAATGTCTTCTGTGTTGGCAGTATTATTTTCTCAGCACCTCTCACAGTGTCTTATGCACAGAAAATTCATGCATCTCTGTTGATTGAACAAACTGCAAAGAGATGCAATTAGGTAAAGGCCAATAGAGTAAGAAAAATGCATACTGACAATGAAATTGAAAGACAGAAATATATGTCCATTTTCTTGGCAAATCATCATAGAACATGGTAATCATAAACAAAATATTTTATGCTATTATAATGCATAAACACTTGTGAGATGTCAATCTACCTTGTATAGCAGGGATTCCAAACCTGTATGTGAGTATGTGAGTGAGAAAACGTAGGGAGGTTAGTAAGTGTGTTCAAAAATCATCCTGCCACTAAACAGCAACTTTATTATTAATATTATTATAATCATTTTATTATTATTAATATTCTTATTATCATTATATTATTTTAGTGGTGATAAGGAGGGTAGGTATGGCTACCAAATATTTATAAGTATGTTTTTATAATTACAGTTGTATAAGGGAATATCATCTCTAAATACCAGACTGTGCACTTGATGAATGTAAATGGCCTGGTCATTTTTTCCCAGTCTTAAACAATACTATTAATTTCAGATTCTGAGGATAGGAACTGTGTGAAAGGAAGTATTTCTTTTTAGAGCAATTCCTTTTGCATTAGGTATAACACAAAGGTTATAAGGGAGCCGTGTGTTGACATAGGGGTAAGAAATAAACACTTGCTAACTTTAAAAATTATACAATGGAATAAAAAGAATATTTAATTATCACAAGGAATTTACTTATTATTAATTTCCTTAGGTGATGCTGAAAACGGAGTGCAAAATAAAGGGAATTTCAGTTTCAGAATAGGTGAGTCTGGAACAATTATATATAAAAGATTTAAAATATTCATTTAAAATTTAAATATCATAAGGAGGGACCTAGCTGATGAGTTCCTATGGTGAACATCATCATAGAGGAAATTTTCACTCTATAGTTTATCTGATTATAAATATGCTTTCCATTACCAGGTTGGCTGAAAGTGATTATATTTCATATGTATCTTTTCATTATTATTGATTCCAAGCACACGAAACACATGAGGTCTCATGCATATGGTTCTTTCTAAGATTTTGATTGAAAATTTTACTCAATTTCTAAGGTATTCGTTTTTGAAGTTTTGAAGTTTTCTGTTTTAGAAGTAAACATGTTACAAATTAAATTTTCTTATGGCCTACCTAGTTCCTTTTAGGAACATTTTGCTTTGTCTTATTTTTCCTTTCATCAAAAAAATACTTTAAAACTGGTTGCTTGGAGGTGCGTAGGTGGCTCAGTTAGTTAAGCGGCTGACTTTGGCTCAAGTCACGAGTCCTGCATCGGGCTCCTGGGCTCCTTGCTCGGCTTCTCCCTAGGCCTGCTGCTCCCCTGGCTTGTGTTCACTCTCTCTCTCTCTCTCTCTCTGACAAATAAATAAATAAAATCTTAAAAAAAAAAAAACTGGTTGTGTGGATATAAAATTAGTATGCATCATGTCCATATTTTCATTTCTAGATCCTGACAAATCAATTGAATTTAAAACAATAAAAAGAACCAAATAAACAGCACTATGACTGGTATCACTTCTTCCCATAATCAATGTTATTGAGAAATATTTATCAACATGAATCCCCTTAATCCCAGCTACTTATATGATTTGGTGTTTGCTTTTAATAAGTGCAATATATTTTTCTAAATTCTATGTTCCCATTCAACTAGGCTTTATATTTTCATCATTATCATAGTAATTATAAATATACATCAAGTACTAAATGCATGTGAAGCACTCTGCTAAGATTCTTACATGTATATTACCTCCCTTATTACATGTGATGACCCTTTGAGGTAGTTATTATCTCTATCATCCACATAAGGATTGTAGGGTACTTGGTGGGAGTTAAGTATGGTCCAGGGTCATACAGAGATTAGTACTAACAAGAGTCAAATCCAGGTAGTGTGATTTGAGCAATTGCACTCCTAATTGTCTTCAGAGATGGCTGTATTTTTAACCTCAAAACGAGATTAAAAAAATTAGACATTGAGGTAGAGTTGAGAATAACAATCTTTAATTGCAAAATATTTCTTAGAACTGTAATAGGACACTGAAATTTTATTAAGGTGTTAACTTGTGTTTTCTTTTTAAAAAAATCTCTATTTTATCTCAAACCTTAAATATAGCAGAGTAAACTTAAGGGTAGGAGGAAATGTAGTTTTCTGCAGAACTTCTGTAAGTTACAATTAAATATTTAAAATGAAAACAGAATGATGAATATAGCATTTTATGTACAATATATTATTTATGAGGATTAAAAGCCCAATATAGAAATTTGCATATCCAATTTTTCTTGGGTATTATTTTTTCTCAAATAATAAGTAATTTGGGAGAATGTTATCTTTTTAAGTTACTTTAAATCATTCACTCAAGGACTTACTGACACAAATTGTAATAGCATGAAATTAAAATATTATTAATCAGTCAAATATGAAAGAACTTGTTTTTTATTTATTTTATTTATTTATTTTTTTAAGATTTTTTATTTTATTTATTCGAGAGAGAGAGAGAGAGCGAGAGCACAAGAGGCGGTAGGGTCAGAGGGAGAAGCAGACTCCCTGCTGAGCAGGAAGCCCGATGCGGGACTCGATTCCGGGACTCTGGGGTCATGACCTGAGCTGAAGGCAGTCGCTTAACCAACTGAGCCACCCAGGCGCCCTATTTATTTTATTTTTTTAAAAAGATTTTATTTCTTTATTTGAGAGAGAGAGCATGAGCAGGGTGGAGGGGGTGGAGGGAGGGAGGAAAAAAGGAGAGGGAGAAGCAGACTCCCAGCTGTAGGCAGCCTTGATCCCAGGACCACCACCCCCCCCCCGCCCCCATCCTGAACTAAACCCACTGAGCCACCCAGGCGTCCCTAAAGTATTTGTTTTTTAAACGTGAGTAGATATAAATCCATGTCAAAAAAAATGTTTATATTTAAATATAGAGCAGACATAAATGACTTGATGTGAATTGATAATTTGCTGTTACAATTTACTATTCCACAAAAAGTTCAAATGATTCCCTGAGGTTAAATTTTCTATGTGTAATGATAGTTTAATTTAATTTTTTAGTAACATATGCATTCATACCTGAAATTCAGTTTTTTAATTCATTAATGTTAAAGTTAAAATGTACAGATGCGTGTGTATATGTTTGTGTGTGTGTGTGATTGTAGTCCATGATTTTCCTGGCCTAATCAACTTAAAAGAATGTGTTCATATTAATAGTCCACTGACACATATCACTATATTTTATGTAAATTTTTGAACTCTTACCAGGCATCATTATAATACTATTAGTCTCATACATTTTGTAAACAGGCTGTTCTACCATGTTCTTATTTCTCTCACCTTATGGATGGATGCTGCTCATTAAGTTACTTTAGACAACATCATCAAAATGCATTAAAATTGAGTTAACTCAGAAATTTAAAAAATGATACTGTTTGTATCAATGTGCCAGTTATGAATTTAGCCTCGCAGTTTCAAATCCGCATTGGATTGACTTTTCTGTGATCCTGGAGCTGGACCCTCTAACTATTCCTCCTTGGCAGCCGTCATGAGACTAAGCTTTGTCAGTGGAGTGTACTGGAAAACAAAGGGATTCGCTTCTGGGGCCAGTTGGGTTCCTGTAGGCAGGATTCTAGAGTGCGTATGTGATTTCTGCAGTGCCCCGCATTTGCAACACAGTCAGCCTCTGTAAGACTAGGCTGCTGCAGCACCTGGCTGAACGGAGTCAGGTAGAACAGGTACCTCCTTTGAATGGCCTGTCCTAGCACCCACTCAGGCAGCTTGGTCGTATTGAGAAGGAAGACCTTCCTCTCTCTGCCCTAGGGTCCTTCAAGCTGGACTTAGAATCAAGTTGACGTAAGACAGATTAACAGGAGAAAATAAAATTAGAAGGTGAGGAATCCACATAGACATGAAATTCCAAAAACAATGAGGCCACATATATCTTATATGAGCTAAGGAGAGGGGTAGGGGCCTGAGAATACAAAGGGGAGAGAACTCATTAGCAAGAAGGTGAAAGGAGATGCTTGGAAAAACAAGGTTGCTCTATTATGCACATAAGTTCCTTAAGTAAAGAGGAGTCTCTATTAATAGCTCTCTTCCTATTACAGGCTCTCCTTTCCATTGTAAATTTAGGCAGTTGTGGGGGAGGCAGAGAGCTTTTCCTGTATCTGCTGAGTTTTGATTACTTTTAACTGAAAACAATCTTTATGCCAAAGCGGGCCATCTTGGGGCAGCCTGCTCTGGGCCCCATTATATTAATAATGAGAGTCTAACCAGAAGACAGAAACTGTATAATAATTTGAACAGGAAAAATTCAATCCCTGCGCTGGACATTTGAAAGGCCTGAGTTCCAGATATCCTTGGAAAGTAAATAGCTGTAACTCTGGGAGGTGGAGACATTTTTCCATATGTGTTCCTTTCCTTGGGTACTCTGTCTCAGCCCTAGGGGTAGTAGCTCTATTCTACACCTTTTACTCTTTTTTAAAAAATATTTTATTTATTTATTTATAAGAGAGAGAGAGTGAGTGAGTGAGTGAGAGAGAACACGAGAGTGTGGTGAGGGGCAGAGGGAGATGCAGACTCCCCGCTGAATAGGGAGCCTGATGCGGGCTCCATCCAGGATCATGACCTGAGCTGAAGGCAGACGCTTAACTGACTGAACCACCTAGGCACCCCTACATCTTTTACTCTTATGTTCTTTAGAGTTCTTTTACTCCTTCCTAGTCAATCCTCTATTTCCTAATTCCCTGTTATAGTTAGTAATTCTTTATATTAAAGTTTTCCTGTTCAAATTATTATACAGTTTCTGTCTTCTGGTTAGACTCTCATTATTAATATAATCAATAACAAACAGTTCTGTACCCTGTACATCTTTAGTGAGACTGAAGATTCTTCAGTGTATGTTATGGAAGAGGTGTCTGTGTATAAGATATGCCTACAATACCTAGGGAGTAGATAGAAGACTGGGAGGCCACCAAGACAAACATTTATAATACAACTTCCTCACAATAACTTAGTTTACTGTGACATCTAAACATAGCTAATAGGGCACTGGAAAGCATTTAATTAGTGGAGGTAACTCACCTAGGCAAAGAAATTAATGCAAATAACCACAACAAGATAGTTTTAAACGTATCAACATGGCCAGTTCCTTGTCAATTTTATTTTCATATTGAAATAAATAAATTTAATGCATGAATGGGTAGGAGAAGTAGTCATTCCCAGGCAATTTTATATCCCTGTTATGAGTAAGTGATGCATGAGTCCACTGAAGACTTAGAAGGTTTAAAACAGAATAGATATCAACTTGAAAAGTACTTAACTTCACTTCAGGTATCTCCTTTCTGAAAATGCCTGTTAAGTTAGGAGTCACTGGAATCCTAAGTAGAAGAAAGTAAATGCTAATCAAGGGAGTGACTTCATCATCTATGCATTCCCAGCAGCTAACACAAGTCCTCATGCATTTTGGGCACTCAATAAAAATGTGTTGAATGGATGAGTGGATTTAGCTATATGTGGCTAGGATTTTACTTTTCTCTTTGTGAAGTACCATATTAAAAGATTTAATACTGTGAAGAAGAGAGTATAATTTTATGTATGTATTATAGGAACTAATCTTTGCTCATAAAATACAGCCTTAATAGTACAGAGTCATGTTAGATAATAGCTGTTTTCACTCTTTTCTGGCAACATAAAGAGAGTGGAAAAGATAGAAGCTTTGTTTTTAAAACACCGAGAGATGTTTATATATTTTATAACATTGGAAAATCACTGCTATTATTGCAAGTCACCTCTTGACTTGCTATCAGTAGGTCAAATTTTTACCATAGATTTCTTTAGCCTATTCTTTCTATATAAACAGTTGCATTCAGGTGGATACTAGGGAGATTTTTGTCTTCTAAGAAGTCAGTATAGTGGGGGTAAAAAGAAATACCGCAAGCTAAAAATACCACATTCTCCATCAATCCCTGTTCCACACCACTCCATTTCTGGTCTCTAGGACAAAGTAAGATAACTATCTAAGTCTCAATTTCTCCATTTGCAGATGACAATGACAATATGCTTCGTCTTATGACGTTTTGAGGATCCAAGAAGATAGTGTATGTATGTTGTTTTGAGGATCCGAGAAGATAGTGTAAGTAAACATGTTTAAAAATTGTTAAGTAATAAAAAGTATTATTTTATAACAAGACCATGTTATAAGACATGATTAAAAGCATGCTTCCACAAAGTTAGCACAGGTATATTGGTTAGTGTCTGCATGGGAGCCTATCTGGCAGCACTTGGTGCTATGCAGGTGTGTTGACACTATTATGTAGTAAACAAAAGAACACACTTTGAAATCAAACCAGCATGGGTTAGGATCCACAGTCTGTCCTTTACTAACTGAAATACTTTGGGCAAGGTATTTAATTTCACTGTTCTCATTTTTTCTCATCTTTAAAATGGGATAATAATGCTTAGTTTATAGAGTTGTGAAATAAAAGTGAGCATGTCAGGCACTTATCACACAGTATATGAGACATAGTAAGTCCCCTATTAATGACGTCTCATTATATAATGAATCAGTTACTTTGCCCGCAGATGACAAGTTGGACTAATTGTATACACCAAAATTGGAAGTTTTGTACAAGTGCCCTAGGCACCTCTTCGTTTTTCTGAAATCTTTGGATGCAAATCAGATCAAAATTTGTGTCAGATGATAAAATGATGCGGAACAGATGCATTTGGAACTCTGTTGAATTGACTTGGTTAGTAGTTCTTAATTTTTATGTGCATAAAAATCACTTGGGGTGCTTGTGATAGATGCAGAATATCAGATTTTAGTTCCAGAGATTTGATTTTGGGATTCTGATGTGTGTCCTGGGGATTAATGCCTAAAAGCACCTTAGGTGATTCTGATATGGGTGACGCTCCTTTGAGAGCTATTGCTTTCAATATGCCATGTTCAGGAGGATGATGCGGTTATACATGATTACAACATTTTCATTGTGTGTGTATTCCAGGATAATCTATGATTTCTACTTTCTCTTCTAAAAGATTTTCCCTTTGTTATATTAAGACAAAAAAAATTTGGATTCACATGATACGATGTAGTTGAAATAGCTGCATTATAAAAACTAATTCCAAATAGAAGATTGAGACTTAGAGTTTGAAAAGACTTAAAGAAATAAATCTATGAAAAAATATATTTGCTTTATAAATATTTCTGTGCATTTTGAATTGGTCTATTTTGTGATGTTGATTTATTTTCCAATTGCATTTCTGACAGTTTTTAGATGGTCGTCTTGAAAACAAAACAGAAAAAGAATTAGTTTTGTATGCTTTCCATAGCTAACGTAAAATCCCTGAGCATATTTCTAATGGTTGTTTTATTTGTTCAATCTTTGAGTTGTTTGCATAAGATATTCTGGAAATTTAGAGATTTGCCAGCAATCATACTAATTTCATTGATTTGTGTGTGGTTCAGGTTGTCTGTTTTAATTCTTACGTTCATTAAGTATTTTTTCAAATAGTAACAGTCTTACAAATAAAAAAATAAATTATTTATTTAAATATGTTTATATAAACACAACGACCTCATATTCACACTTAGAAGACTTTAGAATTAAGCTAAAGGATTTGTTGAACAATTGAGACTGTTACTATTTATTATTGACTGTTACTGCACTAATATTAATGGTTATAATTTTGATAGTTAACATTGGCTGAACACTGATTATTTGCCACTTACACTTCATTATAATTTGTGAAATAAATGTTATTGTCATTCTATTTTATGGATGAGGAAACTGATGTTCAGAGTAGGATGCCCAAGATTATATAGGTTGTAAGTGGTAGCATTGGGATTTGAGCTAGTTTATCTGATTCTGGAATTTGAAAATTTAAGTAATACACTAATAATTTGCTTTAAGAAACAATACTAAATTCTAAATGTAAAAGAGAATAGTTTCACACATTTTCAATGTTAAAATAAAACATTTTCCTTTCATTTGGAAGGAAGTGGAAAATAGTTCCTTTTAAAAATCTAAATTATTTTCTTAGTAAATTCACACATGCATTCCAAATAACTTTATTTATACATTGACTGACTATTGCTAGGCTAGAAATTGACAAAAGATATCAATAGACACAGGCAAATAAGATTTTTTTTTAAGATTTATTTATTTATTTTAGAGAAAGAGCAAGCAAAAGCGGGGGAGGGGCAAAAGGAGAGGGAGAAAAGAGAATCTAGTGGGGAGCCTGCTGCCAAGATCATGACCTGAGCTGAAACCAAGAGTGAGATGCTTAGCCTGCTGAGCCACGCAGGCACCCCAAGAGGAGATTCTTTCAAGTAACATCTGCAAGAAGATGGCTTCCAGCTGGAACAGAGAACAGGGCAGCATCACTGCAACGGAAAGCTTGGCTTTCTTAACCTATGCACCTTCCTCAAAGGTCATACCCAACAATGGCTGGGTCTGCTGACTTGCCACAATTATGGGAAAGACTTAAAGCAACTGTAGAAATGGTCATAAGGTAAGCTCATATTCACTCTGAGGATATACATATTCATGTCAATATACATACTGGAGAAAGGAGAAAGAGAGGAAGGGAGGGGGGAAGCAAGATAAAGATCAGAAGATAGAGCCTGGATAGCAGAAGAGTAGAGCCAGAAGGGAGTTTATATATGAGTAAATGGAGTGACTAAGAAACTGTCCTTGATGAAATAAAAATAACAGCACTTAAATGTAAGAAATGATGAAGAACTTGCTTCCATAAAGGTAATGTTGAATTATAATAAATCTGTTAAGAAATACTTTAGGGTAATAATTACATCCTAGGTATTGCAATGGAAGTGTAGAGGTAAATGTAACTGGAGTTTTTTTCTTCTTTTTTTAATAAAAAGAAATAAAACCATGGGCTGATGTTTTAGTGGGTTATCAATTACGTTGAGAATTTACCAAAAAAAAAGAAACTCTAGGTAAATGAAAAAACAGAGAGCCAAGTGTCAAAGTTATCGGTCCACTAGAGAGACAAAATGCCCTCATCCTTCTTGTATTGAAAATAGTATACATTAGGGAAAATGATGAAATTATTTAAATACTTGTATTAAATTCATTTTTTAAAAAGTCAGTATTTTTTGAGCTGCACTTATATACCAGGTACTGTGTTAAAATACACTTTTAATAGTTGCTCAATTATACTAAATCAGATTTTTATATAGCCTTAAGCCCCTTCCTCATTTATTCCTCCATTGAAATGTTTTCTTTAGTGTAATGGTAAAACATTGTCCTTCAGTAACCTTGGACTTTTATACATCGCCTACACAACGACAGCCAATTACACAGTGTAAAAAGCTTGAGTTGCTTCCTAACACACTTCCTAATTTCCTGTTTTGTTAATAGCATTAATGTTAGAGCAGGAAGACACTCAATTTAAAATGAAATTTATGGAACATGTGAATGATGTCTTTATCAGGTGAATATATTAAGTTGTTATCTTTCAACAAATAAATTGACAAATTACATTATCCATTATAATAAAATCAATCTCTCTTTTTTGGGATTGGTAAAATTGACATTACAATTTCACAATAAATACTTCAAAACTAGAAATAAAAGTCACAAATTTTGCTTATTTTGCATTAGAAAGTAGATACTCTCAAAAAACTCTCTTTTTGAAGTTTAATAAACAAAATATATGTGATTACCATCTCAAACTATTTTAAATAAATTGATAATTGAAGTAATATTCCTAATTGGTGGTAATACGATTTAATGTAAGGTAACATTATTTAAATTTATGCTAATATGAATACATAAATGAAAGTTTCCACCCTTAAATGATGGAAATTTTAGTATGATGAGACAATCTATTTAAATAGTTTGCTTTATATACTGAAAGAATTTTGATTTTTCCATTAGTATTTCAAAACAGAAGAAAACACAAATAGGACTGTTGCTGAGAAAAATTCCAAGATAATTTTTGTGCTCATCTTTTTCTATATAGACACAGAATAGTGAGTAAAAATTATGGTTTCTGTCCCTTAATATGAACTGAATAGGAAAGATTCACTATTAATACAGGATACTAGGCTGAATTTCCAGAAAATCAGTCCATTCATTTATTCATTCTCTCATGCAGTAAGTATTTACTGAGCACCAACTATATGAAACTCTCAGACTCTGTGGAATGAGACACATAGGAGAGAAGCAATTTTTCCCCCCACTGGATTTCTTGTGAGAACTGGGATGTTTTCAATTGAGATTAAATCAATATAAAGATACAAGCAAAGAGAAAAAGGTTTAAGAAAACAGAACTTCAATATAGAAAAAAAAAGATACACAGATATATTTAGTATGATATGAAAATACTAAAAAGTAAAATAAGATTAAAATGTCCTTGAAAAGAAATATATATATATATGTATATATATATACACACACACATCTACGATAAAACAGCAAATAGATATTACTTTTACATAAATTACTGAATATTTATTTTTTTAAAGATTTTATTTATATGACAGGGAGAGACACAGCGAGAGAGGGAACACAAGCAGGGGGAGTGGGAGAGGGAAAAGCAGGCTCTCCGCCGAGCAGGGAGCCTGATGCAGGGCTCGATCCCAGGACCCTGGGATCATGACCCGAGCTGAAGGCAGACGCTTAATGACTGAGCCACCCAGGCACCCCAATTACTGAATATTTATAATCTAACCCTAAACTAAACTAAAATGACCTATTTTGGATAATTAATTAGGTTATAGAAACATTTAAAAAATCTGCCCTTTGTAAGAAGACTACCAAATGCAAATCTCTTGAGTGTTTTGTACTATATTCATTATGAATATGAATGTTAAATGGATAAAACAACTGAAATACAACATCAAAATAAAATTATAATAAAAGTATTTTATCAAACTAGGGCCTAGACAATTTTCTAAGGATATCTTTGTGGAAGATATTTTAATCAGCCATGAAACTAAATGGTGTTCCAATTTGTAATGGAATTTGAATATCTTAATGATATTTTCTATGAAAATATAATTTTAAATATTAGCATTACTTTTCAATGATGTATTAAACATCTGGCAAATTTCTAATAGCAGTATTTTTGGATTTGAATGGAATAATTTAATGGCTATTTCTTTCTAGTCACATTAATGAGCAGGAAAACTGCTGATAATATTTTTACTGTGGTGATTGATATTGATCATGAAGATAACTGAATGAATTAGCAGGTGATGGTCTGAATTTCCAGCAAGAATTTCTGTGGATTCTCGACATCTCCAAATCTATATAGGAAGGTGAAACAAGAAGCCCGTGCTTTTTGGTGAAGTAATTAAAGTAGGAACTAAATTGTTTTCAGGAGTGTGTTAACAGATTTGGTGATACACTGCAATGTCCCTATGAACTTAATGCTGATTACCTAATATGTGTTGACTTTGCCACAAAGATGAGTCGAACATTACAAACATATTTGGTATGGATAATATGTGTTAGGAAACACTCTCCTAGAACCACAACATCTTAAATGAGACAATAGCAGCAATAAAGGTAACTATAAGGCTACATAAATAAGTCCACTATTCTAATTGATTGATTAATTTTCTTCTTTTATTTTAGTGACCACACCTGCAGAGGCTTGAACTACCCATGCAACTCAGTTAATTTTTGTTATCATCACTGATCCTTGCAAGATTCTTTTCTATTTTTTTATTCCTATTTGTACCCACACCCCCCAGTACAATTTTCTCTTTACTTACTCCCACTCCTTATAAGTAATCCACTTTCTTCAATGTGAACCTTTTTGTTTGCACATATCCTTTCCAAATGTGTATTGTTGCTTGGGTGTATGTATTTTTTTAATTATTTAATTTAATTTAATTTATTTTTGAAGATTTTATTTATTTATTTGAGAGAGAGAGCACAAGCAGGGGGAGCTGCAGGCAGAGGGAGAGGGAGAAGCAGGCTCCCTGCTCAGCAGGGAGCCCGATGCAGGGCTTGATCCCAGGACCCTGGAATCACGAGTGGAGTTGAAGGAAGATGTTTAACCTACTGAGCCACCCAGGTGCCCTGTATTTTAAATTTATGTAAAGAGCATTGGTTGCATATTTTATTCCTTTTTCTTACTTTTTTCTTTTAATGGTAAAGGTTATGTTTTTAAGCTTCTTCCATTTTCCTGGGTCTATTAATCAATCTATGGGCTCCAGTTGCTACATAATGCTTTATAGTGTATAGATTCATCCCATTTTACCTACCCATCATTCCACTGAATGGCATAAAAATTATATGAGTATTTCTTTTAAAGTTTCTGGTTCGTATGGTCTATGTGTTTTTAATCTGCATACATAATATCAGACAGTTTTCCAGAATGGCCACATCAATCTATACTCTACCAGGAGTTGTAGGCATAAAGCAGTCATCATAAATCACTGATGGAATGAGACTGCTAGTAGAATGTAGGTTTTCAATTCTGTAAATTCACTGCTCATAAACTGTGCTATTCTCTTGTTGATTTTCAGGAGTTCCTTGTATATTCTAGGTATTAGTCCCTTGGTTGATATTAGATACTACAAATATCTTTTTTCATTCTAACACTTGGGTAGTAATTTTTTCCATGATATTCTTATTTGAAAAAGAAACTTTTGTTTTTATATAATCAAATTTTATCAGTTTTTAGATTTATAGTTTAATTTTAAAAGGATTTTTAAAGGAAATCTTTCCCTGTCTTAGATTATAAAGTTATTGTCCTCTATTTCCTTCTATTTATCTTAAAATTTTATCTTTCACATTTAAGTCTTGATTTATGCAGTTCTACCTTTGTAGTGTTAAGCAGGACTAAAATTTTGTTTAACTACATGGAGTGAGCAACTTCTCCAAAGTCAATCTACTAGATAATCTGTCGTCTCCCGTTGATGTATCAGTCCAACTTTATTATATATTAAGATGCCATTTGTGTATGGATATTTCATTCAGTATGTCTATTCTTGCACCAGAATAGCACTATTTTTATTTCTGTAGTCTTGCAATGTATCTTAATGTCTGGTAGGGCAAAGTTGTACTTTTTATTACTCTTTATTAAGCTCAACTTAGCTATTTATGAGCCTTTATTGCTCCATATCATTTTTTTTATTTTTGTTGCTGTTACTATTTTATTTTTTATTATTTATTTATTTTATGTTCAGTTAGCCAACATATAGTACATCATTAGTTTTTGATGTAGCGTTCAACGATTCATTAGTTGCGTATAACACCCAGTGCTCATCACCACACCTGCCCTCCCTTAATACCCATCCCCCCCCACCGCTCTCCCTTCTGTAACCCTCAGTTTGTTTCCTGGAGTCCAGAATCTCTCATGGTTTGTCTCCCTCTCTGATTTCTTCCCATTCAATTTTAAAATAAGATTACTCACTTTATCAAAACACCAATTGGATATTTTAATATAGATTTCAGTGACTTTGCAATATAATTCTGATTTGTAATGAATATAACTAATATGCAAAATAGAGTCCCTGCTCTCATAGATCAAAAATCAAAACTCTAGAATTCTTATAATTGATATAAATTGCAAATCTCTAAAGAAAAGTCTAATAAGATAATACAAGATGTTTGGCTTAGTGATAAACCAAAACATAAATAAATATCACCCAGTAAGAAATCATTTTTTATTTTCATATTGGAAAAGAGTTAGATGATTGACTGTACTGAGGATGGTTGAAAGTATTGTGAAATGGATGGACACTCTCAGGTGTGTTACTGGAATAAGAAATTGAGTCAGAATTTCAAAAGAAACTTTGTTAGCACTTAAACTATATAAAATGTTCATAGTATTTAATCTAGAATTTGCACTTCTGGGAATTTGAAAAATCGTGATCAGATAAATAAACAAAATGCATATACAAAATGCTCATCACAGAGAAGATTGGGAGTAATCTAAAGACCATCATCAATAAAGAATTGAGTAAATGTAGTATCATATAGATTACATAATGAGTTTTGTTTTTTTTTTAGAGAGAGTGTGAGTGCATGCACGAGGTGGGGGAGGGGCAAAGGGAGAGGGAGAGAGAGAATCTTAAGCAGCCTCCACACCTAGCACAGAGCCAATGTGGGACTCAATCCCACGACCCTGAGATCATGACCTGAGTTGAAGCCAAGAGTGAGATACTTAACTGACTGAGCCACACAGGCACTCCCATTATGAGATATCATGTAACTATTAATTGGTTTGGGCATTAACTTCAATTCTCTTTATGTCTGTTCTGATATTTAATTGAGATTCTCTTCTATCATATACTTTGCAACTATTTAAATAATGACACAAATGTGGATGCTTTACATGAAATGATGTCTGACTAAATTACTGGTTCAGAAAAAGCTGGTTACAAAAGATCATATATGATTGTTTTTGCAAATGTATATATTTACATATACATAATATCTAAAATTACTAATAATTAGAGTGTTAATGGTAATTATATATAAAATGGAATTTTTCCTTTTACTCATTTTAGTTTTAATTTTTATTTTAAGAATGTGTATTTTTAGAATCACAGGATGCAATAAAGCAATTTTATTCTAAACAGGACCTAGATTTATTCAAAAGAAAGATTTTTGAAGGAATTCACAAACTATTCTTTAAAAAAATCATGTTCCCTCTATATTTATTGTATAAAAGAGTAGTTCTTAAACAACTTATGTTCTTAAGACTGTTTGAATATAAGAAAATTTGTCCGGAAATCTGCAATTTATATTACTTTTGTTGTATAAGTCACATATGGTAATTTCAAAAAGAATTAAAGATGCCTCATACTATTGAAGAAGAAAATTAACATGCTAAAAAAATCAATACATTGAAAGTGGACAACAGTGCCATTACATATCCATGTAATTAGTTTCAGCAACTGGACATTTAAATTTAAGTCAGAGTTTCCTGGTGAATAGGACTAAAAAGATAGAGTTAAATATTTTCAGTCTTTGGAATCCTATCTCATGTATTTATCACATAAATCTCATAAAATAGGTAATGGGTAACAAAATAAGCTCTGCCATCATAAATTTTATTTTTGATGAAACAAATGTTCATCACTTGAACTTTTCTTGTAACAGTAAATTGAATTTAGTGAAGGTTTTGAGTTACAAATGAGACAGCCTTTCTATAGTGAGCTAAGGTAATATACTCCCATTATATTATTTCCTGATGATCTACCATAATGTGGAAATAAAGCACAAGGAATCCAAATAAATTGATGGTTAATATACCCCTTAAATTATTTTCCTTAAATATCAAATATCCCAAGTGTGTTTTTGTTTCATGGTGAATCAAAATAATTTCATGGTTGTATTCTCTGACAAGTGTTTGAGGTGCCAATATTCTATACTTTTGATTTCTAGTTATTAAAGGAGCTTTATGGAGAGATAATTTGTTCAAAAATATCCTACTATTTTTTATTTTTTTAAAGATTTATTTATTTATTTGAGAGAGAGAGAGAAAGAGTGCAAGCATGGGGGTGGGACATTGGGCAGAGTGAGAGGAAGAAACACAAGCAGACTTCATGCTAGGTGTGGAGCCTGATGTGGGACTCGATCTCATGATCCTGAAATCATGACCCTGAGATCATGACCTGAACTGAAACCAAGAGTTGGTTGCTTAACTGACTGCACAACCCAGGTGCCCCCAAAAGATCCTACTATTTTTAGCATAGTTGCTGGTAAGCTTTTCTTTCTCTAACCATCAGATGTGGTGTTCAAATGGATTATATTCCTGGCTCTGTCATTTACCAGCTAAAGATCATCAGTTTCCTTTTCTATCAAATCAGTATAAAGATATGTTTGGAAGTTTGTTGTAAGGATTAGATTAGATGATGGAGGTAATAGGGAAGAAGTAGTATCATTTATGGAAACTACTGTTATTATTACCATGTCTACTGTATGATGTTAAAACCATATCATCATTGTATAGATATGCACTCATTTTTATTTTCTTGGCAAAGAAATGTGATCACCATGACAAGGACTACTAGTTGCCTAATCCAATATTCATTTCCTCCTTAATTATTAACAGGAAACTTTGATTGTGTTTGGAATGCCAGTGGACTCAAGCTTAGAGCCAAATTTTCTAGCATCTTGTAGTTAAAGATAGTTAGAGATATGACCCCTAGTTCTCACTAATTATATGTGTGTGGAAGATGCTGGGTTAGACTTCATGAAAATTTTTTAGATACGTTTCTGTTATATGTGGATGAACCCAATCTCTAATTGACACAAAATTTGGTTCATCAAAGTGTCATTTTATAAGTATCAAAAACATAATCTGTGGAATGAAACTGGGATGGAGTTGGGAGACAGGATCCCACAGCTGGAGAGTGGAAGCAGATTAACATTGACTCCTGATATGCAGTAATGAAATATTTGGTTAAACTGGGCTGCTAGGGATGAAGACCATGTGATGACTGAGGTTATAAAGAGAGGGAAATGAAAGAAAAAAAAATCAGAATATTGGGTACTTCTTGCTGTTTTCTGAGTCTTGCAAGAAAGAATAGAGGTAGAAATAGAAGGAACTTATTCTGTCCTAAGAGTTGCTCTCTACTTGTGACCTGCAGTCAAAAGTGACTGAGAGTTCCATAATCTGTAGTTTCCAGGGTTAAAAAGGCTAAATTGTAATGGTTATTATGATGGTTTTGAAGCGACAACTTTAACAGGAAGTAATTCAGTGACATGCTTTTGCCAAGTACTTTCCTTTGAGTGTTATCCACTGAACAAGAGTAGGAGCCTACAACAAAAGGCCTATTATTCCATGTTGCTTTAAGGCAGCAGCAGGCAAAGCCAAATTGCTTTAAGACCTTTCAACTAAAGGCCAGGGTATGAACAGCATGGCCAGTAGAACAGAGGCCAGTAGAAAAAGAATGGAGACTGTAAGTCTTCAGACTCAGAGATTTTATCTAGACAAGATCCTTGACTGTGACTGCATATAATTTACCAGAAACATACAATTCTTTCCTGTTGAAGATTGTAAATCCTCACTCTGATGAACCCAGGTTTTCCCTAATCAAATAGATGTGGGCAGAAGTGATATATGTCATTATAGGGCAGAGTCAGTATATGGTTCATAATCTCTCTTTTCCCTCCATTTCAAGAATTACAATGCTCTAAAGACAGCTTGAGTCCTGGAATGAAGTCAGTGTGGGCTGTGACTATCTGTCAATAGACTTGTGATTGAAAATATATAAACATTTGTTATTTCAAATCTGACATTTTGGGATTCTTTATTAGCACAACATATCCTAACCTGATTATACATAAAGTCTTATTATCTTGGGAAGCCAAGAGAATATTCAAAAGATAGTAATTGACCTGCTATCCCAATTATTATGTATGGATCTTCATTATGGAAATAAATTTGTACTATCCAAAAAGAGAGCTAGCATAAAGGGAGATATGAAAGGTTGGAAGTGGGGAAAATTTGATCAAAGGCACAAGGGGGAATTATTCCCATAACTTTTGAAAACTGGGATAGATACTGAGGAATTTAGCTAGAATCCACTAAGGAGTTGGTAGTATTCTGACGTTAATTCTGTGTCAACTTGGCTAGGCTATAGTGCCAAACACCAGCCTAGATGTTGCTCTGTAGTTACTTTTAGATATGATTAATATTTAAATAAGTAGTCTTTGGATAGAGTAGATTACCTTCCATAATTTGAGTGGGCCTCATCCATTCAGTTGACAGCCTTAAGAGAAAAGGTGTCCCTTTAGCAAGATGGGATTCTGCTTCTAGACTGTCTTTGGACTAAAAACTGCAGCTTCAACTCTTGAGGAATTTCCAGCCAGCCATCTTTGTTTCTCTGGAGAACCTGACAAATGCAAGCACCTTAAAAGAACCCTTGGTCCACAATCTCTAGGTCTTTTTTTTTTTTTTTTAAGATTTTATTTATTTATTTATTTGACAGAGAGACACAGCGAGAGAGGGAACACAAACAGGGGGAGTGGGAGAGGGAGAAGCAGGCTTCCCGCCGAGCAGGAAGCCCGATGCAGGGCTGGATCCCAGGACCCTGGGATCATGACCTGAGCCGAAGGCAGAGGCTTAACGACTGAGCCAGCCAGGCGCCCCCACAATCTCTAGGTCTTAACTTGTCAAGACATACTTGTTTTATATATCTAGTCTAATGTAATTCAGATAGAATTGGAGAAGTGTGATTTATAATGGAACATATGAATAAGAGGGTAAGTATATATCCTTACTGTACTATGATATTTGGAATATAATTCTTTCCACAAATTAGATGAAATCAAAATAATGGTCTTGGGTTACCACAACTGTCACTGAAAATATATGGTAAATGGGAAAAGATCAATTGTAATGGATAAAAATGGAGCATGACATTATAATTTTTTTAAAAAAATTAGCTACTTTTTAGAACAGTTTTAGGTTCATAGTGAAATTGAGCAGAAGGTACAGAGACTTCTTATATACCCCTGTCTCTACCATATGCATAGCCTCCCCATTATCAACATCTTCCAACAGAGTGCTGCATTTGTTATAATTGATGAGCCTACATAGACACATCATTATCATCCAGAGCACATAATTTAATTGGGTTCACTCTTGGTATTGTATATTCTATGGGTTTGAACAAATGTATATTGACATGTATCCACCCTGAATAGTATAATACCAGGGTAGTTTCACTGCCCTAAAATTCTCTGGGTTCTGCCTATTTACTGCCCCCAATACCCTTGCCCCATTTCCCTAAATACAAGTACTGATCTTTTTATTGTTTCCATAGTTTTGCCTTTTCCAGGCTGAGAAAGCTGTCATACCACTATGAAGTTTGACCATGAGTGAAGGTCAGAGGGAAAGAATGTTGGATGAAAGCATCATGGATGGACTTGCAGTAAATGGAAAGTTTGGCAAGACCAATGTAGAGTCCTTAAACTAAAGTCAGGCAACAGCGAGGCTCATGTTTCCCAGGAATAGTCTGTCTGAGTGCCATGGGAAGGAGTGTGGCCTCAATGAAAACACAAAGATGAATTTCAAAGAGCAGCATTTAGAGTTTATGGTCAATGATGCTACCTGTAATAGGAGGTCTGGGAGTAAAAATCAAGGTAGACATAAACCATTACATATTCTCCTTAGTGGATTATAACAGCTTTATTTTATTCTTCACTCTTTGAATCATTTTACTTTTTTTCTATTTTATTTCTTTTAAATAATCCATATACTAATTCAAAAATGGCCTTTCTACTTTTTGAGGAACCTCCATACTGTTTTCCAGAGTGGCTGCACCAGCTTGCATTCCCACCAACAGTGTAGGAGGGTTCCCCTTTCTCCGCATCCCCGCCAACATCTGTTGTTTCCTGACTTGTTAATTTTAGCCATTCTGACTGTTAAAAAAAAGAAGAAGATAGTAGGAAGGGGAAAATGAAGGGGGGGGGAATCGGAGGGGTAGATGAACCATGAGAGACTATGGACTCTGAGAAACAAACTGAGGGTTCTAGAGGGGAGGGGGTGGGGGGATGGGTTAGCCTGGTGATGGGTATTAAAGAGGTCATGTATTGAATGGAGCACTGGGTGTTATATGCAAACAATGAACCATGGAACACTACATCAAAAACTAATGATGTAATGTATGGTGATTAACATAACATAATAAAATAAAATTTAAAAAAAAATGGCCTTTCTTTCAAAACTATACTTTTACCCTCTTTCATTTTTTTTTTCTTTTCAAATGTTTTCCTTCCTTTTTTTTTTCTTATTTTCCTTTTTTGTAAGAATAAGTTTTCCTAAGAATGGATTGGTAGACAGGTTTTTGATGGTGGTCACTTAGTCCTTGTCAGAAGGCCCTTGAATTCTTGGCAGAAGCAAGTTTTTGCTAGTCCCTGTGGAAGCCAGACACTAACAATGACACATTTAACTGAATTCACTTCTGCACAAGTGTTGTTTCCTGACCATTTCACCACACCTATGTATTCTCCTCTACCTCATATCCACAGTTCAGTAAATTTTGGGCAGTAAAGGTTAATCCTAACAAAAAGTATATAACTTGACTCTTTTTTTAATACATTAGATTTTTCTTTTTTACTAGAAGTTTACAAATAATCATAAACCTTCTTATATGTTTAACATAAAATAATTTGAAAGCATGTCAATCATAAAATCTATATAAAGAAAGATTATTGATATGCTCTTTGTTTTTCTCTCTCCTGTCTGTAGTTTTCATTTAAATTAGATTTTATAGGATGTAAATGCCATGATGTATAAGCTTTACAGGTTAAGTCTGATTACAATTCAGTCAAAGAGGCTTACTTTTAATATCTTGGTTAATAATACATAAAATTCTGTAGTTTAGTAGACAAGCCCTTTACTGCTGATAGAAATCCTCATATGTATTATGTGCAGGCTGGTCTAATAAAAAACATAACTTGAATTTCATTGAGCCGATTATTTTTAAATTAACTAATGCTATGGACTGAATATTTGAGTCCCCCCAAATTCATATACTGAAACCCCAAACCTTAATATGATGATATTTGGGGGTGGGGCCTTTAGGAGGTAATTAGGGTTAGATGAGGTCATGAGAATAGGGCCCTCATGATGGGATTAATGCCCTTATCAAAAGAGGTGTAGACACAGCTCTCTCTGTGTGGTGCACCAAGGAAAAGCCATGGGAGGACATAACCAGGAAGAGGGTTCTCACCATAACTTGACCATGGTGGCACCCTGATCTTGGACTTCTAACTTCCAGAAGAACCATGTGAAATAAATGTTTGTTTAAGCCATTCGGTCTATGGTAATTTGTTACAATAGCTCAAACTGAGATGACTGGTTACATTCAAATGTAGCATCCTTAATACAAATTTAAAAATAAACAGCCATATAGAATTTAATTTGACCTTTAATCTCTCCTTCCCTACCTGGCCATCCTTCCTCAGTAAAGTGAATTAGAATGCTTTGAGGCAAATAACAACTATTTTATATATTGTAGATCTAACTGGATTTTCATGGGTAACTTCTGGTCTCACTCAGGACACACTTCGAAGCAAAACTCAAGATTTCATCACATTCCAAAATGAGCTCATGGAACTTTTAACAGCTTTTGTGTCTATTTGGAGAAGAAATATTATTTTGCCTGCCATATCACATAATGTCGCCTTCCATCTAAACATCTCAATTTTTTCCTAAATTCCACTTTTCTTCCAGATGCTTCACCTGCCTTGTCTTCTGTTGCCCAATCTCTTAAATCTTCTCGACTATTCCAAACACTGGGCTAAATAAAAACTGTTCAATGAGGTGAACCTATTTTTCTCATGAAATAATTCAGGATCTGCTTATTAAAATTAAGAAAAACTCTCAGAAGTAGGAATGCTAGATTTACCAAATAAAAATGCAAGATGCCTAGTTAAATTTGCACTTCAGATAAATAACAAAAAATTGTAATACTGGGACTTATACTTAACTAAGCCTCCTATATTTTATCTGGCAAGCCCACCTGGAGATCTGACCCCCACATCCAACACAGTTTAGCTAATGAAACTTAAGTGTTTTGGATTAGAATCTTAGCTCTTACGTGTGTAAACTGTATAATAAACTGAATCTCAATACCACATCTATAAAACGGGGATTAGGATAAGATTTATTCATAAAATTGTTCTCAGTAATAATAAAGATATGGCAAGTAAAACAGTTTGCATGGTACTTGATATATCATAAAAGTTTAATATACTTCAGCTATTATTATAGAAGGTAAGGGTAACATTAGACAGTTTGCTCATTTAATACCAGATATTGGAAATGGCCCAAATGAGCTATTATTTATCTTTATTTTTGTCCAAGTATTCTCCTTTAACGTAGGTTTGGAGTTTATCATTATCTGCTCAAATGATTTCAAGAGTTGTTGGGAGTCCAGTGACATCTCTTTAGATTCTGTTAAGCATACTGATAATTTTTCTCACCGTGTGGCCACCTGACACCACAGCAGGACCACAACTTTATTAAGTAGGGGGTAGGAATATCGGCTGGACAGGTCCCCAAAGTAATAATATACTTATATAGTAATGATAATAAGTAATTGACATGAAAGAAATGAAAAATTAAATGATGTCCCATGAAGTTATGTTTATTTAAATTATTTAAAAATATTAAGCCAATGAGCTAATGTTAAAATTAAAATACACAGGGTTTCAACATTTGAAAGAATTGTCTTCTGAACATTTGCTCAATATTTTTCTCACAGAAACAATTGTATAGAATCATTATATAATGATTGTTATAGCTAAAATTTATACAGCATTTTTTATGTGCCTATTGATTTACATGGATTGTCTTATTTAGTCTTAACAATAGATTTATAAGGAAGGAAGTCACAATTATCTTTCCCATTTTCACAGGACTAGGAAAATAAGACTCAGAGGTTAATTAACTCAGAGAAGGAAATCTAAATGGAAGACATTTGGCCCAGCCATGAACCCATGCATTTCTAGCTTTTATCTGCTACACCAAGTTTCCTCTATCTTTATCTCGAGTAGGATTTTAGATCATCCCACAAAATTTTGTTTAACCTATAAGAGACAGAAACTTTAACCGACCTAACTTCATTTTATTTTTTCAAAGTACTAACTTTTGAAGGGCCAGCAACTGTACCTTAAGCTCTGTGGGCTTTAGCCAATGGCTCATGTGAGAGAAGCAGATGGAATAGTTTCTAGCTGAATTCATTAAATATTCCTCAAAACAGATTCAGTGCCATTTATGATCATTTGTACTCCTTCAATTGTGAGTCCTGATAATTAGTTATATTTCTTTAACTTTCTACTACTAAGACATTCCTTCTCAAAAATGTAAAAAAAAGTTTCAAATCTTGCTATATCCAACTCAGAACTTCCTTGTTAATTCTGAACTTCTTTTTTTTTTTAAGATTTTTTTTTTAATGAATTTATTTGACAGAGACACAGCGAGAGAGGGAACACAAGCAGGGGGAGTGGGAGAGGGAGAAGTAGGCTTCCCGCTGAGCAGGGAGCCCGATGCGGGGCTCAATCCCAGGACCCTGGGATCATGACCTGAGCCAAAGGCAGACGCTTAACGACTGAGCCACCCAGGTGCTCCTAATTCTGAACTTCTAAATGTGCATATCTCATAGATTTCTAAACAAAGCGTGTCCAAATTGGAACTTACAAATTTTTCCTCTCAAACATGCTTTGCCTTTCTCATTTCAGAGAATGCCTCAACTGTCTATCAGATTCTTAGAAACCTAGCTTTCAATCCAGGGCTTGCCCTGTGTATCTCCTTAATATTGCTCCAATCCATCTGCTTATCTTATTCCTACGACCATAATTTTAATTTTGAGCTCATCATATCTTGGCAGTTTTCCCTACAATACCCAATAACATTTCTAATTCATCTTCCACATTACCAGCAGAGCTCTGTTAAACTACCGATTTGGTCATACTGACACTTTTCACTCTTTTGGCTTTATTTCTGGTTTCCGGCACAGTTTTGGGCGGTGACACGCGTGCTTGGTTGTAGATGCTAACAGTGCCTCTACACACGTTCCCTGCAAGTCACTTATTTCCTGCTCTGAAATTTTCCTGATTGTCTTTTTGGGAATGCCTACTAGGCACTGCCATGTGTACAACCAAAAATTAAGAAAATGTAATGCATCCTTAGTCAGTGAGGGAGCAAGTAGATAAGTGACTGGTGACAAAGATGAATAAATTTGCCTTTAAACATACACACATGCACACAAACACACACATGCACACTTGCAATAATCCCTCAGTCCAGCCAATCAGAGAAGACCCTTCAGTTTTCAAATGGTGATTCATCTTGTATAAGGCTCCATGATGCTGGAGCAGCATGGTGACCCTCTGAAGAGATGAGATATAATTCGTTTTTTTTCTTATTTTTTTAAAAAGATTTTTTATTTATTTATTTGAGAGAGAGAGACAGCGAGAGAGGGAACACAAGCAGGTGGAGTGGGAGAGGGAGAAGCAGGCCTCCCGCCGAGCAGGGAGCCCGATGCAGGTCTCAATCCCAGGATCATGGGATCATGACCTGAGTCAAAAGCAGACGCCTAACGACTGAGCCACCCAGGCGCCCCATCATTGTTCTTCTATCTACACACACCACTCGGTGCATTCTCTGTCTTTGGGAATGACCCAAACTCTCCACTTTTCCTTATCTTCCAAAGCCTGAGTTATGGCTGTGAATAGGGGTGAATTTTAAAAAAATTACATACTTTCAAAAAAGAAAAACAACCAAACAAAATTACATACTTTCACGTATTATATATAATTATTTTATATATTTTTTATATTTATAATGTTCATCAATACTTATTCTCTTTTTCCCCCATTCTCACTGGATTTTTCCTTATCTCAAAAATCTGTTCTCCTCAATTGGTCTCAGTAAATTTTGTTTAGAAACAAAAGCCTGGAAGACCCACCACAAATCTCTCACAAGGCAAGCAGAACAGAGTCTACACGAAAAAAAAATAACAAAAATACAGAGAGGAATCATAAATGAATATCTCAAAAATTATCTTGCCACAAAAATATTCCCTTAGAAAGGGCACTTCTCTATTGAATTATTTGCTATTTGAAAAATTCATCTTAGAGATGCAGAGTATGGTCTGGAAGGCAGATATCATTAGGAAGATGAATGAGTATAATCTTTTCTCTCTCCACCTTAAATCATTGGAAAGCAAAAAGCGATGCATCAGTTTAGAAGTAGAAGCCAAAAATGACCTCTGGAATTTACTTCTTTGCATAGGAGAATTGCCTAAAAAGTCAGGTTACTAGTAAGTTTAGAATCATAAGATTAAACTTAGAATTCCTCAAAGTCAGTTTTAGCATTTGCTTTTGGCATTTAACTTATTTCCTTAATTCAAATCCAACAACCCATCTAGCACATTAAACTAATTGGTTTTCCCCAATATAGCTATATAATTCTTCTATATAGTTTCTCATTAACTTTTAAAATAGAAATCTGATTTGTAGGTTTAGTGAATTCAATTCTGATTTTAATATTATTATATGTTTGTTTTCTGGTACACACTGTTTAAGAATAGTATATCTTGCCACATATCTGGAAATAGTCTTCTCCCTAACCAAAAATGTTTATAAGAGTGGAATTGTTCCATTCCTCACTGAAATAAAAACTTTCTCCATGCCAATCTTCTTTGGTCTGAAAGACATAACTTTTTAATGCTCTTTTCTTTTTACTCCATTGTGTTTTAAACATTACTCACAATACATGCAGTAAAAGTCATCAGGATTACTGTCTTCTCTAGGTTTAATATTCTATATCCATTCAGCTTCCCTCAAAAGACCATTGCCTGTATTTTAACAATATGTTTTCTGTCTCATGTAAATCATTGAAAAAACTTCTATACATCTTGTTTAAATTTGGGGCATATACAAATTACACTAAAAGTTTATCCCCACCACGTTTTTTTTCACTAATACGTTAGATATTTTAATTATATTTTTAACACAATTGCCATAGTACTGTTTCTGAATCATATCAGTTAGACCATGCAACATGATTCACAGGAGTGTCTTCATGAGTGTGGTAAAACTTTTTGCAAAGTTTTGTTCAATTTTTTTTAGAAATCTTATCATTGTTTACAGGTAAGTTTATTTATTTATTTATTTTTTAATGCATATTCAATTACAATTTTCTTTATTATTATGTTCAGTTAGCCAACATATAGTACATTATTAGTTTTTGATGTAGTGTTCAGTGATTCATTAGTTACGTATAACACCCACTTTCTTATTTAAACATTTATTGAGGGGCACGTGGGTGGCTCAGTCGTTAAGCGTCTGCCTTCGGCTCAGGTCATGATCCCAGGGTCTTGGGATCGAGCCCCGCGTCGGGCTCCCTGCTCAGCAGGAAGCCTGCTTCTCCCTCTCCCACTCCCCCTGCTTGTATACCCTCTCTTTCTGTCTCTCTCTCTCTCTGTGTCAAATAAATAAATAAAATCTTAAAAAAAAAAACAACATTTATTGAATGTCCTGCTGTTTGCAAGGCACTGAGGTATATTATGTTTGAGAAACAGTGATAAATCAAACATCGGACCACTGAAATAGTGCAGATAAAATAATATAGATGTTTAGAGGACTGATATGGATGAACCATGTCAGAGAAGTTTAGTTTTGAATTTGATGATCATTTGGAGGTGAGAAAACAACATTTTATGTGTGAGGAGCCTATTGAGCCAAGGCCAAGAAGATGGGAAAAATCATGTATGCAACAGTAAGTTTTGAATAAGCAGAGGTTTTGTAAAGAGCAGTGGTGAAATATGACATTTCAAAAGAATATCTGGTTTAGACCATGGAATTACCCAAGGGCGATTAGAGGATTTGGGGTCTTATGTAGAAGGAAGTAGGGATTTATTGAAAGCTTTTCAGCAAAATGGTGACATGATCAGAATTAATAGGATTAATTTATTAGTTAACTATAAGATGAACTGAGGTAAGGAGACTCCATGAAGCAAAATAATTAGTTATTTAGCTAACATTCATTTAATTACCAACTATCTACAAAGTACTGCTAAACACTATAGAATTGACGTAATAGAACAAAAGCCCTTTCTTCAAAACTTAGCAAACCACTGGGGAGACAATTTAGCCACTAAAAGTAAAACCATATGGAAATAGATAAAAATTAGAAATGTTAAATCTTTGCTTTGCTGCTCCAGTAAGAAATGAAATCAGAATTGTACTTTAGTGATAAAGACCCTTAATCCTACAGTCAGTCTGCGTGTGAAACTAGCTCCACCATCTCCTAGCCAGGTGACTTTAGGCCCCTTAATCTCTCTGTGATGAAATATTTCATCTGTTAACTGGGGGAAAACAGTAGGAAAATGTATTTCATAGGTTAGATGTGAGAATTAATGAGATAAGTGTGTAAAACGTTTAGTAAAATGTTTGGCATATTTTAAACACTAAAGAAATGATAGCACAGATGAAATCAGAGTTGACTCTCATGGGAATGCCTGGGGGCTGGGAATGCTGAGAAAGAGCATTTAACTCAAAATTATTTGAGGGTAGGATTTAGCTCTAGGGGAGAGTTAATTAAGACATTCAATCTGTGACTAACATGAATCAATTTAAGACACATAGATAAAGAAGAGGAGGCTATATCAGAGTCCTACTTAATTCTGTAAGATACGAGACACTATTGCATTTGTTAAAAACATGGAAGGCCATGATTTCACTTCTATTTGAAAAAAAGATCCTCTGTGTTGGAGAATTTAAATAAATTTTAGATGAGGAGCCATTAAGGTCAATGGCGCTAAAACTGCAATGATTCAGGTAAGGATTATGGAAGTCTGAAATAGGGCAGTTGCAGTGGGTTGGAAAATGGGATTTAGAAGGGATCTTCCAGAGATAGAATTTTTAGAACAGGATTAGTGATTGGTTGTGAAACCTGAGACAAAGAAGGGGGAGTAAGGAATGATTCCAAAGTTTTCATCAGTAGGTATGGATGAATTGAAAAACAACAGATACAGAGTGTATATGTGGCATAGCATAATGAGAAAGAAAGATGAGCATTTCAGGGTTGAACATACAAAGAATAAAGTTCTGCCAGAGCATCAAGATGGATTGCCTGATGAAAGGTGGGAACTAAATATATATACATTTTCTTAGTGACCCACACAAAGTCAATAGCTTAAGCCAAGATATTTGGTGATATTTCTAAGGTAAACCCCATTGATAAAAGGGACCCTCCTAAATTAACAGTTTGAATATTTCTGTTAAAAATATGTTAAACTTTTTTCTTTTCCTTCTGTTTTATTAGTAGCATCTTATTTTAGACAATGACAACTTTTGAAAAGAGAAAAAAAAAGAACCAGATAAAATCATAGAGGAAAAGAACCACAATCCCGAAGCTACTCTGTCTAAAGTCTGTTCTAATTTTAGACTCCCTATTAAATTGATATAATAAATTTCCTTATTGCTTATATTATTTTTAATTAGGGTTTATATTACTTGCAGCCAAATATATCCTACCTGATATATATAGATAGAAGTCAGTATATTCAACATGTACTATCAGATATTCTGTTACATTTATGTATTTATGGAAAAGGTCACATGACTATTAGCCTAATCTGGTCTATGTAGAATGTTCTCTATAATTCTTGTGTTAGTATAATCCAAGGTTTGTCAACCTCAGTACAATTGATATTTGGAACTAAACAATTCTCTGTGTGGGAAGATTGTCTAGTGCATTATAAGATATTTAGCAGCATATGTCAGTAGCACCCACGCATATACCCACGTGCACACTGGCCCCAGGCCTGACAACAATGGAAAAAAAAAAATGCCTCTATACAATGTCAAATGTCCCCTGGATGGAGGGCAAAGTCACTGTAGTTGAAAACCACTAGTCTAACCATATATTAGTTCTGATAGATTATAAATTCAATTCAGTACCATTTATTAAGCTCATACCACATGTCTGCCCTGAGTCTAGAGGCGAGTGCTGTAGAGATATAAGTAAATAAGACAGGATTCTTGTTAAAGATCTATCTATCCAGACATATAGTTATTCAGTGTATCTTTATAATTGGCTGCAGTCTCCGACCAAATATATAGAAATCTGAAAAGAGTGTTGTTCCCATCCTAACAATAAGAAAAAAACTGGATAATATATAAAGTTGTATTTTTCTTGAGTTCAACAGAGAGCTGAGCTCACAGAGGAAAACTGTATTTCTTGCAATACAAGGAGAGGTGGGGCATAAGCACTAGTTCACCTCTGGCAGCAGGGGATACACAAGGTCTACACACAAGAAGGTAAGAAGAACTCTACCACAGTTTTAATATATTGCTAAAGTCTCAGTGGGGGCCATATACAAATATAGAACACTGGCAGCAACATATGCTTACAATCTCAACTTTACAACCTCCCTGGATATGCATGAGAAATATTGGCAGCAGAGTAGGAGAGCAGAGAAATCCTTCCTTAGAAGTTTAGGCTTGGAGAAGGAAGTTCCCACAGCTGCAAGGAAAGCACAAATATCCATCTAGTCTATTCTCCCAAAGAACAAAGCCTTAAGCCACTAGGGGAATGGCCCAGACAATAAGAAATCTATCACTGGAGGAAAGGCAGAACAACTGAGAAAGCTCCATACTCAACAACAGGGACCTACGTAAAAATTAGGCTGAACCAGGAAAAAAGATAACCCTCTTTGTCTCTCCCCACTATACCAGTGAGGGAAAGTAACAAGAAATAAGTATATACTGGGGAGGGGTAAAACTCATGGAGACACCCTCTCGAAGACGCAGGAGCATAGGAAAGGCATAAAGCTGAGAGTAGAGCTGGAACATTGAGGAAAACCCCCTGACAAACCAACCAAGAACCTAAGCACAAGATTGTACCAGAAGGATTTGAAACTGGTGGTACACTAAAAGTATCTACAGCAAAAACAATACCCAAATCATGCACAATTCCTGACAATATAGACTTATTTTCCCCACTAACAACATAGCAGAAAAAGAAAGGCATGCCTATTTCCAGCCACAAATACTCCTTCCTTCAATTTCTGTCATCCTACACACTATGTCTGACATGCAATTAAAAATTATGAGATACACAAAAAAGTAAGGAAATGAAAAGCCAAACAAACAAGAAACAGTATTCAACAGAAATTTCAGAGGGGACTCAGAATGTTAAAATTATAGTCTAAGGATTAAAAAAGAAAAAAACCCTCTAATTGTATCTTAATAGAAAAGGTGGACAACATGCATGAAGAGACAAGATATTTCAGCAGAGAGAAAAAAACAGAAAGAATGAATCAAAGGTTAAAGTTAAAGAAAAACATAGTAAGAGAGGTGATGTATGATGTTGATGGACCCATTATCAGACATACTACAGACAAGAAAATAACTAATGAAACTGTAAATAGGTCAACAATAATTACACCAATTAAAACAGAGAGGAGAAAAACAACAGAACATATATGAGATGTAGAGTAATATGAAATGTGAACATACAGTTAATTGGAATCACAAAAGAATAGAGAAATAAGGACAAAATAAATATTTGAAAAGATAATGACTAAGAGTTTCAAAAACATCAGAAGATATTAAACAAAAGATTCAGGCTCAAAGGACTTCAAACAGAATGAAAACCAAAACCAAACCCAAACAAACAGAAAACAACAATCAGAAAACCCCACATGTAGACACATTATACTCAGACTGATAAAGTAGTAGTGAGATTTATTTGGAAACATTCAGTACAATGCAGAGAAAGAGAAAAATCATGAAGACCATTAGATGAAAAACAGACACATTAGATATAGAGGAACAAAGAAAATAATTAAAGAAAAACACTTGGCAAAAACTATGCAAGACAGAAGACAACTGTTCGTTGTTTTTGTTGTTGTTTGCTTGTTTGTTTGTTTTTTAATGAAATTACATGTACACTTAGCACCTGGCCCTGGGAAGGTAGGCAGAATTTTGGCCCTATGACCTTTGTCCCTTAGTGTTACACTTCTGAATGTTACCTTACATGGCATAAGGGACTTTGCAGATGTAATTAAGCTTACTTATCAGTTAATTTTAAAATAGGGAGATTATTGGGTTGCCTGGCTGGCTTGGTTTGTAGAGCATTCAACTCTTGTTCTCAGGATCATGGAGTTCAAGCCCCACGTTGGGTATATAGATAACTTAATAAAAAATAAATAAAAATAAATAAATAAAATAGGGAGATTATTGGGTTGCCTGGCTGGCTCAGCTGGTAGAGCATTTAACTCTGTTCTCAGGGTCATGGAGTTCAAGCCCCACGTTGGGTATATAGATAACTTAATAAAAAATAAAAATAAATAAATAAATAAAATAGGGAGATTATTTTGGATTATCCAGGTGGGCCAATGTAATCACATGAGTTCTTAAAAGCAGAGCTTTCTCTTGGCTGAGGGCAGAAGAAGTTAGAGATATTCAAAGCATGAGAAGGATGCTGCCTTTGCTGGCTTGAAAAAAGAGGGGCCACATGAAAAACATGAGAACAAACTGAATTCTCCCAACATCCTGAAAGTACTTGGAAGCATATTCTTTCAGAGAGCCTCTAAGTGAAGTCCCACTGACACCTTGATTTTAACCTTATAAGACCTGAAACAGAGAAATCAGTTGAGAGACTCTGTCCCTGGAATTCTGACCTATCAAAATCAGAGATAGGTTGCCTACAGTGACTAAATTCGTGATAATTTGCTATAGCAGCAATAGAAAACCAACATACCGGGTATTTGCCCAAGAAAGATAAAATATCTTCACATGAAAATTTCTACACAAATGTTTATTCCAGCTTTATTTGTAACTACCCCAAACTGAAAACAACCTTAATGACCTTCAGCTAATAAATGGATAAGCAAGCAGTGTTTCTCTCTGATGCACCAATGATACTTAAAATTCGATATCTATCTGCAACATTAGAAATACCTTTCAAACTAATACCATTTCATTCTGCCTTACAGATGGCAATGCCACGAGCTATAATAAAAAAGTATTATTGAAATATAAGATTATCTAATATTCTCTCATCTTATCAACTCTTTCTATATAGGTGTTCACCCTTCCATAGTAAACAATGCATTTGGGGGGCTTTATTTCCACTTTCTAAATTCATATACTATCTAGTATCTTATATTCTGCTAGGGTTATAAATTGATTATTAGAAAATTTATTTCAGTATCTTCTCATGGTGTGAGTTTGATGAGTTTATGATTACCAGTATTATTTCTCTCTTCTTTTCTTTTGTTACATGAACTATATTTTCTGTACCATTTTTCAAAGAGCTTTCTTTTTCAGTATTTTCCAAAAGGTAATATGACTTCTCACAAATAACATCTGCTAAAAAAAATTTAATAAAATTCAACAACCTCTTGTGATAAAAATTCTCAGAAAATTAGGAATAGAAGGGAGTTTCCTCAACGTGATAAATGATGAATGAATAACCAAAGTGTAGTATATACATATGATGGAATATTATTCACTATAAAAAGAAATAAAGTACTGATACATGAAACAACATGATGAGTCTCCAAACATTATGGCAAGTGAAAGAAACCAAACACAAAAGGTCACACATTGTATGATTTCATTTATACAAACTATATGAAATAGAGAATTCCACAGAGACAGAATGCAGACTGCTGGTTTCCAAGGCCTGAGAGAGGTGAAATAGGGAGAAACTGCTTAATTCATAAGGTGCTTACTTTGGAGTGAGCTAGATGTTTAAGAACTAGATAGAGATGTTGGTTACATAACATTGTGAACATACTAACAGCTACTGAATTGTTCACTTTAAAATGGTTTATGTTATGTGAATTTTTGCCTTAATAAATTATTTTAAAAAAATAATGGTGTTAAACTGCAGATGCTCATCTTCCCAAGATGCTTATCAGTGGGCAAAACTGACTTGCATACATGGAGAATTATGTAGTAGTCACGACGGTTAAGAAACTGAAGCAGTAGCTGAGTTCTGACTGCTCATGTTACCCTGTGGACAGTCCACAAGATTGGTTTCCTTTCTTCTTTCTTTGGGTATGGAGGGTGGTAAGCAAGGGAGACGCTTGTAATAAGCTTATACGAAGTCTAGCTAGGGAAAAGATCATGTTTGAAATCTTGGCTCTGGTATCTGCAAAATGACAATCATGTTATCAGTAGAGTTGATTATAAATTCATAATGTTCTTCTCTTATACAGCTTTTGTCACTGAAATTCCCATCTTTATTTTTTTTAAGATTTTATTTATGGGGCTTAGTCGGTTAAGAGTCTGCCTTCAGCTCAGGTCATGATCCTGGAGTCTCAGGATCATGTCCTGTGTCAGGCTCATGGCTATGCGGAGAGTCTGCTACCCCCTCGGACCCTAACCCCTCTCGTGCACTCTCTCTCTCACTGACTTTCTCTCTCTCTCAAATAAATAAATAAAATCTTTTTAAAAAAAGAAAAAAATAAAAGATTTTATTTACTTTTTTGAGAGAGAGACAGAGATAGAGCACAAGCAGGGGGAGGAAGCAGAGGAAGAGGGAGAAGCAGACTCCCCAGTGAGTAGGGAGCCTGACGTGGGGCTCTATCCCTGGACCCTGAGATCATGACCTCAGCTGAAGGCAGATGCTTAAACCAACTGAGCCACCCAGGCGTCCCTGCAGTTTCCATCTTTAAATTGCTTGATTTTTTTCCCTTGAATAATAAATTGTATTTGGACTTATTTTTTAGTGGCTTAGACTGCTACTTCTTTCCCCTAATATTTGTTTCCTTGTAGTCTTTGATCATCAATCAACTTTTCCTCATTGGTAAGATTATAATCAAGAAGATTGAATGTTCTAGATTATTTCTCTATTTCTTTAAATATTGTAAATACTAGGAGGACCTTAAATATCATGCCATACTAATAACTGGCTTTCTGCTTTCTGACTATCTGAGTAATTTAAATAACTAACCAACATCTGATTCTGACACAAGGCCACTCTGATAAACTGACAGAACAAAACATTATCTACTTTCTTCTCTAGGTTTAAAATTGTCAATTACAATTCCTACCACATCACCATTTCTTATTGATTCTTCCCTATTAAGTTTAATACTCTCTATTAGATTCCCTTTGATCACTCATCTTAGATGTCTGTGTACTTTTGTGACATACAATGGGGTAACACCATGTCTCTCTTTCCCCTGCTTATCTCTTCTAAATAACCTATGCTGGCTTGAACCTTAAGGGCTATTCCATTTGGCTCTGGTTATGATTTAGTCATGATTGAAGTCTGAAGCTAATATTTAAGGCTTCTGTTGACATTTGTAATGAAAATCAATCATGAATCCTTCTGCAGGAACACATAGATAGGAAAGACATTTATGCCAAGGAAAAGAGGAGAAATTAAGCTTTGAGAATATGCCCTGGTATTTGAATTGCTACGGAAACGATCTCTGTTCCATGGCTATGATTTCAAATGTCTCCTTTGAGCAGCTTGTAGATTTTAGATGTATTTTGTCAGAGTTATTGACACTCAAAATTCCCTTACCCTACCTCACTCCAAACTGTGCTTTTCTCCTGACCTATTGCTTTTGGCATTTCACTTTCTTTTTCTTTTGGTGACTGTTATATATGATTTTATTGCCACTTCATGTTGAGTGTATTGACAGAGATGGTAAGAGTTCCGTGACTGTGTGGATATGTACATGCTTAACCTGTATGGACCCACCGAGTATTTATGCTACAGAATGTGCATTGTTTGATATATTAAGGAAATGACAAGTTGATGTTTGCAAAAGCTGTCTATTCCCTCTGCATTCTTTCACTATATTAAACCATTATTGACATTTTTAAAATGTCAGAGTTTTTTTTCCCTTTCTTCTTAATATAATTTCAAGGGATATGGTGTTCAAGAAAATCAATCCTCTTAATCTTCTAGATGTTCTGAGTCTGCTATGTAATATTTCTTTGCGGTGAACAGTTTTGCCCTAATGCAGTGACAGTGATGGTTTAGTCCACTACCTATTGCTTTTTATTTTTACTTTGGTCAAAACATTTATAATTATTTGAAAAAATTTAAAGCATTTTTAGATAACATTGACATTGTTTCTTGTATTTAAAAAACACTGTTTAGGGGCGCCTGGGTGGCTCAGTTGTTTAAGCAACTGCCTTCGGCTCAGGTCATGATCCTAGAGTCCTGGGATCGAGTCCCACATCGGGCTCCCTGCTCAGCGGGGAGTCTGCTTCTCCCTCTGATCCTCCCCCTCTCATGCTCTCTGTCTCCCATTCTCTCTCTCAGATAAATAAATAAAATCTTTAAAAAAAATAAATAAATAAAAATAAAAAACACTGTTTAGGTGAGGAAGAAATTTTGTAATAGAATTTTAACTTATGGACATTTGGAACTTGACACTATTATAAAACCATACACATGTTATATACATATGTTACACATATATGTATATGTGTATATATGTACACAAAAATACAATCCTAAATAAAATACAGTCCTAAATAAAATATAATCCTAAATAAAATACAATCTCTATTAAATACATATTACTATAATATAATATGCTCAATATAAACTTATACAGTGACTAAGACTACTTAAATTAATCCAAACTCTTAATAATAAAAATTACATTATTTCAAAAAGTGTTTGAATGAGTGAGCTATCCAATAATACACAGCACTTCCTCATTTTTCTATTATTGAAGTTTTCATTTACTTATCACTTTTCATCCAGATTTCCCCAAGCATTTGACAGCAAATGATGAATTACTAAATTTTTCTTATAAGGTACATATAAATTTTATCTATTTGAAAAAGAAACTGAAACTTTCTAGTATAGTCTTATGCCAAATATCAGGGAAGACATTTTTGAAAGGGTTTTGAATAGAGGTCATTGGGTTTTACTCTCCCAAGGATAGCCAGAGTTTTAAAATATATATGTGAGAAGCCAATTGGAGCCTTCAATTACACACACACACACACACACACACACACACACACACACCATAGTTGTAACTTTAGGTTCTCCTCCCTCCTTATACACATCTTTTTTTTTCCCCACTGATTTACTGCTTCTTTAAATAATTAGCCAGTAAGGAAGTGGAAAGTTCAAGAGATAAGTAAAAGTCACTTTTAAAAGTAGTTAAAATGGCTGTTTTACTGGGCAAGAAGAAAACCTACCATGATATTAGTGTGTTCTTTAAGTTTGTAAGATGGTTGTTTAGTGTATCAGTATAGTGTGTTTGGGTCTGAAAGACCTGAATTTAGATTCTTGCTCCTAACCGGGTGACGAGCTATATAAATTTTCCGAAGTCACTTAGCTCTGTAAGACTTAGTATTCTTATTGAGAACTAAAAACAGGATTTTATTTATTTATTTTTAAGATTTTATTTCTTAATTTAAGAGAGCCAGAGTGCGTGCATGCACACAAGTGGAGGGAGGGGCAGAGGAGAAGGAGAGGGAGAAACAGACTCCCTGCTGAGTGGGGAACCCCACATGGGGCTCGATTCCAGGACCCTGACATTATGACCTAAGCTGAAGTCAGACGCTTAACCCAATGAGCCACCCAGGTACCCCAACAGGATATTATTTATAAAGTGTTCAATACCTTGGCATGGTACATACTAAATAAGTACTGTTATTACTCTTATGCAATGGTAGAATATGTAATACCTAGTCTAGGAATATAAGTAACAAGCCTAATTGCTAATTAATTAAACGAAATTTGGAGCGTTCTTATTTTTTCCAATTTTTCTTACTGTGGTTAAAATAGCTCATAACATAAAACTTACTATCTCAACCATTTTTAAGTGCACAGTTCACTGGTATTAAATACATTCATATTGTTGTGCATCCATCACCACCATCTATCTCTAGAACTCTTCATCTTGCAAAACTAAAACTCTGTACCTCTTGAACAGTAACTCACCATGACTCTCTCTTTTCAATACTGGCAATTACCATCCTACCTTCTTTTTTTAAATTGAATCTTCCCTTTCCCCAACACCACAGCCTTTGGTAGCCACCAATCTGTAGATCACTTTGGGTAATATGGACATTTTAACAATATTAATTCTTCTAATCCATTATCACAGGTGATCTTTCCACTTACTTGTGTCTTCTTCAATTTCTTTCATCATTGTTTCATAGTTTTCAGAACACATATCCTTCATGTACTTGGTTTAATTTGTTCCTATGTATTTTATTCTTTTTGATGCTTTTGTAACTGGGATAGTTTTCTTTAATTTTTTTTTTTTTTTAAGATTTTACTTATTTATTTGACAGAGAGAGACATAGTCAGAGCAGGAACACAAGCAGGGGGAGTGGGAGAGGGAGAAGCAGGCTTCCCACGGAGCAGGGAGCCCGATGTGGGACTCGATCCCAGGACGCTGGGATCATGACCTGAGCCGAAGGCAGACGCTTAACGACTGAGCCACCCAGGCGCCCAGTTTTCTTTAATTTTTTGATAGTTCATTGTTAGTGTATAGAAACACAGCTGCTTTTATTTCAAGTTTTTTATTTAAATCCCAGTTAGTTAACATACTGTGTAATGTTAGTTTCAGGTATACAATATGGTGATTCAACACTTCCATACATCACCTGGTGCTCATCACAACAAGGGCCATCCTTAATCCCCATCTCCTATTTAAGCCATCCCCCCACCCATCTCCCTTCTGGTAACCATCAGTTTGTTCTCCATATACAGTTGCTTTTTGTATGTTGATTTTGTATCCTAAAACTTTATTGAATTCATTTTTTTAGTATCACCAGTATTTTTGGTGGAGTCTTTTGGGTTTTTTCTATGTAAGATCATGTCACCCACAGAGACAACTTAACTTCTTCCTTTCTGATTTGGATGCCTTTTTTTTTTCCTTGCCTGATTTCTCTAGCTAGGATTTGCAGTACTATGTTGAATGGATGAGGTGACAGTAGGCACCCTCTCTTGTTCCTTCTCTTAGAGGAAAAAGCTTTCAGTTTTTCACTATAGAGTATGATGTTAGCTATGGGACTGTTGTATATGGCATTTTGTATGTTGAGGTACACTATAAGAAATGAAAATTACAGACCAATATCCCTGATGAATGTAGATGCAAAAATCCTCAACAAAATATAGCACATTAAAAGGATCATATACCATAAGTGGGATTTATCCTTGGGATGAAAGGATGGTTCAACATGCACAAATCAATAAACATGATATACCACATTAATAGGATGAAAGATAAAAAATCATATGATTATCTCAATAGATGTAGGAAAAGCATTTTTTAAAATTCAACATCCTTTCATGAAAAAACTCTAAATAAATTGAGTATAGAAGGAAATTATCTTGACATAATAATGAAATTTTTAAATAATTACAGAATAACCACAGAAAACATTACAGAAAGGAAAAAAAAAAGGAGTTTCTTATTAAGAACTATATAGTTGGATATTTGCAATAAAGTCCATTACGGTAGAAGCTTTTTTAAACAGTAGAAAATGGAACTCTTATTTCCCAGCACTTAGGACATTACATTGGCAAGAAATAGATAGATATTTATTAAAATTGTTAAATGAATTAAACTGAAGTGGCCCAGGAGCCTACGTATATTATAAAATATTTAGTAAAATTTTGAGAATAAATGAGCTCTTATCATTACCTCTAGTTGTGTCCTATACCCAATCTGGGGTGCAGTAAAGGAAAAGAAGTAGGGACAGTTTAAACAGAGGAAATTTAATCAGAAAGAGGAGTAGGAATGAGGGAATTTCTCTGGAAGGCAGAATATAATACAGGTCAAGTTGCTATAGGATTACTGAGGTTCCCTAACAGCAAAAACATATCAGAGGACGTTGAGCCAAAACATTCTGTGATTCAAAGCGATATGCTAAGTTTACAGAGGAGTATCAGAAATGACTAAACACTTATAAAAAATAAGAAGAAAAGAATTGGACAAACTCAATGTTGGCATGACTAAAGCTCTATGAATTCAAGTGCAGCATTATCATTTAAATGTTTTAAATCAGCTGATCTACATCTACACCTGGACATCTGAAGTATAAATCAATTCAATTGGACACAATGATTACCCACCATGTAGCAAGACTTATGCTAGCATCTTGGGATATATATATGTGTGTGTGTGTGCATGTGTATACGTATATGTCATGTGTACATATATCATGTATCTATTCTTAAAAAATTAAAAATCTAGCAGAAAAGAGAGATACAGAATTTAAATACACTGAAAATGCTGTTTCATGAATGCTCTACTACTGAATCTGAATATTTGCAGAAAGAGGATTTGGAAAGTCAATTTGTTTTTTTTTTTAAGATTTTATTTATTTATTTGACAGAGAGAGAGACAGCACAAGTAGGCAGAGCAGCAGGCAGAGGGAGAGGGAAAAGCAGGCTCTCGCTGAGCAGGGAGCCCAACGCAGGGCTCGATCCCAGGACTCTGGGATCATGACCTGAGCCGAAGGCAGACGCTTAACCTACTGAGCCACCCAGGCGCCCCTGTTTTCAAATGATAGGAAAGCTAATTGGGTCAGATCTAGAGACTCCAGAAGTAGACACTCCCCTTTTGTTTTCAGAAAGGAAGAAGACAACAACAACAACAAAAATGCCTGATGAAAGTTATATAATATGGTGAGTCAATGTTTCAGCCTTTGTCTATATAATGATCAGTCTCCCTTGCAAAGTGCCTGTAACAGAATTCTATTTTTCACTGGATAGGTATGTGAAGAGTGCAGGAGAGTGCCTCACTTAGCATCAATGATACAAAGAATCATTTTGTGAAGGGCTGGTACCCTTCTAATGGAGAATCAAATGAACCTTGTCTTTTTAAAAAATGGAGATGTAATAATTGTCCTAAAGCCCTTCTGAGAATAATCTCATTACAGCCAATATCTCTTCAGATTGAATGACATGGGAACAAAGTTGGAAAGACAACTTTATACATAGGGATTTACTCAGAATTCTTGATTTTAAAGGACATGAATAAGCTTCCTCAATTTTATCTTGGATTCAAACCATCACAAAAAGAAATTCTAAGAAGTAAGTCACAGCACAAATAAAAGCCCACATTTCCTGGGACTTCTCCACATAATTTTGTCTAATAAGTGTGATTAATTTAAAGCATTATCTAACGCAAGTGAACTTTTAGAAGTATGTAATAGTTTTCATACAATCATAGTCACTGAAATGGGAATGAAGATTAGATCCTGTTTTGGGATCTGAAAATATGAAATAAGTTTGTTTCACAGGTATTTAGTCTTTATTTTTTTTTTTTTTTGCACAAGTGAAAAGTCACCTTTCCTCCTTTTAACTGGGTAATGAACTATTTTCATAAATAATTAATAATAAGATTATGCAAATAAAATAAGAAAAATGTATTTTTTTAAAAAAGGAGAGAGAACTAATAGACTAGAGTGAAAAAGAGTTCTGTTGGAGGATACACTTCTCCATCAGGCAAAGACATAGCTGATCCACACATCCTTCCTTATGTTATGAGTAGCACACATTCTCACATTTTGCAATCTAGTACACACAGCCTAAGAAAACTTCTGCATTATGTTGCCTTCTCCAAGTTACTAAGATTTACCAGGACTGATTCCTTGAAGTGTTAGACTCTTGTATGATTTGGGTCAATTCTTAAGGAAGGACACTGCATTTTTGGATTGGATCGCAGCAGGGCTATATATGGTGTGCCTCCATTTCCTGCATCATCATTACTATTTTTTTTCTTAATCTCATACGCCTGAGTGTTTTCTTCTTTTTTTCTATGATATGAGTTGCTCTTTTATTTGAAGGAGGATCACAGAAACTCCCATTTGAAGGAAGATAATAAATATATGAAATCCCCATGTGCTTAGGTTCTTCAATTTTCCTTTTTGTCACATATAATTTTCCCTTTTATAATTTGAATGTTCCCAAACATGAAGACTTTCGAGATTATGTAGTAAGGATTTGATAATTTTCTCTAGTCCTTGTGTATTTCTGATCAATGTAGACATTGACCATAGAGAGATTAACTTAAATCTGTCCCTATCATTTTTGGGCCCAAAAAGTTGAAGTTAATCTAGAATTCCTGGTCAAAGTTATTTCCCTTAAAGGAGCAATTTCTCAAAAATAAGGACAATTATGTTTCAGAATGATATCAATCATATTCTTTTAATAAAACATAAGGCAAATTTTTGTGATTGAAATGTTGGACAGCAACATTTTTATTCCTCCCAAATAGTCATTCACAATACATGTAAGTGAACAGTACTCCTTTAAAAATTTTGTGAAGTGGTAGTTTAAAATGAATAAGGATATATTTTATATGTACTATGAAAGAGAGCCCTTCTGTTTTCAAATACTCTGAATCCTCATACAAAATTTATTTCTTGCGTATTATGTTCATTCAGATTTATGTATTTATTATTTCTTAATTTAAAAATCAAATAAAAAGCTTCTTTCATGACTGCCTCAAGTTAAATACATTATTATTGTGAAAAAATTGAATATATCCATGCATAAATATAAAATGTGAGTAGAAACTCATATGAACCGCAACTGGAAGCAATATTTTTACCTTATGTCAGAAATTTTCAACTTATCAGAAGAAACTAAAACACACATTTCTATCTGAAGCATGGAATCTATTATAATTTCATAGTTAATAGTCTCATATTAGAAAGATATCAATCATGCCCGCACAAACAAAATATTCTATTCCTGATTGTCTTAAATATTACGTGAAATTTTCTGCCAAATATTTAAAACCAAGGTTATGAATTGCGTGATCTCTGGCAAGGACCTCACAGTGCCCAGAATGGCTAGGAGAGCAGGATGCAGCCGGGGCTTCTGAGCCTCCAGGGAGCCTTAAGGAAGTGCAGAGAAGTGGCAGCTCGCTGGCTGTGTTTACATTGCATTAATTCTCGAGTGTTTTGTTAATTATGTTTAAAGTATGTTCACATCCTTTCTTTATGTGTTACCTTATTATTGAATTCTAACTTTACGGCCTTGTTGAAGAATCCATGTCACTGTTACTTCCAATTAACGAATGAAGAAATTCAGCTCGAGGATGTTCAGTAACGTGTTTAGGATCACAGTGCAAAACAGGGCAGACTCCTGTCTGGAGCGTTGTAATAACTTTATGAATTTGATAAAAAGGTTTATTACTCACAGGTCCTGGAAAGCACGCACCACACCTGGAGCCACAAGTGAGATTGTGGGAAGAGAAAGAGAGAGCGCCCAGGCCTGGGATTCTGCTTTTATTGGGCTCCGAGATAGGGGCCTAGGGTTTCACATGCTCACTATTTATTGGTATATTTAAAACAAGGGTGAGAATTTAAAGCGCTGGAAGAGAAAAACACAAGTAGCCTAAATTGTCATTTATCGAAATCAACCAAGATCTCTAAAACACAAGAGACTCGGGGTTGGGACGGTAGTCTAGCCCTTTATCTAGTTCTGAGGCTGGCAATGTGTTTGTTTATTCAAGATAGTCATCTTTGAAATCGATGCCTCTTTGAAATGAATGCCTCAGTAATCAAAGCCGAAGTCAGTCACTTGCATTACAGAAAAGAAAAACCAACTGTCAAGGCTTACACTACAACAATTCATAGTATTCCTGAGTATTTTTAAAAATAGACTTTATTTTTAGAAGAGTTTTTTGATTTGTAGAGAAAAAAAGAGATAAATGAAGAGATCCAATTTACCCTGTTTCCAATTTCCCTTATTAATATCTTACATTAATATGGTACAATTGTTACACTTAATGAGCTAATATTGACACATTATTATTAACAAAATTTCATACTTTATTCAAATTTCCTTAGTTTTTTCCTAATAGCCTTTTTTTTTTTCTATTCCAGGATCCCATCCAGAATACCACATTATATTTAGTTATAATACATTTCCTTAGGCTTCTCTTGATTTTGATTGTTTTGTAGACCTTCCTTGTCTTTGATGACCTGGACAGTTTTGATGAGTAAAGTATTTTGTAGAATTCTCTCCTATCAGAATTCATCTGATTTTTTTTTCATGATTAGGATGGGGGAATGGGCTTTTGGGAAGGAAGCCCACAGAGGTAGTGTCATTTTCATCACCTCATACCAAGATTACATAATGTCAATGTGATTTATCACTGATATTAACCTTTATTATCCAGCTGAGATAATGTAGGTTTCTTAATTGTACAGTTAATCTTGTCCCCACAGCCCCCTCCTTCCATACTGTATTTTGATAAGAAGTCCTTAGAAGGAGGCTATACTTAGGGAGTAGTGAATGACTTGCTTTCCCTCTTTGAAAGCAGAGTATCTACCGAAATTCTTTGGAATTCTTCTGCAAGGGATATTTATTTCTTTTCCCTCATTTATTTATTAATTCAATCATTTATGTATGAACTCATGAATATTTATTTTATATTTTGAGTTACAATTTATTTTTTGTTGCTCGAACTGTTGCAGTTTTGGCATCAGGAGGTATTTCACTTGGCTCTTGTTTCCTTCTGACTTAACCCTATCAATGTAAATTTTAATTTTTTCAGACATTTTCATACTTTCTGGTACTAAGAAAAGGTCTAGTCCTATGTATATTTCTTGCCTAGCCCTAGAAATATATATTTTAACATATGTATATTAATTATATAATGACATACATATATTAATATATATTCTAAGAAGTTCTAGCTCCTTTTATTGGAAAATGGTTTTAGATCTGAATGTAAGTTAGACTCTTTGTCCTGGAGAGTCCTATTTCTAAGCCTATTCAGCTTATGGAGCAAAAAAATATAATTATTCATATTAACTCACATATATACACAGATCTACAAATTTTAGGGATAACCATCTATATTTATAACAAGCTACACGTGAGTTCATACTGAGTCTCCAACTCTAGTTCATTACCACATGGATTATTCCAGACTTCTCCCCTTGCTTGTCCCACTCTGATGGTGAGAAACTTATTTCCCACTATCCACCACCCATCCATTTTATTATTCAATTCCGACATACATGTATAATAGATTTAGAATTGTTAACCCATACTCCCATATGAAGAACTTTATCAACTAGAGTACAGTGCTTATTCAATTTCTTTTGCTTTTCATCTTGTAGGCTCCTCTTATTTCCAGATACCCCTCTTTGCTTTCAGTGGAATTGTCTTAAGCATTGGTAATACAGATTAGATTATTTGTCACACTCTGCATTCCATTATGGAATCCTCCACTTCCTAAGTTTTTTTTTTAATTTGCATACATTATGGTTCACTCTTTGTGCTATAAAGATCTATGGATTTTGACAAATGCATGGTGTTATGTATTCAAAATTTCAGCATCACACAAAATAGATTCACTGACTTATAAAAAGCTCCTGTGCTTTACTCATTCTACCCGCCCCTCTTTGTAGTCTTGGAAACCACTGATCTTTTTGTCATTTCTATATTTTGGGTTTTCTTTCGGAAAGTATATTAATGAAATCATACAGTATGACAAATGTAGTATTTTCAGACTGTTTTTTTTCATTTATTGATATGCATTTATGAATTATTCATGTCTTACATGACTTGCTGCTCCATTCTTTTTTATTGCTGAATAGTATTCCACTATCCATTCACCTATTAAAGGTCATCCTGACTGCTTTCAATTTTTTGTGATTATGAATAAATCTGCTATGAATATTTGCTTGCTGTTTTTTGTGTGGACACAAGTATTCAAATCATTTGAGTGAAAATCTAGAAGCCTGATTCCTAGATTTTGTAATACTGTATTTAGTTTTGCAAGAAACTAATAACTAAATGTCTTCCAAAGTGGATGCATCCTTTTGCATTCTCACTGTAATAAATGGAGTGTTTTTATGGTCCTTCAGTTTCACCAGCAACTGCTAGGTTTGAAGATGTTGGTTTATATATATATATGTTTTATCCAGTCTTAAAATATATATTTCTTAACAGAAGGGTGTAGTACATTTACATCTTTATAATTATTGTTTTGTTTTCCTTTCTGCTTTCTTTTTGTGTGCTGTTTACTTATCGAGATTTTTGTTTCTTTTTCTCTCATTTTGAAATATCTTGCATTGAATGAAGTTTTTTTCCTCCCTCTACAATATATAATACATCCTTTTAGTGGTTACCCTTGACATTTTAAGATGCATTTCTAATAAAGTCTAGTACTAATAAATATATCTTTAAGCACCTTTTTCTGTTTTTCTGCTTTTGTTTCCTACCTATTAACTATCTTGTTTCATTTTTAAATTCTACAAACTGGAATTACTTTAATTATTTCATATAATCAATGTTTGTTTAGCTTTAGATATATGTTACTATTTTCTTTACTCTGCTGCTTTTCAAATTTCATGTTTTCCTTCTGTAATCACTTTTCTTCATTTCAGGAACTATGACATTTAGAAGTTCCTTTGGTGAGGTTTGCTGATTTTAGATTTTCTTTTATTTGGGCATATCTGAAAAGGTCTTTATTTCAGCTTCATTCTTGAAATAAACTTTGCTGGCTATATAATTTCTAGTTGGCAGTTATTTTCTCTCAGCACAATGAAGATACTATTCCAGTCCATTCTTGCTGCTTTCATTTCAATGCATTTTTGTTTTTGGAAAGTTGTTTTCTAAATTAAATTTGTAAGTAGGCAATCTTTTTTTCCAATAACTTCTTATAAGTTCTCTATACCTTTGATTTCTTGCAGTTAGCCTACCATGTGTCTAGATACAGGTCATTTTAAATTTTTCCTGCTTGTGAATCTATTAGCCTTCCTGAGTCTGAAAACATGTTTTTCATACTTTCTGAAAATTTATCAATTACTATTTTTTAATACGGCATATGCCTTCATTTCTTTATTATCTCTTTTTGGAACTTAACTTATATGCTTGATCTTTTCAATTTATTTTCTCTTTTTCCTAACCCTTGTTTCATATATTCTTTCTTTCTTTCTTTTTTTTTTAAAAAGATTTATTTATTTATTAATTTGAGAGAGACAGAAAGTAAGAGCACAAGCAGGGGTGTGGGGAGGGGCAGAGGGAGAGGAAACTGCAGACTCCCTGCTCAGCAGGGAGCCCGACAGGGGACTCAATCCCATGACCCTGAGATCAAGACCTGAGCCAAAGGCAAATGCTTACTGACTGAGCCACCCAGGTGCCCCTCATATTTTCTTTCTTTATGTTATGAATTTTAAAAATGTGTTCAATTATACCTTCTAATTACTGAGTTCTCTCTTTATTATGTCTATTCTGTTCAATAAATGTTTAAAATTTCTAACAATTTTTTTTTATTGTGGTATTTGACTCTTTTCTAAATAACATTTGTCATTCTTATAGTCTGATTTCTACTCACTTTTGTCCCCTCTTTTTAAATATTTTTAAACATACTGGGAGAATAAGGTGTTGAATCCATGGAAATATAATTTCATTTTGCTACTGAATATTCCTACCATTATTACTTAATATTTTTTGACATATCTGGATAATTTCAAACTATCTAACTTACTATATTCTGCACTACTGTATTACTTATGATTTGTCTGGTTATAAGTGATAAAAACCTAAATCAAACTAGTTTAAGCAAACAAATTTGAAAATATGAAAACTAACCTAAAAACAACAACAATGAATGCAAGGGTTGAACAAGGTCTCAGAGCTGACAGAATTCTGGGAAATTGATACAGTAGTCCTGAAGCCAAAGGATTGAGGTACTGTGATTAATTATTCTGGATCATACGCTCTTGTCTTATAATTGGAATGTATTACCAGAAAAAGTAGACTAGGATGGAACAGACCCAGCCACTGGATAACTCTGTCAGCAGCCCTATTTGTGTATAATTCACCATTCCTCTTATTTTTGAAGCCTAACTTTCTGAAATAGTTATGCCACAGAACTGGAACCATCCTTACATTGTACACATTCTCTGTTATATCTCTAATCACTCACCAAGTCCTGTCAGTTCTACCTGCTGTAATTCCCTTTTGGTACTTTATCTATAACCATATTTGCTTCCAATATATCGTCTCTGTTTTATTAAAAGAAGTTCTCTTACAAGTTTCCCTGCCTTCAGTCTACCTTTCATAGTGGAAACAGAATGAACCTTCTAAATTGTGTTGTTTTTAGAACATTTGTATTGGCTTTCCCAAACTAAACTCGGCTCTGGATTAATGGCCCCTAAAGATCTGGCTCCCAACTTCTCAAATATCTCTAATTACCTTCCCACATTATCATCACCACATGATCTCCATTGTCCAACTTTATAGTAACTCTATTTTTCTATATATTCCATGATCTCTTTAATTTTAGTATTCCATAGTTTTGAACCCTTTGTCCTCTCCCCTCTTACATCATTTTTCACCTTATTACTGACATTATTGTCCTATTTTTTTTTTTTTTTTTTACATGAGTCAATGTCCTAGTTTTGGAAGAATGAAGAGACGGAAGTTTTAAAATATATACCTCTTAATAGAAGCATACATTTACTTTTTTGTGATTACTGTTTTTCTTTCTATCTTTTTGTGGTTTTTTTGTTTGTTTTTGCCCCATCCTCATACGTATTTCTGTTCTAAATTCATCTGTATTCCTTGCACATCCATGCTGATTCATATTTGATTCATTATTTCCTCATTGACACAACTGATAACAGAATTGCAAAAAATTCTCAGTCTCTGTCAAAGTTGAGACTTAGAGGTATAAAGGTTTCAAAGATTGTATTTCAGCAGCAATGGCCTTTTTAAATTTCTTTTTTGTCATTGCCTAAGTTTATGAAAATTGATATGAATGCTAGATATATGGCTTATAACCAGTTATGTTAAATCTTGCCACTATTCCATCGGTGTACCTGTTCTTTCTGGTGCTACAATGCAGGGACCTTAAGATATCTCTTTGGCATTTGGCAGAAAGTAATTTCCTTTTGAGAGTTATCTAAGTCTCCTTCTATTATTCTGAAGTCCTTCATTTCTCATGCTATCAGAATTTCTTTAGAAGAAGCAGCTGCTGTTTTAACAACTGTATCTTTCTATATTACTGTGGTTTTCTTATTTAGTTATATAGCTTCTTTTAAATATGAACTGTGAAATAATTTCACATGCCTCAGACTTCCAGTGTATGCATCTATAGCAACTGATAATACTATGGCAACTGGAATTGTTAAATTTATAAGATGTCCAATTTTCCTGTTAGATGTAAGTTTCATAAGAACCAAGAACTGTGATTATTGTTTTCACTCTTTCATTCCCAGAAACTAGGACAATGCTTGGCACATCTTTCATGACCTCTCAATTTCTTGAACGAATCAGTTGGTGAATGAGAAAACGTGGCATGAGGGAGAAAAAAATGCTGATATCAGAACAAAAGATAAAATTATGATAATGATTTGTTTTGTTCCAAATAGCCAATACAAACCTACCATTATTAAAAACTGGCAGATAGAGGCGCCCAGATGGTTGGATGTCAGACTCCTGATTTCAACTCAGGTCTTGATCTCAGGGTCATGAGATTGAGCTCCGCATCAGGCTCTACGCTGGGTGTAGTGCCTGCGTGGGATTCTCTCTCTCCCTCTCCCTCTGCCCCTCCTTCGCCTTAAGAAAAAGGTTGACAAATAGCTAAATGAAATAAATATATAAGCATTAATAGCATTTATATGTGTTTGAGTGATCTCTGGAGTCTTTATATATTGGAACTTAATTTTTTTTTTTTAGATGTAATATAATAGTGCCTCTGTACCTTTTATGGGCAACCCATTATTATTCTGACTTACCTAAATTTTTACGCTGGGTTAAAATGCAGTGGAATATAAATATTTTACACTTATTAATACAAAACGTCTTCTTGCCACTATAAAGAAAGTAATTTTGTTTGAAAAAAAATACTTGCTTGTTAGGAAAGATAAATAATATATCAAATGATAGAGGGAAAATCAATTTAATGTCAAACATAAGCATTTCCAAAAGGAAATTTTTATCAAGATAATGATATATAAGTATCACTTACATAAGGTGTATCTCTCAATTTGTTTTTAGAATAAGATTATCCTTCATGAATAATTTAAACCTATAATCCTGCAATAGTGATGTAAAATCATTATGTTGTCAAAGTATTAAATAGCAAGGATAAAGTTGTACCATTATTTACCTTTCAATAGGTTTGCTATTAGCAGGTTTGAAATGATGCAATTGCCTTGACAACATCAAATAAACAAACTTTTTGTCTATTGGGCTATTTTTATTTCAAAATGTTTTATAATCATATACAGTGGAAACAATATTGTGAATTTAACTGATGAAATATCATTATCAAAATAGGAAATTCAAGTTACAATGAATTTTAAATTTATAATATTGTAATTTTTTAATTTAATTTTTTTAGAGGGAGGGAGGGGCAGAGGAAGGGGAGGGAAAGAATCTTAAGCAGGCTCCACGCCCAGCACAGAGCCTGATGTGGGGCTCAATCTCATAACCCTGAGCTCATGACCTGAGCTGAAATCAAGAATCAGATGTTTGACTGACTGAGCCACTCAGGCACTCCAAATTTATAATATTGTAAAACAGAGCAAAATAGTTTCTTCAAAAGTTGCTACATTGAAAACCAAGCTAGTTCAGAGTTGTCTTACCATATTTATCTTGAATAAATGGCAATTTTCTTATCTAAAACAATTTAATTTTGAAATAACTCTTTGAATGACTGATATATAAGTTAGTTGATGTGTTCTTCATGAAGCATTGTTCTTCTGTAAATATGTTCTCATGAATATATGAAACAATAAATTCAGTGTTTGCTTCCACTGTGGGGATGCTATATATAAGAGAATGTGAATACAAAGAAAACACTTGCTAACCCACTCTTGAAATATGTCTCATTAATTTAAGAAGAAGTTTAAGTTCAATAGTAGCTTCAAAATGCAGATTTATTTTGTTTACATTTTAATAAATGAACTCTTTTCATTCATGTGTATGGGTAAATAATGTAGTGTCAAAAATTTCCGTTACTAATGTTAGATTCTGTGCTGGTGTTTTTGAAATCCTGAAAGACAAAATTTATTAATTTAGTAATAACAACAATAATTATATGTTATAACTGTGCTTACTGTTCATATACTTTAATAACATATTGGATTGTCAGCTGGGTATTTATATATATACCAGAAGGGGTTGTATATAAAAGCTAATAAATAGATGAAGTAATAAATAAAATATTGGTATTAAAAAAATTGCTTCTTCACATAAAAAATATCCATGAATAGATCTGTATAGTAACTCCATAAAATTATCAGGACCAAATCTCTTTTATCTTTGTGTTCTGCCTGAAGTGTGTGGCTTTCATCCTGGATGTCACTTCATTATTCAGATGACTATTGAGCTCCATGCTGATACCCATCCACTTTCTAGGCAGTAGAAGGCAGAAAAGGGGTGGGGCACAATATCAGTATCCAAGTTGATTCTTATCCCTGTAGGATAATTCCCAGGAATTCCACACAATAATTTCTCTCATAACTCTCTATGCAGAAATGTTAAGCAGAAATTGGCGACAAAAAGCCATAAGGTACACTGGGAAAAGAAATGTAGTTTTATTCAGTTGGGCACATTATCTCAGATACTGTTATGAAATAAAAAAAAGAGAGGTATTAGATTTGGGTAGGGAACTAGCAGTCTTTGTAGTAGTATTATAATTTATGATCTCTTCCTCTCCCCCTCCCTTCCTTCCACTTCCCCTCACTCCTTTCTCTACAAGTGAGAAAACAGAGATGAAAAAATCCAAAAGACTGGCTCAATACTATGTAACTATTTTTACTCCAAGTTCTGTGTCTTTTTAACTATATCATTTCATTTAAAGTAAAACAAGGATATTTGAGGTTAAAAATAAACAACTGTGTTTAATTCATTTGAGTTGATTTTTGCCCATGGTGTAAGATTAGTGTCCAATTTCATGATCTGCATGTGGATATCCACTTTTCTCAATACCATTTATTGTTATTTATTCCCTGTTGGATATATTGACACCTTTGTCAAAGATCAGTTCACTGTACATGCATGGGTTTATTTCTTTGCTCTCTCTTCTGGTCCTTGGTCTGTGTGTCTGTTTTCATGCCAATACTATACTGTTTTGATTACTGTAGCTTCTTAATGTAATCTGAAATCAGGAAATGTGATGCCTCCAGCTTTCTTCTTGCTCAAGATTGCTTTAGCTTTTATCGGTCTTTTGGTTTCCATACAAATTTTAGGATTTTCTTCTATTTCTGTGAAAAATGCCATTGAAATTTTGGCAGCAATTGCATTGAATCTGTAGATCACTTTGGTGATATGAACATTTTAATAATATTAATTCTACAAATCCATTAACTTGGAATACCTTTTTATTTGTTTATGTCTTCTTCATTTGCTTGCATCAATGTCTTACAGTTTTCAGTGCATGGATCTTTCAACTTCTTGGTTAAATTTATTCTTAAGTGTGTTATTTTTTTTGATGCTATTATAAATGGGATTATTTTCTCTTTTTTGTATAGTTCACTGTTAGTATATAGAAACAACTTATTATCATATGTTGACTTTGTATCCTACAACTTCATTAAATTTGTTTTTTAGTTTTAACAGTTTTTAGGTGGAGTCTTTTGGATTTTCAGATTTTCTATATAGAGAATCATGTTATTCACAGAGGCAACTTAACTCCTTCCTTTCCAATTTGGATGACTTTTATTTCTTTTTCTTTCCTGTTTTCTCTAGCTAGTATTTCCAGTACTATGTTGAATAGAAGTGGTAAGAGTTGCACACCCTTGTATTGTTCCTGCTCTTAGATGAAAAACCTTAGCTTTTCACTACCAAGTATGATATAGCAGTGGACTTGTATATATGACCTTTATTATGTTGAGGTAGATTTATTTTATATCTAGTTTGTTGAAAGTTTTTGTCATGAAAGGATATTGAATTTTGTCAAGTACTTTCTCTACAACTATTGAGAAGATGATGATTTTTTTCCTTCACTTTGTTAATGTGGTGTATCACATTTACTGATATGCATATGTTGAACCATCCTTGGATCCTAGGATAAATGCCACTTGATCAGGGTGCATGATCCCTATAATGTGCCACAGAACTCAAATTTCTACTATTTTTATTGAAGATTTTTGTATCTATGTTCATCAGGGATATTGGCCTGCAATTTTCTTTTCTTGCCGTGTCTTTGGTTTTTCCATCATTTCTGTTCTGATCTTTATTTTTTCCTTAGTCTGCTAACTTTGGACTTTATTTTTATTTTGTGATTCCTTGAGGTGTCAAGTTAGGTTGTTTATTTAAGATCTTTCTTTTTTCTTAATGTAGGCATTTATTTTATAAATAAATTTTGTAAGTTTCCCTCTTGGGACTGCTTTTCCTGTAAGTTTTGGTATGTTGTATTTTCATTTTTGTTTGTTTCAACATTTTTTTATTTTTATTTTTTGACTCTTCTTTGACACATTGGTTGTTCAGGATTGTGTTATTTAATCACCACATATTTATGTATTTTCCAGTTTTCTTCCTGTTATCGATTTTTAGTTTTATACTGTTATGGTCAGAAAAAAATATTTGATATGATTTTAATCTTCTTAAATTTGTTAAGGCTTGTTTAGTGGCCTAACATATGATCTATCCTGGAGAATGTTCCATGTCACCTTAAGAAAATGGGTATTAATTATCTACATATTTATTTCTTTGTGTAAGCATTATGAAATATCATCTCTAGAAAATTTGCTAATATTCATTCCTCAATAGTAATATACATATTTGGGATAATTTATCATATCATATAATTTCAACTGTGACCATATGGGAAGAATAAAACCTGCAGAGGTAAAAATTTCCAGTTTGGATAAACTAGGTTTTTTTGTGGGTTAAAAAAAAAATACACAATTACTTCATTGGATGATAGGTACACAGGCTTGACCTTATCAGACTGTAAAGTTAGCGAGCAGTCCACAGGAATAGCCTCACTTATGACATCCATTGCAGAGTAGATCACCCTTGCTTCTGATATCAATTGCAAGTTTGGGGTTCCCAAGACCATCCAAAGTTTTGATAATTTGCTAGGAACCCACAGAACTCATTGAAAGCTATTAGTTTTGGTTTATTACAGTGAGAGGATACAGATTAAAATCAGCCAAAGCAAGAGATGTATGGAATGGAGTCCAGCAAAGTTCTGCTTCCAGTTGTCCTCTTCCAATGGAGTCACAGACAGTGCTAACACTCCTAAAAATACAGTGTGGCAATATGCATGGAGTATTCACAACCAGACAAGCTTACCCAAGCCTTGATGTCCAGAGTTCACTGACGGCTCAGTCATGTAGATATGGTTGACTGCCCAAGTGACTGACCTTTCATTTCTACCTCCTCTAAAGATGGATCAGATACCTCATCAACCAAAGCCCCATTGTAAGTCACATTTTTAGGCTACCCAGTGTGGCCCAAGACTTAGAGGAAAAGGAAGATACTCTCATCTTGTAGGACATTAAGCCTAAAGCTGAGGACAAAGCTAGACTTCTCTTTGGGAGAGGTTAAATACCTTACCACACACACACACACAAACTTTATTTGGAAAAGGAAATAATAATTCTTGCTCCTTTCTCATAGATATAAATACTGGTTACTTCTGAGACAGAACAGTTTCACATTTCTTCTGCTCATATTTTCTTTTGAAAATAGAAGAAAAAAAAAGAGCCTGAGAGAATAGTATGGAGCTTTTCTGCCTTTTACTTTTGTGCAGAAAAAAGAAGGAATGGGATTTATACTAATGTCAGTCTTATACTTGGAAAGAAAATTAAACATTCTCAAAATATCCTAAATTAAAGCTAGGGCATTACACAGTTCAATCTCTGAGGTTGGAATTCTAGCTTTAAATTTATAGCGTATGGAATGAAACAAACTGTAAAAAGCATGTGCCATCTACAGCAAATAAGAAAAATGTTATGAAGTTTAGACTCACAGTGAGTAACTATAGTTCTGTTGGTTACAAATGTGACAGGAAAGAGAATATACTGCCAGCCAGATTTTAGTTTTTCAACTCCATAGTTCTCCATCTTGCAAACTGAGAAATTTATTTTGCCATTTTTGATTTAACCATAGGTAATGGAACTAAGGAATAGCTCTTTCCCCCACAGTGAAAGAAATGATTTGTTTAATGTTTTTTTCCTCTTGTTGACTGAGTGGATTTCAGGAATGAATGGTAATTTGTATAATGCATTTTTCTAAAAAATAGATATTTCCTAACATTAAAAAGGAACAGAAGAAATAATACTTGCAAGTGTTTCAGAAATGCATTTACTAGCCAAGCAATAATTTGCAATATTTTCTTCTTGATTAATAAATGAGACATTTATTTCTCAAAATACATTCAAACTCAGCTGCAATTTTCAACAGCAGAAATGACTCAGAAACTGTTGATTTGTTGAGAAATTACTATGTTAAAATAACAGAAAAAAAGGGTGTATTGTATACAAGAGGGTATATAAAAACTTCACAGTCTTTACAAACCAGAGACCAAATTGGAAAAAAAAAAAGTACCGGCCAAGTGAATGCTTGACACATAATACCAAATATGAGGTGTACAGATTATTTTTTCTAATAAATTTCTTCATAATAAAAATATCAGGATAGATGCTTGGTATAATATTTTTTAATGTTTAGTATAATATAGACAAGGTTGCTATATTGACACTTGTAACTTGATTTATTTTTAAGCAGGTATATCATGTTTGTGGGAAAAAAACAAAATATCCACAAGCAGAAGAAATCATCATCTGGGGATAACCAGCTTTACAATTCAGTCTTTTATATGTTTATATTTATATGTGTGTATGTATGTAATAGAATATAATTTTAATCATGTTTGGCAAAACATTTTTTGTCACTATTATGTAATATGACAACTTTCTATATTATTAAATATATTTCTGTATCAAATTTTAATATCTCCATATTAGCACCATTTATTCAATCACTCTCTTACTTAAAAAAATGTAATGTTAATTGCTATTATGAGCAATGCCTCAACAACATCTACATGTTGCATTATCTTTGTTTGATTTCTTTTGAGAGTAAATTGTTCATGTACTATTCTCATTCACTTATTCTCGGTAATATTGTTCTTTTAAATTTGTACCAATACCTTATATATTAAAGATTTTGATACTACTTCATACTTACTATAAATGTATTTTTCTGTTTCCCTTTGTTTTTAATCTTTTGTTTATGATGGCTTTTGCTACATTAAGGTTTTGTGTTTACATTTAGATAAATTAACCAAAATCTTGTTTCTGATGCTGTGATTGTTTTCATGATTAGAAAGAATTTACTTTTATGTTTCCATTAAAAATTTTCATGTATCTAATTATTTTGCTTAGAAGAACACTTTATTGAAGAAATTAATTTTGAAAAGTTAAGTTTATTTTCCTTTTAAGGTAAGAATTAGATATAGGAGGGACAGAAGTTAATCTACTAGTATCACTGGTCTTTTCTTTACTCCTTACAGAGAGAAGAACTTCAAGAGTTACACCTTCACTGGGAGAGGTTGTCTATGGACACTTCTGATACAACATTTCTGTCCTTAAATTTCCTTCTTATGTTCCCTGGCTCACTCCTCACTTAATTTCTCCTTTCCCCCTTCTCCAAACAATTCTCTTTGTCATGTCTCTTATTTGAAAAATTCCATTCCAGTTTTAGATAACCATAATCTGTAATATTTCTCACAGCCAAAATCTCACCTCTTTATTTTAAACTTAGCCAACTTCCCTGGGATAGGTATTGATAGTTACTTCTGTTCAATTACAGTTTGTAAAAGTGGAAGGAGATGAATGCATTCTGATTCTTTTTTTTAAAATTTTTTATTGTTATGTTAATCATCATACATGACATCATTAGTTTTTTTTTTAAGATTTTATTTATTTATTTGACAGAGAGAGAGATAGCGAGAGCAGGAACACAAGCAGGGGGAGTGGGAGAAAGAAAAGCAGGGAGCCCGATGCGGGATTCGATCCTGGGACCCTGGGATCATGACCTGAGCCGAAGGCAGACGCTTAACGACTGAGCCACCCAGGTGCCCCACATCATTAGTTTTTGATGTAGTGTTCCATGATTCATTGTTTGTGCATAACACCCAGTACTCCATGCAGGACTTGCCCTCTTTAATACCCATCACCAGGCTAACCCATCCTCCCACCCCCTCCCCTCTAGAACCCTCAGTTTGTTTTTCAGAGTCCATAGTCTCGCATGGTTTTTCTCCCCCTCTGATTCCCCCCCTTCATTCTTCCCCTCCTGCTATCTTCTTCTTCTTCTTTTTTTTCTTAACATATATTGCATTATTTGTTTCAGAGAAATGAGCTTTTCTACTCATTACAAGTGGAGGGTCAGTTACAGTTTTTTTTCTGAGATTATCTCTGCAGAATGCATATTTTCAAAGAAATTAAAAAAAAATAAATCCCTTATTAGGCATGGCCACATCTAAGAAAGAACATAGATGAGGAGCATATGTCTTTCCTGTTTCATTATTTTGGGGTTTGATCATAATGTAAAGGACCCATTAGATGTTATTTAAAAAAAAATCATTACAGAATTTTATATGCAAATTATAAAATGTTAATATAGCAAAGGACTTCTAATAAAATACAAATGTTCCTGACTGAATCTCTTCACACAGCTCTGCAATCATAGCATCCATATGAAATCATTTAGTTTTTTGGTTCTCTGCCTAATTTTCCTAATACTAAATAAATGGACTTGTGGCTGAGGAGGATTGGGACAAACAGCTAGAAGCCATGAGAACAAACTTAGAGAGATAAAGGATGACAGGAAATGTTCCAATGTCAGAATTATTGGGATCCCTGAGGGGGTGGAGAGAGAGAGAGGACTAGAAGATATATTTGAGTAAATCATAGCTGAGAACTTCCCTAATCTGGGTAAGGAAACAAGCATTAGTGTCCAAGAGGCAGAGAGGACCCCTCCCAAGATCAATAAAAATAGACCAACACTCCAGCATATAATAGTAAAACTTGCATATCTTAGAGCCAAGGAAGATATTCTGAGAGCAGGTAGGGGGAAGAGATTTCTTAGGTACAGAAGGAGGAACATCAGAATAACTTCAGACCTATCCACAGAAGCCTGGCAGGTGAGAAAGGGCTGGCAAGACATATTCAGGGTACTAAATGAGAAGAACATGCAGCCAAGAATACTTTATCCAGTAAGACTGTCATTCAGAATGGAAGGAGAGATAAAGGGCTTCTAGGACAGACAGAAGCTGAAAGAATATGTGACCATCAAGCCAGCCCTGCAAGAAATATTAAGGGGGATCCTGTAACTCTATGTTACAGAGTAACATAGACCAGAAAGAAACAGAGACAATCTATAGACACAGGGACATTACATGTAATACAATGGCACTAAATTCCTATCTTTCAGTAATTACTCTGAATGTCAGTGGGCTAAATATTCCAATCAAAAGACACAGGGCATTAGATTGGATAAAAAAGCAAGACCCATCCATATGCTGTCTACAAGAGACTCATTCTAGACCTAAAGATACTTCCAGACTGAAAGTGAGGGGATGGAGAACCATTTACCATGCTAATGGACCTCAAAAGAAAGCTGGGGTAGTAATCCTCATATCAGACAAATTAGATTTTAAACCAAAGACGGTAGTAAGAGATGAAGAGGGACACTATATCATACTTAAAGGGTCTACCCAACAAGAAGATCTAACAAAATATTTATGCTCCTAATTTGGGAGCTGCCAATTATATCAATTATATCAACCAATTAATAACCAAAGCAAAGAAATACATTGATAATAATACATTAGTAGTAGGGGACTTCAACACCCCACTCACAGCAATGGACAAATCATCTAAGCATAAAATCAACAAGGAAACAAGGGCTTTGAACGACACATTGGACCAGATGGTCTTCACAGATATATACAGAGCATTCCATCCTAAAGCAATAGAATACACATTCTTCTCGAGTGCACATGGAACTCTCTTCAGAATAGATCACATCCTGGGTCACAAATTAGGTCTCGAATGATACCGAAAGAATGAGATTATTCCTTGCATATTTCAGACCACAGTGCTTTGAAACGTGAACTCAATCACAAGAGGAAATTTGGAAGGAACTCAAATACTTGGAGGTTAAAGAGCATCCTACTAAGGAATGAATGGGTCAATCAGGAAATTGAAGAAGAATTTTTAAAATTCATGGAAACTAATGAAAATGAAAACACAACTGTCCAAAACCTTTTGGATAGAGCAAAGGTGGTCCTAAGAGGGGAGTACATTGCAATACAAACCTCTCTCAAAAAATTAGAAAATTCTCAAATACAAATTCTCAAATACAACAAGCTAACCTTACACCTAAACGAGTTGGAAAAAGAATAAAGCCTAAACCAAGCAGGAGACAAGCAATAATAAAAATCAACAAAATAGAAACCAAAAGAACAGTAGAACAGATCAATGAAACTAGAAGTTAGTTCTTTGAAAGAATTATAAGATTGATAAACCCCTTGCCAGACTTATCAAAAAGACAAAGGACCCAAATTAATAAAATCATGAATGAAAGAGGAGAGATCAAGACCAAAGAAATACAAACAATTTTAAGAACATATTGTGAGCAACTATATGCCAACAAATTAGGCAATCTGGAAGAAATGGATGCATTCCTGGAAACTTATAAACTACCAAAACTGAAACAAGAAGAAATAGAAAACCTGAACAAACCCATAACCAGCAAGGGGAAAAAAACCTCCCAAGAAAACAAGAGTCCAGGGCCAGATGGCTTCGCAGGGGAATTTTACCAAACATTTAAAGAAGAAATAATACCTATTCTACTGAAGCTGTTTCAAAAAAATAGAAATGGAAGGAAAGCTTCCAAACTCATTCTATGAGGCCAACATTACCTTTATCCCCAAACCAGACAAAGACCATATCAAAAAAGAGAATTACAAACCAATATACCTGATGAACATGGATGACAAAATATTCACCAAGATACTAGCCAATAGGATCCAACAGTACATTAAAAGGATTATTCACCAAGACCAAGAGGTATTTATTCCTGGGCTGCCAGGGTGGTTTAACATTCACAAATCAATCAATGTGATAGATCATATTAATAAAAGAAAAGAACTATATGATTCTTTCAATTGATGCAGAAAAAGCACTTGACAAACGATAGCATTCTTTCTTGATTAAAACTCTCCACAGTGTAGGGATAGAGGAAACATACCTCAATATCATAAAAGCCATGTATGAAAAGCCCACAGTGAATATCATTCTCAGTGGGGAAACACTGAGAGTTTTTCCCCTAAGGTCAGGAACACGACAGAGATGCCCACTGTCACCACTGTTGTTCAACATAGTACTTGAAGTCCTAGCCTCAGCAATCAGACAACAACAACAACAAAATAAAAGACATTCAAATTGGCAAAGAACAAGTAAAACTCTCACTCTTTGCAGATGATATGATACTTTACGTGGAAAACCCTAAAGACTCCACCCAAAATTGCTAGAACTTATACAGCAATTCAGCAATGTAGCAGGATACAAAATCAAGGCACAGAAATCAGTTGCATTTCTATACACTAACAATGAGACAGAAGAAAGAGAAATTAAGAGGTCAATCCTATTTATAACTGCACCAAAACCATAAAGTACCTAGGAACAAACCTAACCAAAGAGGTAAAGTATCTGTACTCTAAAAACTACAGAACACTTACGGAAGAAATTGAGGAAGACACAGAGATGGAAAAACATTCCGTGTTCATGGATTGGAAGAATAAATATTGTTAAAATGTCTATGCTACCTAGAGCAACCTATAGTTCAATGCAATCCCTATCAAAATACTATCTACATTTTTCACAGAGCTGGAACAAATAATCCTAAAATTAGTACAGAACCAGAAAAGACCCTGAATAGCCAGAGGAATGTTGAAAAAGAAAACCAAAGCTGGTGGCATCACAATTCCGCCTTCAAGCTCTATTACAAAGCTGTAATCATCAAGGCAGTATGGTACTGGCACAAAAACAGACACATAGATCAATGGAACAGAATAGAGAGCCCAGAAATGGACCCTCAACTCTATGGTCAACTAATCTTTGACAAAGCAGGAAAGAATATCCAGCGGAAAAAGGACAGTCTCTTTAACAAATGGTGTTGGGAAAATTGGACAGCCACATGTAGAAGAATGCAACTGGAGCATTTTCTTACACCATACACAAAGATAAACTCAAAATGGATGAAAGACCTAAATGTGAGACAGGAATCCATCAAAATCCTAGAGGAGAACACAGGCAGCAACCTCTTTGACCTCTGCTGCAGCAACTTCTTGCTAGACATGTCTCCAAAGGCAAGGGAAACAAAAGCAAAAATGAACTATTGGGACTTCATCAAGATAAAAAGCTTTTGCGCAGCAAAGGAAACAGCAAAACTAAAAGGCAACCTATGGAATGGGAGAAGATATTTGCAAATGATATATCATATAAAAAGCTAATATATAAGATCTATAAAGAACTTTTCAAACTCAACATCCAAAAAACAAATAATCCAGTCAAGAAATGGACAGAAGACCAGAAGAGACATTTCTCCAAAGAGGACATACAAATGGCCAACAGACACATTAAAAAATGTTCAACATCACTTGATATCAGGGAAATATAAATCAAAACCACAATGAGATACTACCTCACACCAGTCAGAATAGCTAAAATTAACAAGTCAGGAAACAACAAATGTTGATGAGGATGTGGAGAAAAGGGAGCACTCTTATATTGTTTGTGGGAATGCAGGCTGGTACAGTCACCCTGGAAAACAGTATGGAGGTTCCTCAAGAAGTTAAAAATAGAGCTACCCTGTGACCCAGCAATTGCACTACTGGGTATTTACCCAAAAGATATGGATGTAGAGAAATGAAGGGTTACCTGTACCCCAATGTTGCAAACTGTGGAAGGAGCTGAGATGTCCTTTGGCAGACAAATGGGTAAAGAAGATATATATATATATATATATATATATATATATATATATATACACACACAATGGAATATTACTCAGCTATCAGAAAGGATGAATACATACCATTTACATCAATGTGGATGGAATTGGAGGGTAAAGTGAAATAAGTCAATTGGAAAAAGACAATTATCATATGCTTTCACTCATATGTGGAATATAAGAAACAGTGTAGAGTATTATAAGGGAAGGGAGGGAAAACTGGGAAGAAATCAGAAAGGGAGACAAATCATGAGAGACTCTTAACTCTGGAAAACAAACTGAGGGTTGCTGCAGGGGAGGTGAGTGGGGGGATGGGGTAACTGGGTGATGGGCATTAAGGAGGGCACATGATGTGATGAGCACTGGGTGTTATATGCAACTGATAAATTATTGAACACTACATCTGAAACTAATGATGTACTGTATGTTGGCTAAATGAATTTAAATTAAAAAATAGTATGGTAATGACACAAAAACAGACACAAAGATCAATAGAGTAGAATAGAAAACCCAGAAATGAACCCACAACTATATGGTCAATTAGTCTTCAACAAATCAGGAAAAAATATACAATGGGAAAAAGACAGTCTCTACAACAAATGGTTTTGGGAAAACTGGACAGCAACATGCAAAAGAAAGAAATTGGACCACTTAATTAAGTATGAACAAAAATAAATTCAAAATGGATTAAAGACTTAAATATGAGACCTGAAGCCATAAAAATCCTAGAGGAGAACGCAAGCAGTAACCTCTTTGACATCGGCCTTAGCAACTTTTTCTAGATATGTTTCCTGAGACAAGGGAAACAAAAGCAAAAATAAACTTTTGGGACTACATCAAAATAAAAAGCTTCTGCACAGCAAAGGAAACAATCAACCAAACTAAAAAGCAACCTATGGAATGGGAGAAGATATTTGTAAATGATATATCCAATAAAGGGTTAGTATCCAAAATATATAAAGAATCTATAAAACTCAACACCCAAAAAACAAATAACCCAATGAAAAAAATTAGCAGAAGACATAAACAGACATTTCTCCAAGGAAGACATGACCAACAGACACATGAAAAGATGCTCATCATCACTTACCATCAGGGAAATGCCCAAATCAAAACAATGAAATATCACCTCACACCTGTCAGAATGGCTAAACTGAACAACACCAGAAATGACAGGTGTTAGCAAAGATGTGGAGAAAGGGGAACCCTATTGCACTGTTGGTGGGAATGCAAACTGGTGTATCCACTGTGGAAAACAGTATGGAGTTTCCTCAAAAAGTTAAAAATAGAACTACCCTATGATCCAGCAATCACACTACTGGATATTTACCCTAAGACTACAAAAGTACTAATTCAAAGGGATACATGAACCTCTATGTTTATAGCAGCATTATTTACAATAGTTAAGATATGGAAACGGCCCAAGTATCCATCGATTGATGAATGGAAGAAGAAGATGTGGTATATATACACAATGAAATATTCTCCAGACCTAAAGAAAGAATGAAATCTTGCCACTTGCAACAACTGGGTGGAGCTAGAGAGTATAATGCTAAGTGAAATAAGTCAGAGAAAGACAAATATCATATGTATGATTTCACTCATGTGGAATTTAAGAAAAAAAATGAGCAAAGGGAAAAAAGAGAGAGAGAAACCAAGAAACAGACTATTAGTTATAGAGAACAAACTGAAGGTTACCAGACAGGCAGGGATGGGGATGGGTTAAATAGGTGATGTGGGTAAGGAGTACACTTATCCTGATGAGCACCAGGTGATGTATGGAATTGATGAATCTCTGTATTGTACACTTGAAACTAATATAACACTGTAGGTTAACTGGAATTAAAATGAAAATTAAAAAAAAAAGAAAGTTGGAAAAGGTCCACTGTGTGATGTACAAAATTAAAATTAACAAGGCATACCCTTAGACACATTCCAGTGAAATGTATAAATTCCTAGATAAAAAGAAAATATCACAATATGACAAAAGAAAAAAGGAAGTGTCAACAACAAAATGGAATCTCATGATTGTCATATTTCTCATTTGACATGAGATTAAAATCCAATGGAGCAATTTATTCAAACCCATTAATTCATTAAAAAAATATGTATTGAGTACCATCTATACATTAGGCACTTTTCTAAGTGGTATGAATATGATAATTATGATGAGAAAAAAAAAGCCCCAACCATGAGTGAATTTACATGCTACACAAATATTAAAATTAAACATACACACACATACACACATGCATGCTCACAAACATGCACAGTTCACCATTCCTTTCTACCTAGGAAATGCATTGTTGTATGTTTGTCTAACGAGAGAAGGATTTATAAAAAATAATTTGACTTTTAAAATAATTTCCAAGGAAAAAAATTTCCAGTTCTGAAACTTTGCCTTACTGAACCAAGGTTTGTATAATTGCATTAGTACTGCAGGCAAAATGCTGCAAACATAATGTGTTTTTCTTATAATGTAACTGTGTCTGCAAAACCAAGCAAAGGTTCTGGTAAGGGAATTGTTGATTAAACAAATTTAGGTTTTGGTGTATTGTATGTTAATTGTTTTTACTTCTTTTTTGAAAGAAGACAGATTCAAATACATATATACATACATAATAAGCTGTTTGAATGTTTCACTGAATGACACTGACATATCAAAAGAATCATGCTGCAATAACTTATATCTTCTCTATACAAATTGGATGTTTCAACTCTATGAAATGAATGGTATTATTCTTAATTCTAGTATATTTACTTTTGTTTTGATGTACACATAGACATATTTTTACTGGTGAAGAGGTATTTTATCTTATTCCATAACACTTCACATAATACATTTCATAATTTTGATTCTAAGTCGATCTGATTCAGCCCCTTGCAGTTACAGTTCTTGCTGCTTTCCAATTATATAAAATTGTCACAATTTGTATGAACAAAAATAATTTTCCTGTTATAAGTTTGATTTTGTACCACTGATATTAAGAGGAAATAGAATTTTTTGTTGCGTTTTTGTCCCCATGGTTTTAGACTAGACTGTATAAAATACATGATAGAGAACAAATCTTTTATTTATTTATTTATTTATTTATTTATTTATTTATTTGAGAACAAATCTTTTAAACTCAGAAGATGGGTGCAAACACTTTTTGAGAGATGTCATTAAGTTGTATTTCCCAGTTTTTTTCAAAAATATGATGCAAATAATAATCATACACATGTAAAACATTTTATGCTTATCAGCATACTAAATTCATTTTTCTGCTGCAGTTGAGTGCAACAGCTAGTATAGAAGTATGTATGTGTGTGTTATATTATGTCACCTACATAAATATAACACATATTGCCTGATCAAAATATCTAGTTATAAATTATAATCATTATTTAATGTGAAAAGCAGAACATTGTAAAACTAGTTGATAGCATAGATAATTATAGTTTTCTTTAATCAGTGCCAAATCATGTATTAGGTTATTGGAGTGTTGCTGAAAAACACCCCGTTAAGGAAAATAGAACCTGAGCCAGGAGATCAGCATTAAGCAGTGTCACTGAATTATAAGTGTTTGCCCAAGTAATCCAGAAAATATACCATGGGCTTATGTTGCTACGTGTTTCCTCATTAAAATTGAGGAACAGTTAGTGCAATCCCTAGAAGAATATGTTTATAATCAAGGTTGGTATCTGCCTTCCTTATTATGTCTGCATTTATGAGTGTCCATGTATCTGTATTTCTGGTTTGCCCTATATCTTGTTAAATTAATTACAAGTGCACAAATGTGTGAACTATGAAATTTAAATATAATGAAAATGACTCTAACATACTGTATAAAACCAAAATTTGTAACAAAGTAGTATTTCTAAATTGCAGAAAGCAATTACATTAGATCAAATAATAGGCATCTCTTCTTTTTTTATATTTGCTTCTGTTTATTACCTAAATTCTCTTTTATGATAATTCCAATTGCCCACCAATATATCCTTAAATAAACACAATCTATATAAAGAATGGTTTATCAGTAGAAGGAATTAGTAGTATTAAGGAACAGTTGAGCATTTTTTGAACATTAATTTTGTATAAATCATGAGCTAACTATAAGGCATAATATCTAAACAACCCTTTGTGACAACTGAAAGATTGTCTTGGTAAGTCATGCTGGATGGGACATGACTATTAGCTTGCAGTACTAATACCTAATAAAAGAACTTCAGGTGTATTTTCAATAATCTCTGTACAGAACAGTAATTTATTTGGAGGAATATATATCTAATTATTGGGTATAAAATTAATAACTGGAATGGAATCAAAGACACGTAGAATAAAACTGTCACAAAACCTATGTACAAAGATCTCTCTGAATCCAATTACCTTTATTTGAGATAAAATCCTAGTAATTAGTTAGTTAATACTGATGGCAATTTAAAATCATAGTCTTAGGAAAAATATTAGAGGTAAGAATCTCCAAAATATAATTCATTCTATGATGTCTTTAAAAAATGCATAAAGAATTACTCAGGTTATTACTGCAGTGGGTTTTTTTTTTTTTTTTTTTTTTAACAAGACTAAGGTTTTGGCTCTGCCCACAGAAGTATAGGAAAGAGAGAAGATCTGAGTACATGATTAGCATCATTCAAGTAAAGATATATCAAATATTAAGAAAAATGTTTTCTTTATTTTAATGGAAAATTTAGTTGGTATTCCAGAGTTTTATAAGGCTATGAGAAAAGAGGTAAACAGTCCAGCATTTTCCCAACTTAACTGTGATAGTCTCCCATGGTTTCCGCAGAATGATTCTTTAGGCCATTATCTTAAGCATAATTTGTCACTGATCAGCCATCTGGAAAGCTGGCTTCACAGGTTTCATACTGAAGAGCTCCAGATGAAGTGAGTTAATCCTCTAGATCACCTTCCCTGATTCTAGAATGTTCTTGTTATCATCATGTACTATCTTTCTTTGAAGATGCACCCTACAGTAAAAGAACTATCAACTTCTATTTATTTAACCATTACTTAAACAGCCATTTCCTTTACACATAGTGGATAAAGAATTATAAAATAAAATAAAGCACTTAGGATTTGAGTTTCTGAAAGTTTAAATACTTTTAATGCATTTGATTTTAAAGATGGGATCAACACAAAATTGTGGGGAGAAGAAATGAGAACACCAAAATAGAAAATATAATGTTCATTCTCCTGTTCTTCCTCTCTCTCTTCCCCCTCCATATTTTATGATTTTTAGACATAGCACCATGATGTGCTGTAAACCAGGGAAATTGAAGGAAAACAGTAAAGGTAAAAAATAAAAGACAAAGTAGAAGGCAGGAGGAAGGAAACTGAGGGAAGAGATGAGAAAATTAACAAGTTGGAGAGGATAAAGATAAAGGAAATATTTCAAGAGAGACATTCAGGACTTGATTTAATCAAGAGTATTCTAATAATTATATTTCCATATATATAATAATATAGACATTTCAGTCTTTTTACATACTATTATGTAAAAATGTATAGCAGATTTAGAAGGAATTGAAATCCAATCAGGAAGATAAATTTCTTAGGTAAATAAAAACCAAATAAAAATGATTATTTACTCTTTGGGGAATTTTTATTTGGTGTGATAAGGTATGAAAAGGCAAGAAAAAAAAAGTGAAGCATCTTCAAAAGAATGGTCTTGTTAAAGGAAGAAATCATCCTTTAATTAAGTCTAATCATCAGCAAGGACCGTGTCTTCCCTGGATAAGGATTTTTAAATGACATATTTGTTTAATTAATCATACATGAATCTTTCATTTTTAACAAAAAGTTAATGGCTTTGCAAAGAGGGTAAACAATTTTTATTGAACCATTTGCACACTATGAAATTAAAATGGCAGAACCAGCTTAATGCCAAATAGTGATAAACTGATCATCAAATCAAATTTGTTTTAGTCTTCTTTTCTTCTAGCACCAGGTTATTTTTCTGTATCATTGTTTAATAAGGTTCAAATTACAACTGTAAATTTTGTTTTAATTAAAAAACAATGAACTTATTCAAACAAGGACTACACTACAAAGTATGTAGCATCATGATTTAAAGAACCCAAAATAAATATGCCAGGAAGACCTTATTCAATTAACTTCAGTTTGACCAAGAAGCAAAATGCTTCTAAATTTATATAATCCCTTATATTATGTTGTATTTAAGATAACACACTTTCTAATTACTAGTTTGTGTTTTGAAGGAGTTAACAGCATTTTTATTTCTTCCTTATCATAAGATAGACAATGGACATTAAAAAAAGAAAGAAAATTTTAATATATTAGGAAGAATTGCTTGAACAATTGGATAGATTAAGAAATAAATCAATCTGTAAAATGTCAAATTTTAATCAGGCAAGGGAGATAATAATTATCCTAGCTAGTAGAATCATGCTAATTTTGCTTTGTTTCTTGAATAATTAGATGCCCGGTTATTAATCACTCTTCATGTGACACATTCTCTAATGACCCTTACTAGAAGAAATAAGCTATGTTGAAGGTTTTTCTAGACATATATATTCTCCTGAAATAGAATGTTTTGAAACTTCTCCATACAGTGGCCACATTAGGAGCCCATACTATCATTATTTTTATATAGATATAAATATAAATTTATATTTAGTTTCAAATATATAAAAGTAGGAATCATCCACATTATGAAAAATGGACTGAGATCTTCAGTAACTGACTAAATTATGAAATAGTGAGAAATGTTATGAAATGTTTGATCCTCAAAGGCTGGTTGATAGTGGTCACAAATCAAGTAAGAAACTAGTAAAATGTAACTAGGTGGTATGGTATCTATGCACAATTATATGCTCTTACATTAAGAAATTAAGCTGATCCTATGGTAAAACTTGTAGAACTTACTGATTTCAATCTTTAAAAAATATGGCATGAGAAGATTAAACTACATATTTTGAGTATTCCTTCCCATCTCAAAGAGAATTAAAGAAATATAAATCTAAAATATGTTTTAATTCCAGAAGTTCTTGTTATCAAAGGTACAGTCTAAAAAAATCCTCTTTTTTAGCCAAGCTCAGCTGTCTTTAAGGATACTCAAATAACTTAGCATGATGCACATCAAATATCTCACAATGTGGACTAATTATGGAAGAAATCATATCTCTCATTAAAGCTACCTCTAATTATACAAAGAAAACTGGGTAAGTAAAATTAATTATACAAATAATTTTAAAACATCTATTAAGTTCTTATATTTACATTTAATGTCATTGTGCTTTAGTGTTTTGTTTGTGCATTCAATGTGTAAGTACCACCCCAAATCAAATTGATGTTAAACTGAAGGGTTTAATATTTTCCAGCTTCCAAATCTGAAAAGTAGAATTAAATGTTTAACATTCTGGGTGTCTACTCATATATATATGAGTAGAAACTCATATATACTCATATATACATATACATATATATGTATATACTCATATATACATATACATATATATGTATATACTCATATATACATATACATATACACATATATTTTTCCCCTGTCTTTGTTTGAACCCACTCAACAAGTTCCTTTACTGTTGCTTTGCCAGTTCTTTTTACACAGGAATTTAAAATTTTAAACAGGAATCATTTTGCCTCATATTTTAATGACATCTGCCCATTTCAGCTCTTAGTAGCTTTATTATAATAGATAACCTATCATTTTCTGATAGTTTATTTGACTTACTAATGGTCAATGCCATCATGATTAGTATATAAAGTTGAAATAGAATAACCAAAAGAATGTACGTTGATAAGCCAAGAGCTCCAGTGATTCGTAACATATTGGCTAGTATACTTAATCAAAAAGAGATGTTAAAGAGAAGTGCCAGTTCAGAATGTTAGCAGTAATGAAATGCACCCTTTTTAAGTGACAAGACTTAAAAACAAAAATATGTAATGTTATATATATTTCACATATATTTTATGCATAACTATAATTATATAATTAAGTACAAATATTTATATTATTTCTCAAATACTATATGATTATTATTGACTTCATATTCCTTGCCAGCTGATACCATTTACTGATTTTCAGTTAATCCAAGACAGTATTTCCTTAAACACAAAATTGTGAATTGGAATACAAGATGATTACCACTCAGAGACCTAAATGACTATCAGATTATTAGTAAACCATTTTGTTGTTTTCTTTTGTTTCTGAAATCATTAATTCATTGAGCTCTGTATTCAATTATATTGTCAAATAAAAAGGCAATGAGTGGACTACAAGGAAAGGTAAATCAAAATCTTGGTTTTTCCCTTGCTTTAATAAAAAGCAGTGACAATTGTATAATCCTCCTCTATGAAAAATTAATCAATTTAAGCCAAGTATGAACACACATACACACACCACACATACACACACAGAGAGAGTCTATTTTGACAATGATTTAACACTAGTAAGACAAAATGTCCAAACTGAAGAATTAACCTATTTCACCAAGGAAAAAGTTGTCTGTTTTTCCCCAAATTAACACAAAGAAATATTGGTAGGAAAAAATTCAGAACTTACATATTTTAATGTATCTTGGAGATATTTCAGGTTTAGTAACTGCTTGCTGTCTTCAGTTTGTCATTTTCCAAGCATTTTAATTTTTCTTAAGTAGGATTTCCTATAAGGATTCCTACTTTAAATATATTCTTAATTTGATTTGCTCTACATAGTTTAGGATCTTTCAAGTAATGCTTGAATTGAAATTGATGAAATCCTCAAAAGGAAGTATAAATGCTAAATGCATGTCATATGATCAAGTTCAATTGTCTAGGACCCAAGACTGATATAATCTTTAGTATATGTGCATCAATAGTCCTGATAAAAATGCATATGAACATCTTTGAATGGCCTTCAGGGGATTCAAAAACCTTCTGAAAGTATCTTTTAGAATAAAAAGATGTGTGTGTACATGTATGTATATGTGAATTATTAAGTCCATAATTCTAAATTCACAGACTCAAGGGATCTGTTAATTTAAAATATGTTAAGTATATCATGTGTTAAAGAGGCAAAATGAATCACAGACCTGTAAAAAAAAAAAAAAACAAAAAAACCTTGATTTTAACCTAACTAAACAGAAGTAAACATCAGAGAAGGAGAGCTTTTTTTTTTCTTTCAACCTTGCTTTTCGCTAGTACCAGGTTCTTTTTATTTTTTCCCTTGCTTTATTGACATATGATTGGCAAATAAAAATTGCATTTATTTAAAGTATACAAAGTGATAATTTGATACACATATGCATTATGAAAGGATTAGCACAATCAAGCTAATAACGTATCCATCACCTCAAATTGTTAACCCCTTTTTCTTGGCAATAAGAACACTTGAGATCTATTCATTTAGCAAACTTCAAGTATACAATACATTACTATTATTAACTCTAGTCACCATGCTCTACATCAGGTCTCCAGAACTTCCTCATCTTAAACTGAAAGTTTGTTTCCCTTTGAGCAACATCTTCTTATTTCCCCCAACTTCTAAGCCCCAACTTCATTCTACTCTTTATTATGAGTTCAAGTTGGATCTTTTTAGATTCCATGTATTAGTGATTAATGTAATCGTTATCTTTCTGTGTCTGGTTTATTTCACTTAGCGTAATGTCCTCCAGGTTCATTCATGTTGTTGCAAATGACAGGATTCCCTTCCTTTTAAAGGCTGAATAGTATTCCACTGTGTGTGTGTTTGTGTGTGCGTGCATGTGTGTGTACCACATAACACATTTTGTTTATCCATTCATCTGTTGATGGCCACTTAGGCTGTTTCAATATCTTGGCTACTGTGAATAATGTTGCAATGAACATTGGGGTACAGATATCTCTTCAAGATAGTGATTTTATTTCTTTTGAATGTATACCCAGAAGTGGGATTACTGGATCATATGGTAGTTCTATTTTTATTTTTTTGAGGAATATTCCTACTCTTTTTCATAATGGCTGTACTAATTTACATTCCCCCCCAACAGTATAAAAGGGTTTCCTTTCCTCCACATTCTTGCCAACACTTGTTCTCTTCTAACTTTTTTTTCTTTTTAAAGATTTTATTTATTTATTTGACAGAGAAAGAGATAGTGAGAGCAGGAACACAAGCAGGGGGAGTGGGAGAGGGAGAAGCAGGCTTCCTGCCGAGCAGGGAGCCCGATGTGGGGCTCGATCCCAGGACCCTGGGATCATGAGCTGAGCTGAAGGCAGACGCTTAATAACTGAGCCTCCCAGGCACCCATCTTCTAGCTTTTTGATAACAGCCATTTTAACAGCTGTGAAGTGATAACAAAATAAACAGTGGGACTAATCAAGCTTGCTTCTGTACAACAAAGGAAACAATCAGCAAAATGAAAAGGCAACCTATGAAATGGGAGAAAACATTTGCAAAACATTTTTCCAATAGGGAGTTAATATCCAAAATATATAATGACCTCCTACAACTCAATAGCAAATAAATAAACAACAAAAAAAAAACCTAAATGAAAAATGGGCAAGGGACCTGAATAGACTTTTTTCTCCATAGAAGACATACAAATGGCCAACAGACATATGCAAAGATGTTCAACATTACTAATCATTAGGGAAATGCAAATCAGAGAAAGTTTTAATCATGTGGCTAGTTAAGGAAAAGGTTTTGATGAATCATGGAAAACCAAACCATCACAGAAGGCAATGTTGATGGTACCCATTCTCTCAGCTTTCTATGGAGAGATGGCTCATCTAACAGAGCTCAAATATTCTGGTCCAATTGTTAAAATCAGTTTTCTTGTGAAGAAACACAGGGAATTGTAAACGTGGAAGATATACAGTCCCGTTGGCAAGACCATTCAAAGAGTAAGATAAATAAATCAGGCTATTTTTAGCATTTTTTAGATTTCATCATATACTTTTCTAACTCTCATTCTTCTAATATCATGCTCAAAATCTCCTGATTATTACCTAGTTCTCCATAGCTTTCCTACAAGAAAGAATATATTTGTCATCTGTTATAAAGACCCAGAGTATGTCTGTTATTTGATAGTCATTTCTCATTGTAAGTTAATAAATCATTTGATTACTCTTTGATTTCCTCTTATTTCTTCATAGAAAGAAAATGAGCTAACATGGAGATAGAACTATTCCCAAGTCTATGAAAGATATACATTACATTATTAATTTTACAAAGCAGTTTCATAAACTTGAGTAATAAGAGTTAGCCTCTGAGGGCGCCTGGGTGGCTCAGATGGTTAAGCGCCTGCCTTCGGCTCAGGTCATGATCCCAGGGTCCTGGGATCGAGTCCCGCAACCGGCTCCCTGCTAGGCAGGGAGCCTGCTTCTCCCTCTCCCTCTTCCTCTGCCTCTGCCTCTCTCTCTCTCTCTCACACTCTCTCTGACTCTCATGAATTAAAAAAAAAAAAAGAAGAGTTAGCCTCTGAGAAATAGACTTGATTTCTGTGTACTGAGAAATCCAGATTCTGAAGCCATAATGCCGAGAGGCAGCCCTTAGACCACGGCAAATTCACCAGATCACCTTCTCTGCCTCACTTAATTATGTCCTTTCAGATAGATATTATTTTTACTTTTCCTCCCAGAAAATCCCTAGTATGTTATTTAAAAATTCATGGTATAGAATTTTCATTGAAGTCAGACAGACTTGGATTCCAATATCATTTTTGGTATTATTTAGTGTATAATTAGAGGAGGGCTAAGGAGCCTATTAGCCTTCATTTTGCTATGCCAGGTAGGATTTAAGCTCTTCCATGGGATTAGCTATGTAGTTACTAGTACATATGGAACAGGAACATTTTCCTAGACATAAAGGATCTTTAGTCAAATCTCAAAGTATGGATTGTAATAGGTGTTAAATTTTGAGGAGGAAAACTACTTTTAAAATTAATATATGGATTGTAGCCCTTAAAATTGAAGGAATACTTTCCCTAAGTCTGAACAATTTCTAGTCCAAAGCAATATTCTATTTTTAAATAATGAAAGTCCTCTAATATCTGTGTGCTTAACCAGGCAATTAGGTTTCTCCTCTACCTATTTATTTTTTGTCCTGCCTATTTACCTACTCCTGTCTTACCTATTTAGATCTTCTCAGCATAATTAGAGAAGTCTGTGTTCTATTTTTTGGGGGGGGTAGTTGGAGGGGTTGTAATCCTTTTAAATGAACAATTTGAAAATTGGGCTTTATAAATTTTCTCCTTTTTTTTGGGAAAATAACACTCTGAAATAAAGTTCTAGGGTTTAAATTCTCTTATTTTTCATGAATTAGTTTAGTAAAACAATCTTTTCCTATAATTGATTTCAAAACATTATTCACCCATTAGATGTCAGGTCTGTACTGGTGTGCTGCTACTAGGAAGGTCATCAGTGATATAAGCAAGTAAGAGCAGAGCTTAAGAGTGTGACATATACAAACTGAAGGATAGATTGATGTTGTTTCTAGTCCACACATCAATCCAACATAGTCAGTTGTCTAAGAAAATGATAGGTTATTTGACTAAATTTGCAAACATACTTTTAAACTGGCTCTTCTTAAAGACACAGTTTAAGTGGCCTAAAGAATTTTCAGCAAAGTAGCTCATAAAAAGTCCCCAACAATAGAGTGACAGTCAGAGGAGAAGATCAGTTGAAAAGGAATGAAGTGTGTCTGTTTACCTGAAATGGCAGTCTTTTATTGCCATCTGTTATAGGTAGTTTTAAAGATTTTATAAGCTTAGACTTCTGAAAGTGATCAATTCTTAAGAGGTAAAATCCTAAAGGGTGTGAAGATAGTAAGATCAAGAAGCACAAATAGATTTCTTACTACCTAATAACCTGAACCCTGCGTTTTCCTTCAAAAAAGCAGGTCATTGAAAACAGGTCCATAATTAAACAGCTCTCAGTGTTAAATTCCCATCATTGTTTTGGCACACTTGATAAAAAAAAAATAATAATAATAGTCATTATTCTCAGTAGTTTACAGAACCAGATGCTTTAAAAAATCTCAAGGCTTTCTTTATAGACATAAAAATTATGTTTACCTTATTAAGGAAGGAACCTTGAGATTACACCTTTTGGTTCCTTCTACTTCTTTGTTCTCACTGCTGCTCTTGATGGCATATTTCACGATAGCAGGCAATTCTATACAACTAGATTTACCCAAGTGATTTCAATGAAAGATCTGCCTCAAAAGAAATTTTTAAAAGTTTTGAAAAGAAATCTCTTCAAAACTCATTCCAAAAAAAATCTTAAGACTTACAAACATTAACATATTAAAGTTCAGAGTATCCAACTTTGGTTGTTTTTTTTCCCAAATACACTTTATTACAGACTATCAGTGTCATAAACACACATCAGCATCCATTGGTTCTATGACTTAAGTAATGTTAAAGCTACAAAGATCAGCATCCAATAGAATAATGCTCCAAAGTTGGAGGAAGTGATTGTTCAGGTTTCTTTTTTGCCACACTCACCTTCAGTCTCTCTTTCACTCTCAAAGAATATTCAGCAATATGGTACATTAAATTTGAGGAAATGAAAGCATTATGTTAATAAATTCAGGAAATTAACATGTAAATAATCTAAAGTATAAACTAATCTAAAAAAAACCTACACCAGAGGGAATTAAAAATTTTAAAAATCTTAAAATGAATGTCCAATATATGTTTCATCACTAGATGTGATCAAGGGATGATTAAAATTTTATTACCTCATTATATTTTATGTACAATATCAATAGAACACACTGACAAAATTACCTAAGTTATAAAGGTTAATTCTCCCATTTGGACTATTTGCCAAGACTCCACTTCTGATTTTATATTCAGAGAAGGAAACAGATGACAGGCATTCTATTTAATTATTCCCATACTACTGTGCTCTAGAGGAAAAATCAAATGCATTAGCCTTGTAATATCTCACAAGGACAAAGAAAGGCATGAAACACCTGTTTTTATATGTGTATTTCATTATTTCTGGAATTTAAAGTTTATTTTTTGAAACATGAACAAAAAAAGGAGTGGGAAATGTATTTTTAAAGGGCACAGTCAGCATTTAATGTCTTAAAACCATTACAGCCTAGAGATTTAATATTGTTCCTGAAACCAGCTCAGATAAGAAAGATTAGTTCTTATTTCTGTATATAGGAGATATATTTAAATGATACAAGTGACCCAGAATGAATAAAAAATATTTTTCCAGGACATATGAAGTAATAAAGAGTACACAGGACTACCAATTCACCATTTTTCAGGGATCATTTTTCATCTGAAGAGATTACCAATATTACACTTAGTGACTATCACCAAAATAGAATATCACCAAAGTAAGAAACAAGCACATGTCATGTTCTATTTTTGCTAGATTACTAAAGATCAAATCAGTCTTGTCTATACTGTATTCATATTCTTTGTGTTTTGTATTTAAAATTTCAATGAAGAAGTTACCTCAGGAGATGACCACCAACAACCACAGAGCAATAGCTCTATGAAAGGTGCTGACCAGTATCTGGATAATCAGCATTTCTGTCAAAGGCTTGAGTTAAAAAATCAAATGAAATGTATTTGGTTTACATCGGTCAACTCTCCGTATAAACAACTAGCAATCTCTAGAGAAAAGCCCAGAGTTATGTAATTAATTTGAAATAAATAGTCTTAAACTCTAGAGTACAAAAAATCATTTATTGATGAAATAATAAATGCTATTAATTCACAAATCAATCAAATATTAAATAACCTTAATAGCTAGAGAAATGGTACTAAGTTACAGACAAACATTCTATAATAGTTCAGCTGCCTATAATAGATATAATGAGTACCACATAGCATAAGCACAATTGACTATTTGTTACTGGAAGAATGATATCCAATAAATATTAGAAAAAATTTTAATTAATTCCATCATAAACTTATCATGAGAAAGAAAAGAAAGATTGTAAGTGAATGTGGTCTGAAGTTACTTTCCCCTTGCCTTAGAGGGGCTTAGCTCTTTGGGAGAATATATCAGTTAAGAAGAGTGGTTTAATATGTAAATCCAGTTTATATTGTTATCAGTGTTTTGGACATGATGAATGGATAATAACTTTCACCTTTACTTCATCACCTAGTTCTGTAAGAAATCACATTTTAGAATCAGTGATGATGTAATTATACAACCTCTCAGTATTGATGGTATATTCTTATTCAAATAATTAAACATTAGTATATAATTAATGACCTTATACTTCACAGCATTCGCTTATGGAAAATCAATACTATGAAAGAGTTTTATGTATATGATTTCAAAGTCATAGCTTTTTGCTCACTTAAAGAATATAATACTATTTCCATAATATTATTTTGCAAATGAAATCTGATTTGCTAAGGATAATTGCATCAATCTTGTATTCACCCTTCTTAGAGGACCACTGCCACATTTGCCTCGTCAGTACTCTGAAAACTTTTTGTGATGCTTGAAAAGCAGTCTCAAAAGGATAACACCAGGGGGCACCTGGATGGCTCAGTCGTTAAGCATCTGCCTTTGGCTCAGTCATGATCCCAGAGTCCTGTGATCGAGCCCCTCATCAGGCTCCCAGGTTGGCAGGAAGTCTGCTTCTCCCTTTCCCACTCCCCCTGCTTGTGTTCCCTCCCTCACTATGTCTCTCTCTGTCAAATAAATAAATAAAATCTTTTAATAAAAAAAAAAAGATAACACCAGAACTAACCACATACAAAATCATGAATAGAGTTGGCATATACAGAGAAAAACCCATTGAATAGTCTTAGAAAATATGAAAAATAAGACTCAACTACATACCCGATTTTATTTTCATGTGAATCTCATTCAAATGATTCAATAAACATATTAACTGCTTCAGATTTTGTGTGTTCCTTTAAATGAGAAAAAAACCTCGAATTCTATATACTATTTTCCCCTAGCGCTGGGGTTTTACAGTCTTATGGGGTTGGTAAACTTGCTGTGCACCTGTTCTTCCAGTTGGTCTTCTGGGGGCGGGGCCTGCTGCACTGCTTCTCAGGTGTCTTTCCCTGGGTGGAGTTGCACTGCCCCTTGCCAGGGGCCTGGGCTCAGTGTAAGCTAGTCCTCTGTGTGGCTTTTGTTCCCTAAAGGCTTTCTGCACCTCTTTAGAGGAGCAAAATAAAAATGGCTGTTCCCTGATCTCCAGCCCCAGAGCCGAAAGATCGCCGTCCCCTCTCTTCAGTAAACCCTCAGGGATAAATGGTCTTCACTTTTGTGTGTGCCAAACTCTGCAGACTCCTGCGGTGGGTACCTATTCCAACCCTTCCAGGAGAAGGCAGAGAGTCACCGGGTACTGTCCTTTACACGGCCCCTGCCTTGAGAGCTTTTGCCTCGTCATGAGCACACCCACTCCGCCCCTCCCTAGGGATGGTGGAGGGGCCCCACATTCCAGTCCTCTGTAGAGTCCCCAGATGGAGAGCAGTCACACGATTGGGCCCTAGCTCTGGTTTATGGCAAACTGAGCTGAGAGCCCTCTCCTGGGCTCACTGACCATAACCAGTTTCCCCACTCCACTGCTTGGGAACTCTACTGGCTCAGGCACCCCCCATTAATTCTGTACCTCCAGGGATCCTGGGACCACACTGTCCCACCTAGAATTCTGCCCGTTTCTACCTGAGCACCTTTCAGGCAGGTATGTCTCTCACTGGTGCCGGAGTCCAGCTCCAGCCGGGGTGGGTCTCTCGTAGGAAAGGACGGTGTTGGCGAATGAGGAGACACAGACACAGGGTCAGGTTGCAAGCATCTCCTCCTGACAGCCTCGGAGGAAGTTTATTTATATGTTAGGATATTTTTGTTTTTCCAAATCTTAGATCATTTTCTGGATTACAGCCATAGCCTTCTTTCATTTTTCCTTTGTAATGATTAACATGACTTTTATTGATTTCTGCTTATTGGCTTTCGCTAAAACTAAAAAACAGTACGCAAAGAGAAAGGTGCTAGACAGAGCGTGACCGTCTTGTTATTTTGTTCTATAGAAACTAATTCTTCGTGGAATTAGTTTCATTATGATTGCTTAGATAGGCGTAACTAAGATGAGTAGTCACTTTATCATGAAACCCCAGAAATATTCCCACAATTATAAAGATTGCCATAAACAAAATGAAAGAGAATAGCAGGAGCCAGCCCAGAAATATTCCCACAATTATAAAGATTTCCATAAACAAAATGAAAGAGAATAGCAGGAGCCAGCTTGGAGTCTCCTGTTTTCAGGATCGTCCCCCATACTTGGACTTTGTCAAACAGCATGAGTAGCTTGGCTCGCGCCACACTGGAGCAGATTTCTAAGGGTTCCAATTTTGCCCTCCTGGGCTATATCACTTTCAAGTAGCTGGCTTACTGAGGCTCCTTGCCCCCACCATTTATCTTCTGATATCCCCCTCAGATTCACTTCTCTGCACCTCCTACGTTGCAGAAAGTGGTCACTTTTCTACTTGCAGAGTTTCAGATACTCTTTTCTTACATCTCAGGTTGACTTCATGGGTGTTCAGAATGAGTTGATAGTTATCTAGCTAAATTTAAGGGACCAGATGAAATGAGGTCCCCTACTCTTCTGCTATCTTGCCTTCTCTAGTACCATACTCTTTTGATTACCCAGCTTTGTAATATAACTTGAAGTCTGGACTTGTAATGCCTCCAGCTTTGTTTTTCTTTTTCAATTTGGCTTTGGCTATTTGAGATCTATCTAAAATCATACAAATTTTAGGATTGTTTGTTCTAGTTTTGTGAAAAATGCTGTTGGTGTATTTGATAGGGATTGCATTAAATGTGTAGATTGCTTTACAGATATTTTAACATTTGTTCTTCCAATCCATAAGAATGGAATGTCTTTCTATTTCTTTGTGTCATCTTTAATTTCTTTCATCAGTGTTTTATAGTTTTCAGATTACAGGTCTTTTACTTCTTTGGTTAGGCTTATTCCTAGGTATCTTATTATTTTTGGTGCAATTGTACCTTTCAGATTAATTTTTCAATTAATCTTTGCTTTTATTTTTTTAAAGATTTATTTGTTTATTTATTTGAGAGAGAGAGATGGTGGAGCAGAGAGGGAGGGAGAGAAAGAATTTCAAGCAGACTCCCCACTGAATGCAGAACCCAACATGGGGCTCAATCCCACGACCCTGAAATCATGACCTGAGCCAAAATCAAGAGTTCGACACTTAACCAACTGAGCCACCCAGGTACCCCAATTAATATTTGCTTTTAAAAACAATTTCTATGTTTTCTCTATATTCTCTACTTTTAAACTTTATAATGGATGGATATCAAACTTCTGAATTTATCATTCCTGCATTGTAACATTTTGTTCTGTAATATTCATTGGCAACAAGTTAGAAATGTAAACACTTTACTTAGATCTTTAAGTTATGCAAAATCCATTAGACTGACATTGAAATGTATTATATAGCCAAAATAAATGCAAATACTAACTAAAACAATTAAAAAAAGATAGCTACAAATTTAGTGAAGTTTATAGATATCTATTAATACAGAAGTATTACTTAAGGCAAGAAGGTGATTAAGATATTACTTAAGCCTAAAGATATGAGCTTAATACCTGTCATACTTAAGTTTTAGATTTCTGGTATACTGACTAAAAATAGTGTTCAGTATGTCTCATCAGAGTTTCAAGTTAGAGTCCTGACCAGTGCCTGTTTCATCATTATAAATTCCCAATCAGCTGAAAAGGAAACTTCCACAATTTGCTCAGAAAGTAAGAGAAATTCCTATGAGAAGATAAAATTAAACTCTGGGATATTTAGTACTAATTATAAAAATGCTTTATAACTTCTAGTTATTAAAAGAAAATAAGTCCTGGGGATGTAATGGACAGCCTGGTGACTATAGTTAATAATACTGTATTATATATTTGAAAGTTCCTAAGAGAACAGATCTTAAAAGTTCCCATCAGAAGAAAAAAAATTTTAACTATGTGTGGTGATAAATGATAACAAGACTTATCGTAGTGATCCTTTCTCAATATATGCACATAGCTAATCATTATGTTGTACATCTGAAACCAATATAATGTTATATATCAATTATATCTCAATAAAAAAGAAAAAAATGAAATAAGTAAAAAAACTTAATATTGCTTCTTTTGTGTTAGGTTTAAAAAAAATTGCTTTCTACTTTGCATTTTACACGCCTGTAATGTTTATGAGATTTGGCATATTATTGTATAAAGTAAATTAGAGTTGTGATTCTAATTTGAAATGTACAATATATAATTGATTTAGATCTGTGATTCTGAATTAAATTTTACTAATTTTATTAATAAGATAAGTACACTTTTAAAAAACCTTAATCACTGTCTTTAAGTTTACTTGTTGGAATTATAAGAAATAATTATTTTTATAAGGTTTTGTATATTAATCAGCAAAGATGAAATAAAATCTATTATATTTTAGAAGCAGCCTAAAATTGAAAAAAGATAATTTAATTGAATTATAAAAAACTTCACCAAATTTATGATTTTAGATACTTTACATGAAATAAATGTTGTAAGTTGATTACAGAAATAATTAAGATTCTTGAATTGGTGATTTAATAATCAAATATTATTTTTAAAACCACAGTTACTTCTTTGTATTCTTTCTGATATGTTGAATGACAGAACTGCATATTAGAGCTATTATAATGCACCGAAACCAATATGATAATTTTGAGAATGAATTCAGAATTTTGTCTTCATTTTAAAATTTAGCCACACAAGTGGGAGACTTGACACACAAAAAAGTTCAAGTGAGGGGCGCCTGGGTGGCTCAGTTGGTTAAGCATCTGACTCTTGATTTTGGCTCAGGTCATGATCTCAGTGTCATGAGATAGAGCCTGGCATTGACTCTATGCTCAGTGCAGAGTCTGCTTGTCCCTCTCCCTCTGCTCCATCCCCCACTCAGGCGGTCTCTCTCTCTCTCTCTCCCTCAGATAAATAAATAAGATACTAAAAAAAAGTTCAAGTGAAAAAGCTCTGGGCAATGCTTATATCAATATCTCTTGCCAAACTGAAAGAATGATAAAGTAAGAATATAAGATATATATTATCATATAAGGACATACAAATATAATATTCAGATTAAGGGATCAAATAGCTTAGTTATAGGTGTATATCTGGAATGTTGTGTACATTTTGGTGTAACATTTTCTAGGTATTTTTGAAAAGCTAAATCACAGAAAATAATGACCAGATTATTGAGTGTTGTTACATATATTACATGAGGAATGGGATGAGTGGGATTACCAGATGTTTATTCTGGCAATCATCTGATTCATTATGAGTTAAGACAGTTATTATTAGATATTTGAATACTTCTCATGTGTAAGAAGCTTTCTGTATTAGTGTAGAGGGCAAAAATATGATCAGAAAAATAAAATACAGGTGACAGATTTTCACAACACAATGGATAATTATAACAGGATAAATTCTCTAACAATGGATACCAGACAATAAATTTTAAATATCTCTGTGTATCTAAATTTATGTCATCATCATTATTATCATTTATAAGTTAATTTAAAAAACATTTCCAGAAATGAAATTCTTTTTTTATAACGATTTTTATTTATTTATTTGAGAGAGATCTAGAGAGAGAGAGTGTGAACACGAGCAGGGGGGGAGGGGCAGAGGCAGGGGGAGTAGCTGACTCCCTGCTGAGCAGGGAGCGCTATGGAGGACTTGATCCCAGGACTCTGGAATCATGACCTGGGCTGAAGGCAGATGCTTAACCAACTGAGCCACCCAGGCACCCCCAGAAATGAAATTCTTGAATTCAAAATTCCTTCTATTATATTTTCTGATATCTCAATGGATTCAGGGTTTGAATGTGTCATATAACTGAAGAAAAGCATGGTATGTTCCCTTTGGTCAAAATAGTTCAGGTGTGTATGTGGCTTACTTAAGTGGACCTTTGCTTGTATATTAGTTTAGTATCTGAGATATATACTCCTTTAGTCTGTCTCTATTCTGTCCTTCCCTCTCAATATCTATTTTAGTTCCCAGCTTCTTTGCTTGGTTCTCTGGTCCCCTTTGCATTCATGACAAATGAGCCAATCTAAACATAAATTTCACCTTACTCCCAACTAATTGTCTGGCTTTTTCCATTTTACTAGATCCTTTGTCTGTCTACATCTAACCCTTTCCCTATCACTCACTTTCCATTTGATATGTTATCACTCTTCTTTGCCCACATTAATCAAATAATTCAATCAATTTGTTTACAAAACCAACGCTGTGACAGGACACAACTTTTACACCTTACTGAAAGGAGTATGATTCATTTGTTCAGATGTTACCAGGAATCAATGCGTTGCTCAATTCTTCTTAAAACATCTCATTCATGAATTTATAAGTATTTATTGAGAATACTCTATCATCCAGTCACAATTCTATATACCGAAGATACGGCAGTGTATGAGATAAAGAAATTCCATTCTATTTGTGAAGATGGCAAAGAAAATCACTCAGTTAATTGTATCTTTTGATGATTTTACTGAAGATCAAAACTGGATAAAGAGTAATGCTTTAGGAAGCTGTTGCAGTTTTTCAGGTGAAATAATTTCAGAGATGTAGAAATGGAAAGAATTGGACAAAGTAAGAATTGATTTTGGAGTTAGTATACCATGATTCACTGGAGGATTAGATGTAGGAACTGAGTGAAAGTGAAGAACAAAGGGTGATTCCTATTGATTTGTGTGTTTATTATATATACCATTTTCTAAGATGATAAGATGGTGATAACTGGAATTGAGATTTGGGAATCAAGAATACTGCCTTGGCACTCCAATGTTCATTGGAACATTATTTATAGTAGCCAAGTTATAGAAACAACCGAAGTGTCCACTGACAAATGAATAAAGAAAATGCATATATATATATGTATATATATATAATCTACTTGTTTGAACACTTAAGAAAATGATATAACTAAAATCACAGACCTATATTTAGTGAAACTATATATATACTCTATAGTATATTCAGCCACAAAAAAGGAAGGAAATTCTGCATTTGCAGCAACATGAATGAATCTGGAGGGCATTATGTCAAGTGAAATAAACCAGACACAGGAAGACAAATACTGCATGATCTCATTTATACATGGAATCTAAAAAAGTAAAACTCATAGAAGTAGAGAATAGAGTAATAGTTACCAGAGCCTGAGGGGTGGGGGAAATAGGGAACTGTTGTTGAATGAGTTTAGTTTCAGTTATGCTAGATGAGTAAGTTCTAGAGATCCGTTGTACAATATAGGGCCTATAGTTAACAACATGATATTGTACACTTCAAAATTCATTAAGGATATTTTGAAATCATGAAATAATAATGGTTTGCCATGTTCTAAACACATGCTAAGAAATTTATAACATTAATTGAAAATTCCCCAGCCGAATGTGTCACCCATACAATTTTGGTTTTCCTGTAAGGCAGGAAAACCAAAATTAATTTCCTGTAAGGACTAAAATTGGAAGTGGGACTTTAATACATGGCTATAAAATTTCATTATAAGTCTTTGTGTTCTCCATTTGAAAAAAATTACTGGCGCATATTTAACCATTCCTATGAAATTGACAAGAAGTTAATGCACCAAAACATTAATAATGGATATCTAATGGTAGATTATAAACAATTTTTAAATATTGTAACATATTTTCAGCACTTTCCAGATATTTTTCAATGATTATCTGCTGCTTTTAAAATTAAGAAATAATTATTTTTACTTTTAAATGGAAATATAAAACACCATACTTGTCCCATTAGAGTCTGTATGGTTTTTGGGTAACAGTACATGCAGGTGCACCTTGGAAATATTATAAGTTCCATTCCAGACTTCCATGGTAAAGAGAATATCGCAATAAAGTGAATCGAATGAATTTTTTTGTTTCCCAGTGCATATAAAAGTTATGTTCACACTGTACTATCATCTATTAAGCAGGCTATTAAGTCTATTAAACATAGTATTATATTAAAAAAACGATGCATATACCTTAATTAAAAGATACTTTATTGCTAAAACATATTAACCCTCATCTGGGCTTTCAGTGTGTTGTAATCACTGATCACAGATCACCATAACAAATATAATAATAATGAAAAAGTTTGAAATATTGTTTTTTTTTTTTTAAAGATTTTATTTATTTATTTGACAGAGAGAGACACAGTGAGAGAGGGAACACAAGCAGGGGGAGTGGGAGAGGGAGAAGCAGGCTTCCCGCGGAGCAGGGAGCCCGATGTGGGGGTCGATCCCAGGACCCTGGGACCATGACCTGAGCCATAGGCAGATGCTTAATGACTGAGACACCCAGGTGCCCCAAAAGTTTGAAATATTGTGAGAATTACCAAAATGTGGCAGAGACATGAAGTGAAAAAATGCTGTTGGAAAATGGCACTGATAGACTTGCTTGACACGGAGTTGCCACAAACTTTCAAATTGTAAAAACCCAGTATCTGTGAAGCACAATAAAGCAAAGCCCCCAAAACAAGGTATACCTGTACATTAATAGAAATATGGACATAGTACCATGAATGGTGACAAAACTTCAAACAGTGTTGAAAAGAGATGACCTAAAAGGATGATCACAATAGGGGAGATAAAGCTGGTGAAAGAATTGTAATGATATATTTGTTTTAAAAATCACTGTTTGTGACTTATACTTTTATTTTTATTCATTTTACAGTTGCTTCAGTTAAATGTTTATTTCAGTGTTCACTGGCTTCATTCTTTCAAAGTTTACCAATACGGAATATTTTTCTTGAGTAACAAGGGGGAATTGCAGGGAATAGTTTTACATAAATTCACTAGAATAGTTCTGAATGATCTTTTCACTTCAGGAATATTTTATTAAAAATTATCTCTAATTTTATTTTAATTTTTTTCTTGTGGGTGCTTTTGTTGCCTTTCTTTTAATAGCCATCACACTTCTTTCCGAAAGACTATGTAAATTATAAAGTCTCTGTGAATTATGGAGTTGTGTTTTGCTTATATGTTATTTTCAGTAAACTTTATTGGGATAATAAGAGTACAAAATTATTGTTGATTAAGGGTTTAGGTCCATTATAGTTAACTATATTGAAGGGAATTTATTAAATAGTAGAATTGCTTTCTAAGTATTATGTATCTATTTGTTACACTTTACATATTCCTCTGTTAGAGTACATTTATGGAATAGAAAGGATAATTTAAAAATTATTATTTTTTTTAGAAAAGATGTTTGTTTTAAAATTTTTTGCTTGCTTTTTGGTAGACATTGTTTATGTCTATGATAAATTGTTTATGTCTATGATAAATTTTGCTTGCTTTTTGGTAGACAGTGTTTATGTCTATGATAAGGCCAGTAATACAAATTCTGATTTTGATTCTATTCTACTGGGGCCATGTGACCCACTTTATCACTGGGTGCTTTATGGAACAAGATTCAGAAACAGATGTGAAAGTGCGGACTACCTCTACAATCCCCATTTTGCATATGGCTTTAGGGCCTATGAGGGTATATGTATGGCAGGGTGTTGAAGTAAATGTGATTTTAGTTATATTGCTTTCTTAAGTGTTCAGACAAGCAGATGAGGTTGGTTATTTAACTTTTTTACTATAAAATAAATAGAAAAATTTTAGGTATTGAGATAAAATAATAATTTAGTCAAAGAATATAGAGTTTTGACTTATATAATGGAAAAATTATTCTTTACAAGAAATCAAATTACTTCATTTGCTATCATTAGTGAATTTCTATTTTTATAAATGCTAGTTAATAGTAAATAAATGTTAAGCTCTTTTAGACACCAAAATGTCACCCTACTGGAATAAACTTAAAACACCCTTACAATTAACAAATAGTTCATGTGCAAGTGATATTAAACTTATGGGAAACCAAAATATTCTTTTAAAAGTTCTTAAAAAATTTTTTTAAAGATTTTATTTATTTATTTGAGAGAGAGAGAGCACAAGCAGCGGGCAGGGGTAGATCAAGGGGGAGAAAGAGTCTCAAGCAGACTCTGCACTAGGTGCAGAGCCCAATGCAGGGCTCAATCCCAGGACCCTAAGATCACAACCTGAGCTGAAACCAAGAGTTGGCTGCTCAACAGACTGCATCACTCAGGCACCCCCAAAATATTCTTTTATAAGACACACTGTTATTCATTTGAACTAATCTCTGAAGACACTAATCTAATATTAAAATCTAAATCAATGGCTGAAAACTTTTTAGGGAGACTACTGAAGGTGAAATAGCACCTAATAGCATATCTTTATAGTAAATACTATACTTCTAAGACTTTGGTTCTCTAGTTGTCTCAAATCAAAAAAATTAGAGTGCACAAGTGAAACCTAATTAAAATGATTGAAGTTTTGAAATGACTTTTACAAAAAGAAAGAAAACTAATGACACTCTCTAATATGAAAATCAAAAAGTTAAAAATTGTAAGGACTCCACATGGATATTATAACAAATTTCATAATATTAATTATATATAGGTCAGGAAGCTTAAGAAGGATTTTTCTTTTTTAAATTAAATCAGTAGTGATTTGGAAAGAGTGTTTTATAGTTGCTGTTCATTCTTTCTAAAGTGTCATTTACTCTTTAAGCCATAATCAATGGGCTTCTGACCCTCTCTCCTAAACTGTATCCTCAAGAAGGCCAACAATGACCTCTAATTTATCAAATCCATTGTTTTTACTTTAAGCAGGATCAGACCTGAGCATGTGATACACTTATTTCCAAATTCAGAGAAGCCAGAGAAACTCTAGGTCATTGCATTGCTTTTATATGCTTATAATAGTCTCCAGCAAGTGCTTAGTGGTTCTGTGACACCACTTGTGACAGGTAGGCAATTTCCTGAATGGGTTTACTAGAATCCAATGAAAAAGATTCACAAAGCACCATGGTAATAGTAAGCAAAATTTCATACTGCTTAAAATTTACCTGAGTGGTGTATCCAAATACTTCTGCTTTTTCCTTGAACTACTCAAGGCCTCTAGTCACAAGGTGCACTTGATCACAATAAGGACATTGTTAGAAGCAAATGGCTGAAAAAAAAAAAGAAAAGAAAAGAAAACACTACTATAATGGATGAAAAAAGAAACTCAAAGATCTTATGTTAGTGGTATCACTTTATATGTCTATGACTATATTAATATTTTATTGTTTCATTGTTCTATGGTACTTAACAAAGTATCTAGTACATAAAAGGTGTTCTAAAAATATTAATTTCTTCAGTTGCCTTCTCCTGGTCAAGATTCCTTAGAAAATAGAAACTTAGGCATGACTTAAGTGCTGATTATTTATTTGGATGGTCTGATCCCAATTTAGTAAGAGTGAGGGACAAAGTAAAGCAAGGAAGGAAGGAAAGCAATCAAGGTGAAGAGTTACCGTATTGACCATTTGTTCTCTTTGTTTTTATTTATTTATTATTATTATTATTATTGTCATCATCATTATTATTTTTTCAGAGAGAGAGTAAGCAGTGGGGAGGGGCAGAGGAAGAGAGAATTATCAAGCAGGCTCCACACTCAGCGCAGAGCCTGACGCGGGGCTTGATCTCACAATCCTGAGATCATGACCTGAGCCAAAATCAAGAGTCAGATGCTTAACTGACTAAGCCACCCAGAAGCCCCTGTTCTCTCTTTGTTTTTAAATGTATAAAATAATAATTTCCTCTTTTTCACGACATTTATGTTTTTAAGAAAAACAATAAAATGTTAAACCTAAAGATATAATATCAGTATTTTTCATTGAGTGGATGCTTCTATTACTGTTAAGTATTTCTAAATGACCATCAAAAGGCAGAAGTAAAGGATGTTTGAAGAAAAGGGCCACAAAATCTGTAGTCAGCACACCTGAGTTCTGACTACTATTGCCATTCAATTGATTTCACCCTTAGAAAAATAAAATTTGCAATGTCTACCTCACATGATTATCATGAGGCTCAAATAAGCATTTGGAATTGATTTGAAAAGTAAGAGATATCATCCAAATATAACAGTTGTGATGTTTTATTAAGAAAAAATAATTAATATTTTTAAAGGCTTATCATCTACCAATGCTTTTATATACATTACTTCATTTAATCTATTCAAGAATCCTGCAAGATAATTACCTACTTAAAAATACTCTTACTGGAATAAATTACACTTACACATTTCCTAGAGATTTTATCACAGAAAGCAAAAATTTCCACCAATCTTGAGTTCATTTATTCCGTAACTTTAGTGGCACATACTAGATTCTTCTAGTCATTATTGCTCTATTTCTCACTGATATGAAGTACTTTTTGCAAAACTAAATAATTTTCTAGTTTTCTCATAATTTTCATCATTATATTTATAACCATTTGTTTCATTAGCTCAGATACTAATATAGTTTTAGCTGAGAAATCTATATTCAAGCTCAGCTAAAATGGTATTTCTATAAAGTCGGTACTAGAACTTTTGACATAACTATTATTTTGCTGTTCCTTAATAAATATAATTAAATGATTATTCTTCAATTGACAAAATCTTTTACCTCACAGCCCTTTCAATCCTGCAGTCCATAATTAATTTACTCCTTATGGCTTGAGAAAGGAAAGTAAGGGGGCAGTTTGTCTGGAAAGTATTGATTGATGATAATAGTAAACAAAAAGTTACATTACTATTTCAGGTTTTATTCTCTTCAGCATCATGCTTACCTTAAAGGATAGTGTAAGTATGCACGAGCCTGCGTGCGTGTTTGTGCACACGTGTGCACTGTTCTCTCTTATGGTGTAGTTAAGGAGGTGGTGGTGCCATTTGTTTTTCAAACCACAAATCCAATGCTAAAAGTTTTTTCAGTCAGTTTTACTTATTTTTATAACATATTACCCAATAAAAACAGAATATTTTCAACCAGAGAGAGAAGAAATATTTCATTTATGGTTTCATTTATGCTAAACTTAGCAACATTATCTTAACTTCTGCAAAGTTAATTCTGTGCTCTATTTATGAGGAGAACTTTCAAAATGGAAAGGAATCAGTTTCATATTTAGAGATGATTATACAAATCACTGAACCTTTAACATTGATTTAATGAACTATACTTTTAGTGCTTGTTTCTTTCCATTCACTCTCTCAAAGACTCTATGAAGTCACCACATCAGCATTCCATTTCAAAAGGGGTTTGGACTGTGGCAAAGCTTACAGATAACAGAGTTTGAAAAACACCAATTCCTCAGAGACACTGGGTCAGCCGGTTAAGCGTCCGCCTTTGGCTCAGGTCATGATCTCAGGGTCCTGGAATCGAGTCCTGCATCTGGCTCCTTGCTCAGCGGGGAGCCTGCTTCTCCCTCTCCCTCTGCCTCTCCCTCTGCCGCTCCCCCTGCTTGTGCTCTGGCTCTCGCATGCTCTCTCTCTCTCTCTCTGACAAATAAATAAAAAAATCTTAATAAAAAAAAGACCAATTCCTCTGGGCTAGGTGGTGATAAAGCTGCAAGCCAGATAAAGCTGCAAGCCAAGGCAGAATCAAACATCAAAGGCCAAATGAGCAATCTCATTCTAGGCACACACTGAGTCGAAGGGAAAAAAATTTCAGGAATTAGAGTAAGATGCTCTGGACAAGATCTATTTGTTTTCAATATAATCAATGTTCAAGCTTAAATAAATCCTAAAAGTGTTAGTTAGCTCAGTGCAAAGCCTTGGCAAATAAAGCAGCAGTCAGACTTGTAAGGTGGCTGTAGAAACGAGTCTGGAAAGGAGGCACTATAGTGCCTTAATTGATGTACTATAGTTCTAGACTTTACCAAGCACACAGGATGTAGAGAAAATTCAGACACATAAGATACATAGTTAGAAATAGAATGAGTAGAAAACTGACCTGTATTATCCCTTAGGGCAAAAGTATATGACATTTTGTATCATAGATGGGCAGTGGTGTTTGTGTGAGGTTTTAGATAATGTCCAAAAACCAAAAGAGATCAGTGACCATCTAGATGCATCTACCCTGAGATAGATGGAAAACTATTCCTAAGTTCTCCTGACCAGTAGAATGATACGCTTGTCCAGAGAAAACAGGAAAAGGATCAGTCAGCCTTTGGAGTCATTGCATAATAATTCATAATGATTTCATATGAGGCATAACCTGCTGGTTAGGACTCATAAAGATTCACCAATTGAAGGTTTTCATGCAACACTTCAATGATTTTTTAGAATATTTGGACAGAGAGAAGAAAAAACAGACTGAAGTTCTTTTTTCTTTTCCACCTAGAGACTTCATTGTCAGTTAATAGTAAACCTTACCAGTGAAATTAGGAAATAAGTGGCATTTTCAAAGACTTTTTAAAGTATGCATTATAAAAAAGGATTTTTAGGCAGCTCTAAAGATATTTATAGTATAATTGGACAGACACTGTAACAAAGGACAAAATATAATCAATATTCTCTAAATACAAGTAAGTTCACACTTATATATTACACACACACGGAGAATCAGCACCATTTCAGTATCACTTGGACTAGTGGATTCCAAAATTGTGTATTTATGAGAATCAGTTAGGAATGTTTTTTTAAAATGCAGAGATTCCAGACAGTCATCTCACAGAGCTTATGATTAATTAGGTTTATGTTAGGATCCATAAATCTACATTTATGTTAAGTTCTTCTGATGACTTAGCCAAATTTCGGAGTCATAGCTATAGTCCACTGAGATTTCAGGGCTATTTTAGTTTAAATAAAATCAGTCATGGAAATTTTTAAATAAAAACATCATTGAAAACCATTAGCACTTGTTTACTAAGATCAGTATTAATAAGTATCTGTTTTTCTACTCAATAGAGAATCTGTTTTTGGGGTTTGACCTGAAACCCCCGTGTTTTCAGAAAGAACAATCCAAAAGAACAGTCTCAGAACACTTCTTACCCACACAAGTTCACACAAACATACTTACATACCGCTAACTAGTCCACTTTGATGTGGAGAAAATATAGCTGCAGGGTGGCCAGGAGAGACAGAGAGACAGAGACAGAGGGATACACAGGCAGCAGAGGGAGGGAGCAGAATGCAGGGAGGAAAGGAAGAGGGAGAGAGGGAAGAAGAGGAGAGGGAGAGTGAGAGAGGCAGATTATTCCCAGAATAACAAATCATGCATCCCACCCAAATTTTGAAAATGAGCAAGGCTTCAGTTACATGAATTGATAGATGCTGTGCTTAAAGTGGGGAAACAATCCAGTAAAAGAGATGGAGAGATTGTGCTAATAGAATGACGACCAAATCAGCGTAGGCCAGATAGTTGTAGGTGTGGTAAATTATTTACAGCGTTGGAAATAAAGTCTAAATTAGACAAGAACTCAGATTTTTCCTTTAGCATACTGATTATAGGTGATCCTCTCATTACCTTATCAAGCTGAAGCATAGTTCTCTCCTGAATATTTAGGAATGATAATGCTTTCCCTATTTACTTGCTGTGTACTTGAAAGAAATAATACATAAGAAGCCATCAGAAAGCACCAAGAAAAAAGAAAACTAGCATAGCATATTTATCATAAAATATAAAGAGTAAGATTCATAAACAATATATTTTAGCAAGATTCACAAACAAGCCATATATAAATTTTGAATTACTATTTTTGGATACTATATCCTAAAAGAGTAAGTCATATGATTTGAAATATGGCAAATTGATTTCCACATTTTTGGCTAATACGCTGGTTGAAAGTGAAAATCATGTGACTGACATCTTTAGTCATTCTGTAGATCAAGTAATTTATTGAAGCTGACATATTTCTATAAAAATTTCCAATTGGGTCAGAATGAATAAAAATTCATTCAAGTAAGGCAATGAGAATTTGGACTACACTTTGATCATAATCTGCATGTATTTTCTCTCTCTCTCTTTTTTTTTTGAGCAGTTCAATGGTGAGGATTTCTTATTGAGAGTATGTAAATCTCTTTTTGACGGAAACACATGCATTGACAGCCTGGAATAGAACAAGAAGATAAAATGGTAACCAGAATACAAGATTTTTCACTATGCTATTGGAAACACCGGGATTATTGAAGAACACTAAATCATCTTTAAAACAGCACAATAAACTTAGGTACCAAGTATCAAGTTACCAAAATCTTATGCAGCAGGATGTTTGAAAGATGCGTGCCATCTGTGTCAAACAGATTAAAGTGGCTTCAGAAATGTTAAAGAATTCAAGTTATTTTTCAGATTAAATTTCTCAAAATAAAGCACAATAAAGAGTAGTTTTCTCATCCCACAGCCAGCCCATATCCTCTAAATCTCTCTCAAAGAGGGTCTGAACTAATTTTTCTTATGTATCTTTCTGAAATTTTATATAATTATATAAATGAATATACATTTTTCACCTAAATAGTATCATTTTGGTAAAACTTGCTTTTTTAACTTAATAGTGTATGTCAAACACTTTCCATATCAAAAATGTATATTTTTACCTTGATTTTTTTTTTTTTTTTTTTTTTTAAAGATTTTATTTATTTATTTGAGACAGAGAGAGAGAGCACATGAGATGGGGGAGGGTCAGAGGGAGAAGCAGGCTCCCTGCCGAGCAGGGAGCCCGATGCGGGACTCGATCCAGGGACTCCAGGATCATGACCTGAGCCGAAGGCAGTCGCTTAACCAACTGAGCCACCCAGGCGCCCTACCTTGATTTTTTTTTTTTTTTTTTTAAAGAATTATATGGTAAGTTGTTGTATGGAAACTATAATTTGTTTAACCAGGACATTACTGAATTTAGATTCCTTTTAATTTTTTGCTGCCATAATGGAATGCAATGAAATATTGTTATGCACACACTTTCACATATGTGTAACTTTAACACTTTGATGAAATCCTAAGCATGCAATTGCTGGTTTAGAGTATGTAGGTTTTTAATTTTGATAGAAGTTGCAAGTCACCCTCCAAAGAAGTAGGACCAGTGTGTAAACCCACTGAAAATATACAAAAATGTGTGTTTCCCCATATGATGGCTAAATTACTTTCATCTTCAGGAACCGTGGAAAGACTTGACATTATGCTTCCAGTATTGTTAGCCACAAAGTGAGATGGCATGGATGGAAAACTCATGGCTCATAAAAGCAACTCTCAGAATTCATACCAACTGGAATAAAACCAAACAAAATTATAGAAATTTAGAATAACTTCTGATAAACAAGGGATGGTAATGGGAATTGTGTAGTAACCACCACTAAAGATTTAAGACATACAAAATGTCACTAATACTGTATTTGTAGCAATCCTGGTATGATACAAGGGTCTAATGGTTTTATTTTAAAGAATATAAACTATTTAAGTGAATTTACAGATGTATGTCACCTATCTCCCTTCTCTCCACAATCTTTAAATTACTTATGTGTGAGTTCTGCTTGTAGTTTTTATTTGGGGGCGGGGGAGAGACAAAAAAATGAGGGCCATTTTATTGTGACAAAACTGAACATTTCTTCAGTCAGCATCATTCATCTTGTGTGTCCTCAATACAAATGAAGGGATGGGCATACTTGGCTTTAAATGATTTCCTTGGCAACTCTTATAAGGTTTAGAGTGTTGAATGTGTGTGTGTGTCTGTGTGAGAGAGAGGGAAAGAGAGAGAAAGAAATTGATTGATTGATTTAAGGGTTCAGAGTAGTTCTAAAACTCTGCATAAGATATGGCTTCAGAAACCCTATGATATGAAATAATTAATACTTACTGGTATAAAATAGGAATGGTTGAGGAAATATACTATAAAACTATGATAATTATTCAATGTTAGGTATATGAAACTGAAATCTAATGATTTATAAAAATATATTTTATCATAATAAAAGTTTGCCGGAGCACCTGGATGGCTCAGTCAGTTAAGTGTCTGCCTTTGGGTCAGGTCATGATCCCACAGTCCTGGGATTGAGCCTGGAGTTGGGCTCGCTGCTCAGTGGGGAGTCGGCTTCTCTCTCTCCCTCGCTCTGCTTGTATTTTCTCTCTCTCAAATAAATAAAATTAAAAAAAATACAAAGTTTGCCTTAGTTTTTGATAAATTAATCATCATTTATATTTTAAAAAGTGAAAAATCTCTCTAAAATGTTATTAGATATATAATTAGTCAAATTTAATTACATATCCATATTCCTAAAATCTGTAATGATAGCTATCCCTTAAAACAGTAAGTTTTGTAGAATGTTCTCAGAAAAGAAGATACTAAAATGTAATTCTGAGTTGTTGAAATCTAAATAACCCTATTTTTATAAGTCAGTCTCTAAATCTTTTCTACACTGAGAAAGGCTTGCCACTTTATTAATGGCTAATACCTGAGAATAATGTACAAAATTATTTTGGAAATTTCCCTTTTCTAGCTGCCTGATGAGCTGTTAAGACCGTTTTTCTGCAATTGATGTTCTATTTAGTACTTGAAGAAGTCGTTGAAATGTTAGTTTCTAGTTATATATTACTATGGTAGTGCTTTCATTTTATCCACACTTTTATTGGATATATTAAATATCTGCAGTAGTTCTAGTTCAGTTACTGAAAAGTGATGAAGCTTTTCATAATACCTTTTTATGGCTTTAAAAATCCTACAAATGGTAATTCTTGCTTGTCCTTTGATATGGCTGAAACAGTTAAATTGAATAACTGTATCAAGAAGAAATATTTATAATGAATTCTTTTCAAAAGCTTCATTTTTCTTTCATTGATGTCAGATAACAGAAATACAATGTAAAATTAAAGGTTCAAAGTTTTAGATTTTAAGAACTCGAATCAATCATACTGAAAATACCATTAATAATTCTCATAATTACACAATATAAATACCCAAGAAAGATAAAGCAAATCACTTTTAGGTCTGACTCAATAAAAGTTGATAACTGTATGATTAAGGTCACTACACTGAATTTGAGGAAGCCATCAAAATGAAGTATATGTTCTCTTAAAAATATCAGAAGTAATCATTTGGGGAATAATCCTCAAAATGTCACTGTTTTGTGATGTGTGGAAGTGGCTCTAATTTAAATTCTGGACTGCTTATATGTAATTAGCCTTTAGCACCAAAAAAATTCTTAAAAATTCTACATTATCATTAAAACCATCTCTCACTGTCTATCTACAGGTGATATTCTAATTTTCTTTATATAATTTAAACTTTTATAGCTTCATGAAGGTAATTAATTTTCCTTTCACTACTGAAAGGTTCTTGGTTCAGTGATTTCAAAACATATTATTATAGTGAAAACAACTTCATAATTAAACCAAAATAACCCAGAGTAAGCAAAATCAACAACACGTTTGGCTGGGCCAACCAGGATTGGGTTTTCAAGTTAATGAATCCACCAGGGAGGTGATTCAGTTTGTGCCGAAAAAAAGTTCATAGTATTCACACGTGCACAAGTTCAGGTTCTTCTACAACAGGATGGATAAAAGAATTTATAAAACATAAATGTAAGGTGACTTCCAATGCATGGACTAAGGATCTTTTTAATACAATGCTTTATGTTTATGTTTAAATAAATTGTTGCCTAGGAGAACAAGTTCTTGGAATTTTATATTTGTCTTGAGTTAATGACTGATACAAAATTCACCCACATAATGTTGACTATAAAAAATAAAATGAGGGGCGCCTGGGTGGCTCAGTCGTTAAGCGTCTGCCTTCGGCTCAGGTCATGGTCCCAGGGTCCTGGGATCGAGCCCCGTATCGGGCTCCCTGCTCAGCGGGAAGCTTGCTTCTCCCTCTCCCACTCCCCCTGCTGTGTTCCCTCTCTCGCTGTGTCTCTCTCTGTCAAATAAATAAATAAAATCTTAAAAATAAAATAAAATAAAATAAAATAAAATAAAATGAAATGATAGTTGTCTTGACCTAGGTTATCTTCCAGCTATGACTTATGTTTTTCAAAAGCAGTTCTCAAGAATGTTATTTATAATGAATACTAGCTGCTAGTAGAACTAATCTCCACTTTCATGCCTATAAAGTTGTATATTAAATCTGTTTTCCAAAGGTGACTAATCATCAGAAAGTCCTGGTGAGATATACCAATTACTAGGCTCCACTCATAATCACATTCTCAAGGGACAGGGCTAGAAAACTATTTTTTAAAAAATGGCAGTAGTTGATTCTGGTCCATTTTAGTAAACACATTTAAAACATCTAGCTCTTCTAGATTTTTTTTCTCAGGTATCTATAGTGTAAGGAGTGATTTTATTAACTTTTCCCTTTGAAGTTATTTTAATGTTGGATTTTATAAAATTATATGGGATATTAACCTTTTATAAAAGATTTTAACAAGTGTGTATGAAAAGCAAATATATTATTCTTACGTCTGTTAGTGTACTCTATTGTTTTTTCTATTGTATTGTATCTTTGCTCTACATTTGGCTTTTTACTCATTAACCCAGAAGTGATCATTTACACGGATGTATTATTTTAACTAAAACATATGCATACCAGTATCACTTAATTTCAACATTTCTTCATAATCTTGCATGCATATGTATATATGTATATATATATATATATATATATATATATATATATATATATGTATTTATATATATATAAAACCCTTACCCCTCCTCTCTTCCATGACTTTGTTTGTGTCATTGCCCATTATTTTAACCTCCCTTTTCTTTTAATTAACTCATTCCTATTCTTTAAACTTCAGTTTGTCCCACACTTGTTGCCTTTGTCTGTCACTAACATTCATTCACAAATACTTATTGCACACTATGCACGTGTGAAGCATCTGCTAAGCATGGACACAATGGATTCATAAATTTCTGCCAAAAGAGTTTATAGTTTAAGCCATCTTAATGGCTTTATCTTTCTGGGCATTTTTTGTCATTATGTGTTATATATTATCCAGAACAATATTTCCAATATTTTCATTTCAAAGTACAAGGGGATAAATTGACAAGGATGCTTTGGCATTAGAAAGGTTCTTCTACTACTGGCTCTTTGTAACTCAAAACTTAAAGCAGGTGGTAATATTAGCATTCTTGTAATATACTCATATGATGGCCCACCTGCTGGGATATGTTAATGAAAAATTTATCCTGTTACATTCTGAACATGTTTTTCTCAATATTTTCCATTGTTCTGGAAAGTTTCTCAATTTCAACATCTATTTTACTGTTTATTTAAAGATTTTATTTTTAAGTAATCTCTACACCCAACATGGGGCTCAAACTTACAACACCAAGATCAGGAGTTGTATGCTCTACCAACTGAGCCAGCTAGGTACACCTATTCTACTATTTATTTTAATAGAAGTTTCCAAGTATAATCTAATATTATCTTAATGAATACTAGCTTTTATTATATCATTTTGCTGTGGCTCTTCTTTGGCAACCTGTCATTTTTTTTTCCATTGTCCTTCTCTTTAGCATCTTCCTTATTCTCTTTCCTTAATTTATTATTTATTGTGTGTTATTTGCTGTAGATGGATAAACCAGAAAATCAAAAATATTAAGAATTGTATATTATGTAAGATTCAACAAAATTCTAGATAAAACCATGAAGAATAAAATATTTGGCTTTGATGCCAAGATATTTTATCATTTACTCTAAGATAGCTAAGATATTTTAAATGTAATTACACTTCAGAGCCATATGCTGGACTGATCAAGGTTTTACTAGAAGCCTGACTTTTAAGGTATATCTTACTCATTTTCTCAGTCTTTATCAAAAATTGTTGTATGGCAAGTTTATGAACATATATTATAACCTCAGGGCCTCAAAATATAAGGTTCTTAGGGGATTACAAATATCTCCAGAGAAGGAAAGAGGGAAATGCCAGTTATAAATCAGTTTAGCATCAGTTCTATATTATTAAGCCACTTTTTTTGGTCTTCATGATAAAAGTCATTGGGAATTTTGGCCAAGGTTCTTTTTTACACAGTTCAGTCAAGCAGAGAGGTCTCAACTGTATTGTTAATCAGAATGAGTGGAAATAACCAATGTTAAAGAAATTATCCATTGGAGGCAAATGAACTCTTTGAGAAAATAATGGTGCCATCTGGTAAATTAGCTCTTCCTCAACTTCAAATACAACTCTAAAGGTTGTATATCTTTCAAACATTTTATTTCCAGAGAATATTTATTCACTTCTTCATTATCAGATTATGAACAAGACAATATAAGGTACTACTAAAAGCTGGGATTAGTGGGACCCAAAAGAATCTATTTCCTTCTATCACCATACCTTCACTTTATCAAAAGCCTAGGCCTATAGCGCATGCTGAGAAAATAGCCACAAATCTGCTGCTCACCTTACCAACAAAGTGACTTTTTGCCAACTGAATATTACTGCATTCACTTAGGATTCTCCCCACTGCCTAGACAGTTATCTACCCTCAAAAAAAAAAAAAAAGTGAATTGGCTGTTGTTTTTATGCTGATTTCCTCCCCAATGAAATGAGTATAAAAACCTACATTCCAAAATACATCAAAAGATCTAGTCCTAAGAAACATAACCACTAAAATAATAATCAAAACATGGATTCTCTCCAGATGACAGTAATTTTACTGAATCACCTAAAAAAGATGCTCAAATGATGAATGAGACATAACTTCTAACACAAAGTAGACATGACATTTTGAAATCAAACAGACAAATGTAAAATTGAAATAAGTGATTGTCTTTTTAAAAGAAGAACTAATTCAAATATTTTAAGAAAATAAAATGGACGAAGTAACTTTTCCCTGGACTCAAAGAGCAATTTAGTAAATTGGAAGCTAACATTGAGGAATTTTTTTCAGAATCTCCTGTTGAGAAACATTTATTTTAAGAGACATGGAAGATAAAGAAGTTCCACCACATATTCGAAAGCATTATCAGAATAAGATAAGGAAGTGGATGAAACAAACAGTATGTGAGGAGATAATTGAAAAGAATGTTTCAGAATTAAAGAATGTCAAGTGTTTGTAGAATGAAAGTGTATTTGGAATTTTGATCAGGATGAATTTAAAACACAGATATGTTGGCATGAAACTGATAAATATCATGCAAAAGGAAAAGTCTAAATAACTTTCAGAGAAAAAGAGTAACTACAATCAGAATGGTAACATTCTTGTCATCAACACCAATAGACATTAAAGGCAACTGAAAAAAGAAAAAAAAAACCTGCCAATATGGGTTTTTAACCCCAGGCAACTTTCCATCCAGGGAAGGAAGTAAAATACAAACATTTTTAAGAATACAAATGAAAAGAACTTACCACACACACATCATACTAAGTCAACAGCAATAACACAAAAACAACAAACCCATTATAATATATACTTAAACAATAACAAGAATTTTAAAAGCAATTAAATGGTACAAGACAAATATCAGGCACAGAATTTGGGAAAATAAGTTGATAATCACCTGATGGAAAAAAGTACTGATGAGTTACCTATGCATTTTAGGAAAATGTTCAAACAAAAACACTTTTTTTTTAAGATTTTATTTATTTATTTGAGAAAGAGAAAGAACGAGCATTGGGGAGGGGCTGAGGGAGAGAGAGAGAGAGAAAGCAGACTCCCTGCTGAGCAGGAGGCCCGATGCAGGTCTTGATCCCAGGACCCTGAGATCATGATCTGAGCCGAAGGCAGACGCTTAACCAACTGAGCCACCCAGGTGCCCCTAAACAAAAACTCTTAACAACACAATGGCAGTGGTCAGAAAATGGTCAAAATATGCTAAAGCTCTTATACAAAGGAACATAGAAAAATTACAATTTTGTACAAAAATATTAGATGAATGCTAAGAGCTAATATTAAATTTCATGTTTCAAGAATTATAATTTAAGAGTAAATACTTAAAATATAATGCAAAACTCCAACCAAACAGATAAAATAATAGGGAATACAGAAAGTTTAATAAAACAGAAGGCAGGCGATAGGGACAAAACTAACAAACCAAAATGATGATAAACAGAAAATACGAAGTCAAATAACATAAATAATTTTTAAAAGTACCCATAATAAGTGGTATTTCAGGAGAACGTTTCTTCCCCATATATTACAATTTCTTAACTGAGAATGTAGTTCAGTTCTAATGAATACACATCTTTGGGGCACCTGGGTTGCACAGTCAGTTAAGCCTCCGACTCCTGGTTTCAGCTCAGATCGTGATCTCAAGGTTGTGAGATCGAGCCCCCCCCCTCCCTGCTTTGGGGTTCTGCACTCAGTGCAAAGTCTACTTAAGACTCTCCTTCTCCCTCTGCTCCTCCCCTCTGCATGTTTTCTCTCTCTCTCAAATAAATAAATAAATCTTTAAAAATATAAAAATAGATAAGTACGTATCTTTTTTCTTTCTCTGTACCCATTCAACCTGTTACTCCTCTTTACCTACTCACAAAGAATAATTTGGACACGCTTGCCTTGGTTGTTCCCTTTTTATTTTCATTTTTGTTTTTAGAGTTATCCCAGCCATTAAGATTAAGCTACTCCAGGCCAATACTGTAATTCCAAGTGGGAATTTTGCCTAATTATTGGAGTCAATGTTATGAAACCCATCTTGCCTCTTTTACTTAAACTGTGTCCTCAGTACCACATTGTATCACATTATTTTATTTCTCAATTCTTCCATACCTCCAATAGGAAATGGAATGATGTTTATCAGGATCCTTCAAAGGACTCCTAAAATAGGCACAAATTAAATTCACCAATTATTGGAAAGATTATATTATATTATACTTTTAAAAATTCTAGAGGGCACCTGGGGGGCTCAGTCCATTAAGCATCTGCCTTAAGCTCGGGTCATGATCTCAGGGTCCTGGGATCAAGCCCCTCATGGGGCTCCCTGCTCAGCAGGGAGTCTGCTTCTCCCTCTCTCTCTGCCCCTCCCCCTAGCTCGTGCTCTCTCTCTCTCAAATAAATAAATAAAATATTTTAAAAAAACGAAGTCAGACTTTCCCTCATTCTTAAAAATAAAAAAATTCTAGCAACATGCTGCTTAAAAAGCAACAAAAATTCAAAAACCACTGAAATAAAATATTATTAATATAATGAAATATTAACAATGGAAGAAATGAAATGGGCATACCCTACAAATACTATTGAGTTTGCCCCTAAGCCTCATGAACTCTAAGAGATAGTTTCTCTTTTATTCTTATAATCCAGAAGAAGAAAATGGAGTATAGAGTATTTAAATAATTTGTCCTATCATCCAGCTAACAAATGACTGAGCTGGGCTATGAACTCCAGAATTTTTGCCAAATAGTAGCCAAGCTGACTGTAGCATTATAAATATTAGATAAGCCAGAATGTAAGATAAAATGTTTAATATAGTTAAAACAGAATGATACATAAAATGAATGCTCCTGCAAGAAGACATAATTTTTTCATTATAAACTTGTACACAGAAAGTACTATTGCCTTGAAATACATAAAGAAAAACTGACATTAAATAATTAAAAATTAAATATGGAAAAATATCAACAAAATTAACCAGTTTTAGTGTGTGTACTTTCAAGTAACAGACAGAAACTTCAAAAACTAGAAAAAAGATTAAGATCTATATAATTCATTTTATGTCCTAATACAATCTTGATATCCAAATAGGGTGAACTACTTAATAAATGGTGTTGGACTATGATTTCTCCATTTGGATAAGGAGAAAACCAAATTCTTACATCTTAGGACATAGATAATGATTAATTCCAAATGGATTAATAATTGGAAACTAGATAAGAAAAGTATAATTTTAGAATTTTCAGAAAAAAATATATTATTTTTTGAAAAGAGGAAAGCAAGACACTTCAAAAACTCTCATAGGCTCATCTCAGAAAAGAAAAAATTAGGGCACCTGGCTGGTTCAGTTGGTGGAGTGTGTGACTCTTCATCTTGGGCGTCGTGGGTTCCACCCCACATTGGGCATCGAAGAAAGAAAGAAAGAAAAAGAAGGAAAGAAAGAAAGAAAGGAGAGAAAGAAAGAAAGGAGAGAAAAGAAAAGAAACAAAGAAAGAAAGAAAGAAAGAAAGAAAGAAAGAAAGAAAGAAAGAAAAAAGAAAGAAAGAAAGAAAAAAGAAAGAAAGAAAAAAGAAAGAAAGAAATTAGTAGATTTTATTAAATTAATATTTTAAGCTTTCTGCCTAACAAATGACACCATAACAAGGCAAAATGATAAATAATGTGACTGTTTATTTGCAAAACTCAAACCTGATAAAGCAGTAGTGTCCAGATATATTGACAAGCCCTAAAAATTAAAAAGAAAAAAGAAAAAGAATACATAAAAATAATGAGGAAGGGTAGAAATAAACAATTCACAGAAATGGAAGTCATCTCATTCTCATATCATCCATAACATGGACAAAAATTAAAACCTCTGTATGAATGTTTTAGACAGACAGAAAATAGGAAAAACCATTAACAAATTAGGAGACTAATTTAGCAATATTTAAGGTGCTCACATCCCAAGGATCAGACATTCCACATCTAGACATGTATCCAGAAAATACTCTTGCCTGTGTACAAAGGCAGATATGTACAATAATGTCCACAGCTGTGGGGGTATTTTCTAGTAGCAATAAGCTGGAACAATTAATTGTTCCTCATACAGTAGAATTCTATACAGTAGATAAAATGAATGAAATATCAACATGGATATAAATAGTACATATTGAAAATGTAATAGTCTATCAACAAATGTTGAATGGTATATACGGTATGGCAGTCTGGTATACTACATTATCATTTGCAAATATTCCCTTCTCTGAAAGAGAATTATACAGCCCCACACACTGACTTGGGGTCTGCCTAATAACGTGAGCACATGTGGCTTATGCCACAAGCAGATGCTCTAAGGAGTCTTGTTAAGTCTCCATCAGCCTTCTTGCTCTTCTCTCTCTGCTTCCAGAATGGTGTATCACTAATTGGTACTATTTGTTCATCTTGGGTTCTGGGCTGAACGGCCCTGTGGAGTAGAACTGCAGCTGACTTGCCACTAGCTCCATCAAATATGAGAGAGAAATAAACCTCTGCTGTTTTTTAAGCTACTGAGATATGGGTTTGTTTTTTTTTCCCCTTTCTTTTCCTCATCCTTTCCTTTCCCTCTCCCTCTTCCTTCCCCTCTCCCTTCTTCCCTGGCTCTCCTTCTTCACCCTTCTCTTCTTCCTTTTTTTATTAATGCAATTGTATAAGGCAAAATTGACAATTTATATAACTTTAAATGTTTGGAAAATAATACAATATGATATTTGAGATACATAAAAGTGTGGTTTAAAAATTTTGGAAATGATGAATGTGTGTAAGTAGAGACATTGTTTCAGACGGGGAGAGGCACCAAGCAGGTCATAACATCTCAGTTTTATCTTTAGTGTTTTATTAAAATTAATAATCCAAATATATTAAAGATTTGGTGAAATTTAAGACACATAATTGTTCTTTATTCTCTATTCTTGTACAAAATATTTCACAATATATCTATTTTTAATAGAAAGTACTCCATCTCTTTCATTGAAATTTTAGGGACAATAGATAAGGGCATTTAGGAACTGCCCTCTAATCACACTTGAGGCAGTCTATGCAATAAACTGAATATTGGCTCCAGAATTAGATGTCTGAATTCAAGCCCAGGTGCCAGCATTTATCTGTCTGATTCCTTTGAGCCTTAGTTTCCCCATATATTGATGAGGGTTAGAATTTGCTTTAGAGTTGTTCTAATTATTAAAATGGAATACTTCCTCTTCAATGCCTGAGTATATAGTAGTTTTAAGTGCTGGAGATAATATTGGTTTTCACTTCTATCTTTCAAATATTATGTTCTAATATTAGATCAGTTCTATTTTAGAGAACACAAGCAACTTAGATGATAATTCAGGCTTAATATTGGGTCAAACAGCTATGGAGAGGATTTATGAGAATTATTTCAGTTTTATAATGATAGTCTGACTCACTACTTAAAAAATATCTTATTAATATAATTTCTGATTTTTTTTATCAGAGGTTGCTAAACATTTTCCATAAAGGGCCAGACGGTAAATATTTTCAACTTTGCAGGTTACCTGGCTTATGTTGCAACAACTCAGTTCTGCTGCTGTAATGCAAAGGCAGCCACAGAAAAAATTAAATGAATGGGCATGGCTGTGCTTCAATAAAACTTTAATCATTGACCCTTGAAATTTCAATTTCATTTAATTTTCACCTGTCATCAAATACTTTCTTTTTTCTGTGTCTACAACTATCCACAATTATAAGAAACAATTTTAGCCTGCATGCCATGTAAAAACAGATGGAGGGCTGCATTTGACATGGAGGCCTTAGTTGGCTGACTCCTGTTCTTGTCACTGACATCAAATGTAAAAAAAAAAAAAAGAGCTAATGTTAACATGTATGTAACATGTAATATGGATGATCTATAATCCCAATCATTTGGTTCTTGAGAAGCACTCTATAGAGTTGACCCTTGAACATGGGTCAGAACTGTGTGGGTCCATTTACACACAGATTTTTTTTCAATAAGTGTATGGGAAAATTTTTTGGAGATTTGTGATAATTTGAAAAACTCAAGAGACAAACCACATAGCCTAGAAATATTGAAAAAAATTAAGTGAAAGGTATGTCATGAACGCATAAAATGTATGTAGACACGAGTCTATTTTGTCATTTCCTACCATAAAATATACACAAATCTATTATAAAGAGCTAAAATTTATCAAAAGTTACACAAACACTTAAAGACCATACAAGGCACCATAGAGAAATGTAAACAAATGTAAAGATGCAGCATTAAATCATAACTGCATGAAATTAACTCTAGTAAATACTGTACTACTTTTGTAATAATTTTGTAGCCACCTCCTGTTGCTATTGTGGTGAGCTCAAATATTGTGAGTATTGCTTAAAATGCCGTGATACTAATCATCTCCGCGTGAGCAGTTCATCTTTGCAGTAAATTGCATATTGCAGTAAGAAAAATCTCTTGTGGTTCTAGTGTATTTTTCATCATGTTTAGTGCAATACCATAAATCTTGAATAACACCATGGGACCTACATAAAGTGCTACTAGTGATCCTGGAACTGCTCCCAAGAAGCAGAGAAAAGTCATGACATTACAAGAAAAAGTTAAATTCTTGATATGTTCCACAGATTGAGGTCTGTAGCTGCAGTTGCCTGCCATTTCAAAATAAATGAAACCAGTGTCTTTAAGGGCCACTGTAAAAAAAGAAAAGAAAATTTGTAAAGTTGTTACTCAGCTACACCAGCAGGTGTGAAAACCTTTCACTTTTTATGAAATACCTTTTTTTATCTCGTATTGAAAATGCAGCTTTTATTTGGGTACAGGATTGCTGTAAGTCCTGACTATAGATTCCAATATGATTCGAGAAAAGGTGAAGTCATTATACAACATAAAGCAAAAAGAAGGTGAAAGATCTAAGGCTGAAGAATTTAATGCCAGCAAAGGATGGTTTGATAATGTTAGAAAGACATTTGGCTTAAAATAAGTCAAGATAACAGGAGAAGCAGCTTCTGCTGTAAAGAGGTAGAAGATGAGTTCCCCGATGTCTTTAAGAAAATCATTGAGGAACAAGGATAGTTGCCTGAACAACTTTGTAAAGCAGATGAAAAGTGACTTATTGTGGAAAAAATTGCCACAAAGGACACATTAGAAAGGAAGAGAAGCAAGCCTCAGGACTTAAGGCAGGGAGGGATAGGCTAACTGTACAGCTTTGTGCTAATGCAGTCAGGCTTATGATGAGGACTGCCTTTATCTATAAAGCTGCTAAACCCCCAGCAGTGAAGGGAAAAGATAAATATAAGCTGCCAGTCTTTTGGTTGTACAATAGGAAGGCCTGGACAATGAGAACTTTTTTCTGGTTGGTTCCATCAATTCTTTGTCCCTGAAGTCCAAAGTAACTTGCTAGTAAGGGACTGCTTTTAAAAGATCTTTTGATATTGGAAAATGCTCCTGGCCATCCAGAATCCCATGAGTTCAACATTGAAGTTATCAAAGTGGTCTACTTGTCTCCAAACACAACATCTATAATTCAGCCTTTAGATCAAGGGGTCATAAGACTTTAGGGCGCATTATACATGGTACTCTATAGAAAGGATTATCAACACTATGGAAGAGAACTCCAAGAGAGAGAACATCATGCAAATCTGGAAGGATTACACCATTAAAGATGCCATTGTTGTTATAGAAAAACACATGAGGGGCTCCTGGGTGGCTCAGTGGATTGAGTGTCTGACTCTTGATTTTGGCTAAAGTCATGACCTCAGGGTGGTGAGATTGAGCCCTGCATCTGGCCCTGCACTCAGCAGGGAGTCTGCTTGAGATTCTCTTTCCCTCTCTCCCTACCCACTGTGTGCCCTCTCTCTCTCTCTAAAAAATAAATAAGTAAATTTTTAAAAGAAAAAAAGAAAGAAAAACACATGAAAGCCATCAAGCCCCAAACAATAAATTCCTGTTGGAGAAAACTGTGTCCAAATGTCATGCATGACTTTGCAGGATTTATGATGGAGCCAATCAAGGAAATCATAAAACAGATTGTGGGTATGGCAAAAAAGGTAGGGTTGTGTGTGTATGAAGTGTTTCAAGATGTGGACCTTGTAGAAATTCAAGAGCTAATAGATGCCACACCAGAGGAATCAAGAGAAGACAACTTGATGGAGATGAGTGATTCCGAACCAGTGTCAGATGATAAGGAAGTTGTACAAGAAGCAGTGCCAGAAAGCTGACATGAGACAATCTGTCGGAAGGGTTCTGATTATTCAAGACTGCTTTTGACTTCTTTTACATCATGGATCCTTCAATGATATGGGCACTGAAACCAACATGAATGGTGGAAGGAGTGGTACCATATACAAACATTCTTAGAGAAATAAAAAGTGAAAAGGTCACACATACATTATGATATATCTATAAATTACACCGAGTCTGCTTGCCTCTCTTGCCTCCTATTCCACTTCCTCCAGCTCTGCTGCCTCTGCTGCCCCTGAGACAGCAGGACCAACTCCTCTTCCTTGCCTTCTACAGCCTGCTCAACCTGGTGATGATGAGGATGAAGACCTTTGTGATGATCCATTTCCACCTAAGGGATGGTAAACAAGCATCACACCGCACAGTTAATAAACTTACCTGTTGTGTATGTGCATGAGGGTCTTCATGTGAGAATGTAATAACTGCATGGCAAGAACTGTGTGAGATGTTTTTGTGTCATCATCATCAATCATCATCATCATCATCATCGCCTAAGTAGTGATTGTGTAGAACATAATGTGCAAGACTTGCATGGAAGTGGGTAGCCTACTGTTACATAGGCATAAGGTGAGTGATATTTAATATAAAATTAATAATATGTTAGTTTTTTTTCTGTCTTATAACTTCGCTTTCAAGGAATTACATTACTATTCAAATGCCTCTCATAATTGGAGAAACTGTGTATCAGCCTATCATCATAGGGAAGTGATTTTTAAAGAAATTATAATAATGTTTCCAATACTGTATTGTGAATATGACTATAATACCATATGCCATAAAAATTTTATAATGATTCATTTGTTAGTGTGTAGGCTAGGCTACTGCAAAGCAATTGTATCAATTACATGAAACTACCATAAAGCAATCATATAGCTTTCTTCATTATCAATACATGAATCATTATATCTGTAAACAAATATGAATTTCTTTTTCATATTATTTTTTCATTTTTGATGTCTAGAATTAATAATATGTATAGTATCTACAGTGTTTTATATCATATGATATTGATGTAGTTATTGACAGTTTATCTTGTAAACAGATGAAGTAAAATTATGTTATCAATAAATATAGTACAGCATTTTAAGTGTATTTTCTCTTCCTTACGATTTTCTAATAACATTTTCTTTTCTCTAATTACTTTATTGTAAGAATACAGTATATAATACATATAACATGCAAAACGTGTTAAATGACTGTGTTAGCAGTAAGACTTTCAGTCAATAGTACACTATTAGTATTTAAATTTTGGGGAAGTCAGAAGTTACACATGGATTTTCAACTGTGTGTGGGGTTGGCATGGCAACACCTGTGTTGTTCAAGAGTCAACTGTACACACAATCTCATCTCTGTGCTTCTAGTCATGTTGGTTTTATATATATATATATATTTGTTTTTTGGAGAAAGAGAGTGCGAGTGGGGCAGAGAAAGAGAGAGAGAAAGAATCCTAAGCAGGATTCTTTCCATGCCCAGCACGGAGTCTGACATGGGGCCTGATCTCACAACCTTGAGATCATGACCTGAGCCAAAAATCGAGTCCAACACTTAACCAACTGAGCCACCCAGGCACCCCTCTGGTCATACTGTTTTAATTTACAATATTAATTCTATTAAAGATTGTTGGATACTGCCTTGTTGCATTACATTGGATAATTTTTTGAAAATGGTAATTTACCTCATAAAGGTCATATTTGAGTTTCCTTAGTTGAAAATATCTGTTTGTGCTGGTCTCAGCCTATCAACAACCAATGTTGTGGCTAGGCCAGACTTTGTGGTCTTGTTATAATTCCAACATGCCCTTCAGCAATAACTATTAGGAAACTTTGAAAAAAAGAAAAAAGGTTTATTACTCACAGGTCCTGGAAAGCACTTGGCACACCTGGGGCCACATAGCAACATGGTGGTTGCGGGGGAAGAAATCACGGGCATGGAATTGTGTTTTTACTGGGGTCCAGGGTGGGGGCCTAGGGTTTTGTGGGCTCACTTTACATCGTGAGAGCAGGAATTTAAAGCCAGGGAAGAGGGGCGCCAGGGTGACTGAGTCGGTTAAGCGTTCGCCTTTGCTTGGGTCATGATCCTGGGATCCTGGGATGGAACCCCGCGTCGGGTCCCTCCCTGCTTCTCCCGCTCCCCCTGCTTGTGTGCTCTCTCTCTCTGTCAAAAATAAATAAAATCTTAAAAAAAAAAAAAAGAAAAAAAGCCAGGGAAGATCAAAACAAGTGGTCCAAATGGTCAGTTACTGAGATCAACCAGATCTCTAAAACAAAAGTGCCTCAGTGAGGGAGGGGTAGGTGGCTTAGCTCTTTATCTAGTCCTATGGCTGGTAAGTGTTTAATCAAGATAACTATCTTTAAGTCGAGGGCTGGGCAATCAAAACTTAAGTTAGACATTAGCATTAAAAGAAGGAGAAAAAAAAAAACCCAACAGCTGTCCGGGTTTACAATAAAATGTCGAAGTCTATTTTAAATCTAACTAAATAATTTAATTATTTTTAGATTCTCTGGTTTTTCCATGCTGAGCTTTATTTAATGTTTGCCTTTCTGGACCACTGAGTTTTATATTCTGTTAATTAGCTGCCTTATTTTGTAACCCAAAATAGCTCCTGTACAGACCAGACCAGTGTAGAAAACTTTAAACAAAGTTTTATAACATTCTGCCCACCAAGATGATCTTTCTCAGCTAATGATTTCTGAGGGTTTAGTTCTCTTTTTTCTCCAAGTATCTGCTACACTTCCATTTATAAATTAGCACTGTAGAAGTCATATTTTTTTATTTAGATAGTAATATTTTTTTCTAACGTGAAAAAATTTTGTATATAAAAAATATAACATTATAACATAAAAATGTAGCTAGAAAATTTTCTTTTTTTTTTTTTAAACAGTTTTTTTTTTTTTAAAGATTTTATTTATTTATTCATGAGAGACAGAGAGAGAGAGAGAAGCAGGGGGAGAAACAGGCTCCCAAGGAGCAGGGAGCCCGATGTGGGACTCGATCCCAGGACCCTGGGATCATGACCTGAGCCGAAGGCAGACGCTTAACCATCTGAGCCACCCAGGCGCCCGAAAATTTTCTTTTTTTTAAAGATTTTATTTATTTATTTGAAGAGAGCGAGAGCACGTGCGAGAGAACATGAGCCAGAGAGAGAGAGAGAGGGCATGAGCTGGGAGTGGGGGACAGAGGAAGAGGGAGAGAGAAGCAGACTCTCCACTGAGGAGGGAGCCTGACTTGGGGCTTGATCTCAGGACCACAGGACTATGACCTAAGCCAAAGGCAGACGCTTAACCGACTAAGCCACCCAGGTGCCCTAGAAAGGTTTCTTTAAAGAGTTTGTATTTGTTCTATTTGTTGTTCATTATATAAGGAGGTTTATTTTGCATGGAAATTGATACCTCTCTAAAAATATTTTAATTTTTAGTTTTAATTTTCAGTCTTAATTTTCAGTCATTTTCCGTATGTAGAATTTTTGCTTTTCCATAGTCAGTGAGAGCACATTTTGTTATTAATTCCATTTTGCATTTACATTGCAGATTTAACATTTTTACATTGATATGATCAACAATTCATTAGCAAACTATAAGCTTCAAATGAAATATTAAAAATTAAGAGATATTTAGCAGGTATTAAGAATCCATTAGTTTTGATTTTTAAGCACTTTACTAATAACACTTAGGTAAAGCAAAATGTTCTGTTAACTTTATGGAAGTGAGAGAAAAGTGAAATGTAAACCTAAATTATATTGACTTTATTTTTATATCAATCATCTCTCTCCCTCTTTGCTTTCCTGAACATTTCAATGATTTCTAGAGAGAGAAACTAAGAAGATGTCAGAACTTAGTTTACATTAAAAGCCAGGATGATACAAATTTCCCAGTATTTCCAATAAGCCTAGAGTTATAGTTGGCAAAGTATATGGTCCATGAATACATAGGAGTCTTTGATTCCTTTTCAAGAGATCTGTGAAGTCAAAACTATTTTCATAATAATACTAAGATGCTTGCCTTTTTTTCTTTTTGTTGGCCTTCTCACAGATGCGAAAAAATAATGATGGGTAAAACTACTGTCCTTTTAGCATGGATCACTGCAGTGGCAGCAAACTGAACTCGTAGTCTGTATTGTTCACTTTCCTGCATAAGAACCTTTAAAAAATGTCAGTTTAGTTAAGAATGACATTGAGGAAGCAATAAAAGTATTAGTTTTATTACATCTTGACTCTTAATTCCATGTCTTTAATATTCTTTGTGTCCCAATGAGAAATACACATAAAGGCATGCAAAGCACTTCAGTACTTAAGTGTGCACTTATTTATGGGGTTGCAGTTATGTGCTGAAGCCAACTTATACTAGCCCACAAGAGCAGATTGTACACCTCTTTTGCCTACTGTACATTCACAAACATAGAGGCACTTGAAATAACCCATGATTTTTCAGGAGAATTTATACCACAGACGCTGGCAAACACTACACATGATAGCCATAGTTATGGCTTCAATTAAAAAGACAACACCAACTGTTGGCAAGGATGGAGCACCTGAAACACTTATACTTTCCTGATAGGAATATAAAAAGTACCACCATGTTGAAAAACAGTTTGGCAGACCTAGGAATTCCATTTTCTAAGTTTATACCCAAAGGGAATGAAAACAAACTTTCATAGAAAGACTTATTCAAGAATGTTTATACCAGCTTTGTCCGTGATAGTTAAAAACTTGCAACACTACATTTGTCCATTATTAAAATTAAGTTTGGTATATTCATTTCCTCATTAATACTACTGAGCAATAAAATAAAATGCACTATTGACAGACTAAACAAAATAAATGAATTTCAAAAGTATTATGGTGAGTATCTAATGTATGACTCTATATGAAGTCATAAAAAATAGGCAAAACTAATCTACAGTAATGGAAACAGAGCAGTGGATGCCTGTAGGTGAGAGGACAGACACCTTCACTCAGAATATCCTACTTTGACATATTTCATTTGTGATTACTTACCTAAGATTTCACTTATAAGAAGCATTTCACAACAAATGTAACTGTGAAAACTATGACAATAGCATGCAATCAAAATGTTGTAAACAGAGATGTGACACAAACTGTCAACTCTGAAGGCCAGAATAGTAGAGATTCTACTATTAGAGGCAGAAATTACATTATATCCCTCAATGTACCAAAATACTGCATTTCCTAGACACGCTGGATTGAGCTATTGTTGAACATTCAAAATAAAATGTATAACTCCCTACAAAAAGACAGAAACAAATGATGACTGATTTCATTCATTTGACATATGTAAGAATATAGTTAATATAAGGTCTGATATTTTAAATATATACATGGTCAATTACACCATCTTTTATTTCAGCACTGTAACCATTGTATCAAGCAACCCACTTGATTAGAATAGTAAAAGCACAACTCCAGAATAGATTGGATGGCAATAGTACGTGTTTTATCTACTTGATATTTTAAGCAGATATTCATGTATTAAAAGTAATACTGGAGATAGTACTTTGGAAATCTTGTAATGTGATTTAATGTTCTCCTTTATGTGATAAAATTCAAAATAGAGTTATTTTACAACTATGTTGTATACCTAGCTAAACTTGACATAGATTGTTACCACCATCATATTTTTTTTTGTAAGGTTATTTTGCCCTGAAATTAGATGTTAATTTTTTTCTGCAATTCCTTTTGCTTCATGCTTTAATGAAGGTCATGCATCATTGCATTAAGTGAAGTAAGGCACTGAATAAAATAGAACATTGCTATTAACCTCTAACATTAGTGTGTAGGGAGGCAGAGACAAGTTTAATAACTCAGAGATAAAATACTCACAGTGTAATTACCGAAGCCTGCTTTACCCTGGCACATTAACATAGAGTAATAAACTTGAGTCTATTTTCAAAGAGGAATGAAATCATCATCAATAATCAATTTTATCCATTTTATGGCTTATGAAGTGATTGGTCTTTTAAAATGGGGTCATCACCTGATGTTTGACTTTTGTAAAATGATGCAGTGTTTTATTTTATTGCTATATAAAGCAGATTTAGATGTCTGTCCAACATTGCATGAAATTTAGAATATGCAAACTTAAATTAAGCATTTAGTTTTTGAAAGAGTCTTCTTTCTGTTTAAGTCCATCTCATGCCAAACGTTATTTCTTGTTATATTATATATTTATATGTTAAATTTATAGGTTAAGGGAAGGTCAGCAGTAAAACTCTTGTATTCTAGATTGTGTATAAAAGGTGATATGCCAGAGTCTAATTTTAATTGTTTAATATATCCATGTTTTATATTAGCCTAAAAAGTATTTTGTGACAAAATTAGTTTTGCTGTTAAGAAGATAGGAACAATTTGTTTTCTCTTTCTCCCCTTTCCCCCAAATTTGTTTGCCTGTTTACACCTCCTTTGTTCATATAATTTTAAATGTTTCTCTGTAAAGACTTTAAAATATGTTTGATATACATATAAATTCAAGTAAGGTAAAAGTTTGGTTCAAATTTTTTTTAAGATTTATTTATTTATTTTAGAAGGAGAGGGGGGAGAGGTAACAGGAGAGGGAGAGAAATCCTCAGGAAGACTCCCTGCTAAGCGTGGAGCCCAATGTGGGGCTCCATCTCACGACCCTGAGATCATGACCTGAGCCAAAATCAAGAGTTTGCCGCTTAATTGACTGAGCTACCCAGGTGCCCCACTAAGGTTTAATTTTAATAATGACAACTGAATGTAAACTCTACAGAAATACTGGAAGCCTCCAATAAAAATATTTAAGAAACACAAAATGTGTTTTTTTCTATCTCAAAATGCATTTGAAATGATGAATATTTTCCAAAATCACTTAGGAAAGCAGAAATTCTAAACTTAAATAAAATTAAGGAGGGAGTGAAAGAAATTTATGACCTAAATTTGAATTCACAAGCAAATCTTTATTGGGTTTGTCCTATGGAAGAATAGCCCTGAAGCTAGACCGCTAAAATTATGAACCGTATTTTTTAGTAATGAGCATGAAGATGTTGCCAATTAATTGCTACATTCTTCTTAGGAGTTAAAAAAAAAAGCTTCTTCAAGACATTCTCATTTGCATTTATAAACCCATTTATGATTGTTTTAAGGTTTTATTGTTATTATTTATTACTTAATGGAATGTCAAATTAAGAAAAAAGAAGAAAATGTTCTGCAATGACACATCCAGGTAGCCATTCCAAAATTCTTTACATTTCCAGCGGTTTGTTATGCTTTGCCCAATCATAGGACCTTCAAAGAAGTTTAAGGAACAATTTGACACAGGTCTAAGTTACTATAAAAAAAGTGTCTTCTTGATGGGAATAATAATGGACCTTAACAAAACATAATACATGTAGAAAACTTACTCTAGGTATTTTCTTTTAGGAAGACAATGAGATTTAATATAAAGTGAAGGAGGTTTCCCCATGGCCAGAAATTAATTTATAAGCCCATTCCAGAAATCTTATAAAGAACAAGCGTATCTGAGGCCAAAGTACGATAGTAAAATGAAATCTATCACAGAAACATTGCTGACTTCAATGCCAAGTAGCTTTGCTCACCCATGAGGGTAGGGGACTATTAGGAAGGCTGTTAGATTTAAGTGCAAGGTGGACTGAAAAATAGGTTTAGCTGTTTTATATTATTATGGCCTAAAGGTGAAGGCATGTTTCAAAACTGTGCTTGTCGTTTTGAAGTATGGATGCCACAGGGAAGAGGGTATACAAAAAAAGGAAAGCAAATTTCACTAGGTAAGGAATTCCACTGATAAATCAAAAAAGGGCCAAAAGTCACATTGTAAAATTGTGGAAGAGTCATGAAAAGCAAACCCCTTCCAATTTCATGCTAGAAAGACTAAAGTACATTTTATATGGACCTCAGCAGTGATTTGGAAAAAATTCCCAAATGGCAAAGGTGTTAGGTGATTTCAATGATGTTATTTAAACTCTGTGCTTGGAAAATGCTATCAAAGATGAGAACTAATAAGGCAAATGACCTTTCCTTGTTCTTATTTAAAAAATATATATTTTTTATAATCTTGTTAAGCAGAAACCTATGTGGGTGGTCTTGTCATGAATTAGAAGATCAGATGAGATTGTGTAGACTAAACCTTTCTAAATCAACAAGTGACATCAAAATTAAGTAAAATCATGAAAATAGAATGGCTTATCAAAAACTGCAGTTAATTTTAATGAGCTGATGATAGAGCTATTATTGTTAGTGTTTGCTCAATTAATTTAAAGATTAAGGAGAATAAGACCAAATGTAATGTCTGATTACAAGTACTCTCAGAAGCCATTACTTATTAAATATGTGGCTTCATAAATAACTTTTCATAAATTAATTGACCTTTTGAAATAAAAAAACTGTAACTGATCCAAATTTTAGCATTTCTTGGTCATTAAAATTGTTCACTTTAAAGAATATGTATTCTTGGCATTATCATATAATCAAAGAATGTAAGGATTTATTCCAAGAGATTGTGTAGTCTGTTCTTAAAGGTATGCAGTAGCTGTGGTTTTCTTTTCTTTTTGATTCTTAGTATTTTTGCCTTTCTTTTCATAATAAGATCTTCTATCATTATGGTTAAGTTTTGTCTCTTTATTCTTCTTAAAGAATACATTATCTCCTAAGCCATATATAAATCTTAACAGCAGGTCAGTATCATCCTTCTTTAAGTACTTGGAATAGTGGTCATCTATGAATTTCATACTTTTTTTTTTTTTTGGAAATGATTTATTTTTGTCATCACATACTAAAGCTATAAATACTATAAATGAATTGCATTTAATAAAACAGCATTTTAACCCTCTACCTTTTGGTATTTATTATTTTAAGACAGTCTGTTTGAAAAAAACAATTTAAAAGTAATCGGAATCTTTTTTTTTCTTTTTAAAGATTTTATTTATTTATTTGAGAGAGAAAGAATGAGAGACAGAGAGCACGAGAGGGAAGAGGGCAGAGGGAGAAGCAGACCCCCGGCTGAGCAGGGAGCCCGATGTGGGACTCTATCCTGGGACTCCAGGATCATGACCTGAGCCGAAGGCAGTCGCTTAACCAACTGAGCCACCCAGGCGCCCAGTAATTGGAATCTTTTAAAAACATTTTCTTCCTTCTGTATTGAGATATTACTAGTTTAATTTCTACTTAGTGACATATTTCATTGTAATAAGTCTGCATGCAAAATTTTTTAGAACTTTGAAATAGCTCGACTATATTATGTTCACATTGCATGGTGTGAAATACAGAATAGTTACTCCTGTTATATAATAGTGCACAAATTATATGTATCTTCAACACTTAGAAAATGTAATGTTCTTTTCCCCATTATTTGGTGTAACAGTAATCCAATTAAAATTTGAATTGAGCATCATCGCTTCCATTAATAAGTGTGGCCATGTGAAAGTCTCAGAAAAATTATCTCGAAGATCACCTTTATTGGTGCCATATTTATCCCTTTACTGGGAAAAGTTCGTATTATAGCCATATATTTCATGGACTGGTGATATCTTTACTTTGCAACCTTCTGATCTCCTTGACATATGTTCCATAAAGTATGTGCAATGCTAATGTGTCCTAAAATGACCTCTTGATAGGTACATTACCCACAAACTCCTCTTGCAATCTCTCTCAATGGTAACTCTGTTCTCTCATTTGCTTGGGTGAAAAACCTCGAGGTGATCCTTTATACCAGTCCATCAGCAAATTATATTAGCCTTCAAAATATACCTGGAATTTGACTATTTTTCTCCACTTCCAGCATGTTGGTGCATCTTTTCAAACCTGTTATTGCAATAGCCTCATTACTAGTTTTTCCTGACTACGTCCCCATCCTCTGCTCTTCCTCCCTGAAACAGTCATGGCCATTCTCAATACAGAAGCCATAGTGATTCTGAAGAAACACCCATGTGACTCCTCTTCTAAAAACCCACATGGCTTTCCATTTCATTCATTCAAAAGCCTAAGTTCCTACTTACTGCAAGTAAGGTAAGCCAAAGACCTTACTACCAGTCTGTATTCCTCTTACCACCAGGCTTGTCATCTCCCCACTTCATCTCCATTAGCTCTTGTTCATTAATCATTCTAGCCATATTCCTTTCCAATTGCTATTTCTTTTTCTGTAATGTTCTTTCTCCAATATCCCTCACTTACTTCAGACCATCATGTCTAATTTAAACCTCTCTTGCTTCTGTATCTTATTTCCCTGCTGTATTTTTTTTCATTGTAAAACTTAACACTTATTTAACATATTCTTAGCTTACTTATCTTGTTGATTATATTCTCTTCTAGTGTGTAAGCCTATGCGCTCAAGAATTTTTGTCTGATTTGTCACTGCTCTGTCTCTAGAACCTGGAACTGTGCCTGGTACATAGTAGGTGCTCAATAAATATATCTGAATGGATAAATACATGAAGTCCCTTAAAGCCTTTATCTTATAATTTGCTGGACACAAGTGGGAAGTGAAGGAAGATAAAGAAAACTGATGTGGGAGTACTGTTTCTCTTCCCCTTAAAGGTGCATGAAAATATCTAAGAGGTCTGCATCGTGTTTTAGGAAGTTTGATCTGTTTCCAAAAGGGGCATGGTTAGTAAATGTTTTCTGGCTAAGCTGACTTGTAAAAGGTTCATGTGAATTGCAGAATGAAGGGATTTGGCAAAGAAAGCCACAACTGCGAACAGAAGGCTCTTAAATAACTGCTATTGATAGTCTGTGGTAACTGCTAAGGGTGGCCAGCTGACCTCAAAACAGGTCTTGGAAAATGCTATCAATCCTCCTCTACTTCCACCTTTAGTTGTTCAAGGGGTCATATTTAGGGAAGTTGGTCAAATTCTTAGTAGAAAAAGAGGATCAATCACTTCCTCTGCTCCTCATTCATCTTCCAGTGTTGCCAGTGTTCACCTAGCCAACTGAAATTTGTTACATCCCTTGAAGATGAGAAAAGCTGTTCATCCATTTTCCAAAATAATGAGTACCATAGGAATGGAGAAGTTGCCATGTTGTCATCTAATGTGACCTATGGTCAGGGGGAGACAATGGTGGCCAGAGGACAGATTTTCTGAGGCAAAGTCAGTATCTATATTCATGTCTGGCCAAATATCCTTGATATGAGCATCCACTTAGGTCAAAATAGGCACTCTTTAAACTATCTACTCATCCTCAGATACCAGAATAGGGATAGACAAGGAAAAGTACACTATTATACATAACATTTTATTTTATTTATTTATTTATTTTTAAAGATTTTATTTATTTATTCATAAGAGACAGAGAGAGAGAGAGAGAGAGGCAGGCTCCCTGCCGAGCAGGGAGCCCGATGTGGGACTCGATCCCAGGACCCTCGGATCATGACCTGAGCCGAAGGCAGACGCTTAACCATCTGAGCCACCCAGGCACCCTATACATAACATTTTAAAAAGTAGGCATGGTTAGTAGGAATAGGGATAGACAAGGAAAAGTACACTATTATGAAAATGAGGGGGAATTATTTTCTTTCTCATCACCTAAGGTAAAGAGGTAAGTGAAAGGAAAAGGCTGACTTTGGATGAATGCAATGCAGTACTCATGCAAAGATGGTCTTTTTTTTTTTTTTTTTTTTTTTTTTTTTTTTTTTTTTTTGTCTTACCTCCCATTTGAGGAGGAAACTGCAATGAGCTAGTTTCCCTTCCCAAAGTGAAAAGTGGAAGCCACCAAAAGAATAACTTTTCTAAATTCTGGCAATGCCTGCAACACATTCCCACTCCCACTAAGTCAGAGACTGGTGATCATAGACAGGTGCAAGGGCTGGCCAGTAAACACCCTTTATTTTCCCCATCTTCTTACTATTTGGTATGCCCAGGATGTGAATTTCTCACAGAAGCAGTGGATATTGAAGGAAAGAGTGAAGCTTGACCTGTAACTGTTGCCATTTCATATCTGTACCCAAATAAGTAGGCTTTTCATGAAACCAGTTGCAGTTTAGGTTTTATAAGGAATTGCTAGAACATCCAGAAATTCAAAAACCCTCTGTTGTGTCCAGTGGATCTTTACATTTGTTTTGTTAAAATGTTGGTTGGAAAGGTGTCCAAATATAATGTACTTAGTAGCATAAAGCCATCCAAGGTTTATTTTATGGTTAAAGAGCATATTATGCTGGTATCTGTGTATATATATATATATATATATATATATATATATATATATATATGTTAAATACAAATCCATTTGGTTCTTACTGGTAATTTGTTTGTCAATAAAACTCTAATAATGTTCAGTTTGAAGTAAAATATCTCTCTTCAGAATTTGTCAGTGAGTAATATGTTTTTGATTTGCTAAATTAGGTTAAATTTTATAATCCAAAGTGCAGTCCATTTCCAGTAACATTTTTACTTTAAAAAAAAGACTGACCTTCACAAAAGAATAATAAGCAGAACTGTAATTTACAAATGTGAGCATTAGGATCAATTTGGCCTGTATATGATAGATGTATTATCATTTGCTTAGCATTTCTCTCCTATGTATTTTTAGAAAAGTGAGAAAGGCACATGCATTTATTAACACATAAGCCATGATCCAATTTTCTGGCCAAATATAGTCTGATCTGCAAAACAGATGATCACAATTGGGGGCAAATGCCCTCTCTTGATTTGGCAGAATATGTGATGTTGAGGAAAAGCCTCAAAGGCAGACCAAATTTATCAGAGCATGCTAATTTTGTGTCTTTTTCCATGACTTTTTAAAAATGTTATATTTTAACTTTCTTTAATGTCTTTATTTCAGATTATTCTTTGTAGAATAAATATTAAAAACCCATGAGAGAAAATATAAAAAATATTTTTCATTTACAGAAAAATAATAATACTGATAGAAGCAAACATTTGATTTAAATTTTTAATGTGTAAAAAAAAATTTGTAATGTAGACAGAAGACTGAATATCACCAAACATTTATTGATTTCTGACAGATTAACTGATTTTAAAACACTTATATTAAATAACCTCACCCTTACCATCATTCTTACTAGACACGTTGTTTCTGCTTTTTTACTACGATGCGATGAGCACACATTTATAGAACTCTTTATTCATATGCCTGAGTTTTCTTTAAAATATTCCTAAAAATGAAAATATAGAGACAAATTCTTTTAACTTTTCAAGGCTTCTGATTTATAATACCTAATCACCTTCTTTAAAAATTATAATTTACACTATCACCAGTAGCACAAGTGATCATCTTTCTGTATTGAAAGATGCTATTTTTCAGTATTGAGAATTGGATAGGTATAAAATTGGGTTTCATTGTTATTATAATTTGCAACTCATTGCTTATTAGTTAGGTTGAACTCATATTTTATTCATTTGCATTTCTTTTGTGAAATTATCTCTTCTTATTTCAAATATTAAAGCATTTGTTTTTTGTCATATTTAACAGTTTTCTTTTTTTTTTTGAATATTTTATTTATTTATTTGACAGAGAGAGCGAGAGACAGAACACAAGCAGGGGGAGCTGCAGGCAGAGGGAGAAGCAGGCTTCCCAAGGAGCAGGGAGCCCGATGCAGGGCTCGATCCCAGGACTCTGGGATCGTGACCTGAGCCAAAGGCAGACGCTTAACCGACTGAGCCACCCAGGTGCCCTTTAACAGTTTTCTAAGTTTACCTTTTGTAATTACCTTATTGTTGGGTTTTTAACATACAGATATATTTTATTTTTATTTGATTAAATATAAAGTGATTTTTTTGTGATTGATTTCACTATTTTTGTTGTTTGTTTATTTAGAAAATCCTTCTTTTGGCTGCATCCCACCCATAAAAAATAAAAAAGCTCATTCTCTACTGTGCTCTGAATACCTAGAACTTGAAATTTCCTGGCCAAATGGCAGCTAGATTACTCATGGAGCCTGCACTGCAAATTTTGAACTGCACTTCAAGTCCAAGTCCAAGAATCAGGAGAACTAATGGTGTAAGTCCTAGTCTGAAGGCAGGGGAAGACTGATCCATCTCAAGTTGTCAGGCAGAAAAAGAAATTCTCCCTTCCTCTACCTTTTTGTTCTATTCAGGCCCTCATTTGATTGGGTAACCCTCACCCACACTTGGGAGAGCAACCTCTTCTACTCACTCTACTGATTCAAATGCTAATCTCAGCTGGAAACTCCTCGCAGAAATACTCAGAAACAATATTTAGCCAACTATCTGGACACTCTGTGATCCAGTCAAGTTGACACATAAAATTAACCATCACACCGTTGGGTAGTGTGCAAATAATTCTTGAATTAAATATTTCAACTCATGTGGCTTCCTGGAAATAGAAAGAGAAAAGTACAGAGAATTACAATTGCACTAACTAGTATTCCACCAGGGCCACATGGAAAGAGACAAGGACGTGAGATTTATCATACTGTAATTATCATTGTCTAAATTAACAAAACTTCTTTAAAAACCAAATACATGTCAATAACATCCTTTTAAAATTACATTGTTCTTGTAATTTTCAATATTCAAATATGCCTGCATTTTAAAAAATATCCTCTTTATATGTTATATGCTAAAAATAAACATACATATATGAAGGAAATAAAGTGCCATAACATTATGTAACCATCCAGATTACTTAAATTGAAAATTATATGATGTAAGGAAATAGGAACTAAGGCTTGACTTTCTCCCTTTAGCTGACTAACACTTGAGTTTTCCTTCTTGCATATAAGGCAAAATGTGGCATGATTTACTTCAGCCTAGGAATGTACAGCACCCTTCCCTAATCACATTACTAATGTTTGTAAGAATTTTAAAACTTCTTAATTCCTGAGGTATTAAGGTATATTTAGAGGAATTAAACTCTTTAAAATATACTTTGGGAAACTAATGTATATACTGTCTCACAAAGTATATATATTCCTAAAACATTCAGGCTATATTTTTAAAGAACATTGATGCATAAAACTTAATCTCCCCACCACGTTCCAATGACAACCCATGAGTATTATTCATTATTTTAAAATGAGGGTTTTCTTTTGTGTTGTTACTATAATCTTTTGTATGTATTTCACTGTGTGGCATTTATTAAACCTGGAATCCTTAATATTCTATTCTGGACATTTGTGTTCACAGATTGCATATCTGAGGTAATAATTTCCCATGTCAATAAAAGCTAGTTGAGTGTACCAGTTATTTTATCAATAAATCAGTATTATGAAATCAAATAAAACATCATTTGCTGGAAAGGACTTCTCACCTTTCGAGCTAGTCATAGTTTATCAGAATGTACAATCTTTGTGTTTTTAATCATTTAAAAAACACCAGCAAGGTAGGCTGAGAGTTTTCTAAGAACTCAAAACAGAGACTTTTGTTTTTACAAAAGATTTCCTAATGCTCAATAAATAATTTTCTAATGTTTCTGAACTTCAAGAATGTGGTATTTTATAGAGAATCTCTTAAGAATGAGATACAAGTCTGAAGCAGTTGCTGGAAGGATCAAACTCATTAATTGCAACTATGCTGTCTGCCTGCACATGATAGCTGGTTACTGTGTAGACAGCTACTAGAAATGATGAGGGGAAAGAGTCAAGCTTCTAACAGTTCTGTAAGTAATTCAGAACATATTGCTCCTCTGTACAGATGTTTAATAGTGATGTCAACTTTGCATCTGAGAAAGTAAATGATGTATAGAAAGGCTTGTTTGGAAAAATAGTTACAAGTTTTCATTATCTACCAAGGGGAAAAAAAATGCTGTAGTAAAATAATTCTTTGATTTTATTGCAGTGGTGTAAACAAACCTGTATGTTGAGGTCTTCTCTATTTTATCCAACTATTTCAGAGACTAAGATACTGTGCTGGTCCCAAATTATCATATTTATCACTACAAAAATGCAACCCATGTTTACTACATTGTATGACATTGAAGGGTGGAAGAATATGCCATCCCAAAATATGTCTCTTTGGCATAAGGATTATTTTGAGCTAATGGCACTTAAAAAATAGCAGATGCAAGAAGGGCATTCTAATCTCCCCTTTTCTCCCTGAAAACAGGAGACAAAAACTCCCATGTGTAAGATGCACTCCCTGTACCAGGGAACAGAAATGTTCTTCCACTGGGAGTCAAAGCTGAGAGATTTATAATTTAGTACAAACAGACTTTGTTAAAATAATTCTTATCTTCCTTTAGCTTCCCCATATATTTTAGTTATTTTTTCACAATTGCCTCTCTTTGTTCAACTTAATATAAAAGCATTTAGGTTTGGCCACTCCTTTGAGTCTTCATTTCCTTATAAGATCTCTTCTGTCACAAAAAACATATGAATTTGTATGCTTTCCTCCTATTAATCTGTCAAGTGTTAATTTAACTCTCAAGCACAGCTGAAAAACTTTAAGAGGACAAGGGAAAAAATTTGCCTCCCTTACAACATCATTAATGAAAACTATATTTAGTATATTTTGTACCAAATTTACTTAGGATTAAAAAAATAGCATATCAAATCAGGTTCACCACTTTGGTAAAGATGAAAATGAAATTTATATATGTACTCGAGGAAGACTGAGGAAGCAAAAGATGCATATATCCTCCAGAGGATATCAGAAACTGAACTATGTGGAAGAACTAAGAGGAAAGAGATGCTAGGTGAGCAAAACAGCTGAAATATTCTTTACCTTAAGTGGAATAAATCCAGTGGATTTCTAAAAAGACACAATATCTTCAAAGAAATGTGTTTTGAAGTTCAAGAAAATTTTAGCTATTTATACTAAGTCTGCAATGTTGACTGCAGACAACATACTTTAATATGTCAGCACATCATTTTCTTTTTCCATATCCTCAGAGAGACTATAATACCTGATTTAAATGCTTATTTAAATAATGTATCATCTTCAACCTATTCTTTTGTTTTCCTCACCTTCATCTTGGCTGCTGTTATAGTCTATCCTGTCCAGTTGTGATTAATTGAAAATCTGGTTTCATAGGCTTCCAGTGGGCTGCCTGGCAAAGAAATCCCCTTGTTTACATCTTAAATTCCTAGTTCCATTTACAGAATTTAGAAAAGCAACCGTGAAGTTGATGTAGTAACTAACTCTGAAAGGTGCTGCATAATCAAGTTCCTAGAACTAGCTCTTTATTCCAGCCAAGCCAGGATTCCAAAAAGTAAACTGAGTGTCTCCAGTGTATATATTATTAGGCGTTCTGAAAGAAGTGCTGAGTCATGGATCACAGAAGGTGGTAAGGGCAGGGAAGAGGAGATATTGGTGCTTCGTGGCAAATGAACAACATACTGCTTTGCTTCAGATCCTAACCTAAATAAGTAATGGTAGAATTATATATGTGTGCCACTGTACGTCTCTGTGTTTTAAAAATCAAAACTGTACCTCAAATATTCTAGTACATAAATATTATAAAAAGAAAGTTGTTTACAATTATCTACTGTTAATTTCATTAGCATTATGCAGGTTTTTTCTTGCTAACACATTCTACTATCATTTGTCATTACCGATATTTAGATTTCAGACAAATTTTTTTTTAAATTTTTTATTGTTATGTTAATCCCCATACATTACATCATTAGTTTTAGATATAGTGTTCCATGATTCATTGTTTGTGCATAACACCCAGTGCTCCATGCAGAACGTGCCCTCCTCAATACCCATCACCAGGCTAACCCATCCTCCCACACCCCTCCCCTCTAGAACCCTCAGTTTGTTTTTCAGAGTCCATCGTCTCTCATGGTTCTTCTATTTCAAATTCTTATAGATGATTGTTAAAATATTACTTAAAAGGAAATATATACTAACAAAAAATTAAAATTTGAATAAACTTAGAATAAATAGTAAACATTTAAAACATTGTTAAATTATCATACTCCTTGTGACAAGCTAAGTGTTGAACAATGATACAGGGAAACAATATTTTATAAAACACTTAATTTTCTGGGGCACCTGGGTGGCTCAGTCATTAAGCATCTGCTTTCGGCTCAGGTCATGATCCCAGGGTCCTGGGATCGAGCCCTACATCAGGCTCTCTGCTCAGCGGGAAGCCTGCTTCTCCCTCTCCCACTCCCCCTGCTTGTGTTCCCTCTCTCGCTGTGTGTCTCTCTCTGTCAAATAAATAAATAAAATCTTAAAAAAAAAAAAAACACTTAATTTTCCAACATTTGTAAACCTTTTAAATCCACCCAATTAACTTTACATTAATAAACAGAAAATTTTACAAAGTTCTTTTGTTCTTTGTTGCCTTTCTGAAGTTTTTAGTATAGTGCCTAATGCAGAGTTGTAATGAGGACCCTACTATAGAATACAGGAATCTCGGCAAACTGACTAATGCAGTAACCTAATTTAGGACCATATCACATAATCAAAGAAGAAGCTGCTTAAGAAAACTTTATAACAGTTCAGATGAGCTGAGGTCTGGCAAAGATTATAGGGTTCTAAGGAGGATAAACTGTACTCTTGTTAAAGAGGGGCAACTCTGAAGGAATTTACTAGTACTTTATGATTAAAATATCCAAAATATATGAAAGTCAGAAATACAGCTTTAAGAAAGCAAATAGGAGGGAAAGCATCTTCTGGAGAAGATAGCAGAGTGGGAGGATGCTAGGCTCACTTTGTCCTATAGATATACCTAGAAAACATCCACCTCAGTATAAATAACCCAGAATGACCTGAAGACTGTCAGAACAGACTTTCCACAGTTAAATGTGTAGAAAATTCCACATCAAAGAGGGTAGTAAGGGTGGAGATGCAGTGAGGAGCCAAACTGACCCTTGGCAGGCACAGAGAAGCAAAAGAAGCAGACTGGACATGGGTGACCCAAACTGAGAAGATGAATCCACATAACATTTGGCTTTGAAAATCAGAGGGGCCTAACTTCATGAGTTCTTATCATCAGTAGGGTTTAACATCTGGAAGTTTAAAAATCAGCAAGCTCAGCTCTGGGAGAGCCATAGGAAACTGAGTCCCTGTCCTTAAAGACACAGCACAATAAACAGCCCTCTTGAGATACAGCATAGAAACTTGAAAAATTCCTGGGATATATAAGAGGGAAACTTGTTTACCAATCTCAGAGCAGGTGTAAGAGGGGCAGGGATCTTTGGGAGAATTCTCCAAGAATAAAAGAGCTGGCAGGTGCCATTTCCCACCCCTGGTATTTCAGCCTAGATACATGGACAGCTTCAGGAAGCAGTATAATGCAAATACTCTCCACCTACCTTGCTAACACTGTGTGCCCCACCCCAGTGCTGTTCTTCAGACCTGCCCCCTCCAGCTGTCTTCAGTAGTTTTCCAAAGCTGCTGCAAGTCCTTTCCCAGAGGAAGCCAGGATAGACCTTGCTGGAACCATGTGCTCTGCCCCTGTGATCTCTTGTGGATCTGCCTTGCCAACACAAGGGTCCATTCAAAGCAGCACCACAAGTGTGGCAGTGTGAAAACAGTCCCAACAGGGGATAAAACTACTTCAAAGTGACTCCTGCCCTGGGGAGGAGGAAAGAAAACCACTTAAACAAGTTCAACTGTGGTCCTAGCAGTGGGATGATGGTAGACATTTGGTCTGACTATAGGCCTCACCCACCAATGAAAGTTTCTCAGGGGACAAACAAGGAGAATGTCCTGTAGTTTGGTGCTACCACACCTCTGGCAAATGTCTGGTCTGACTCAACTCAAGTCGAAGGTGGCCCCAGAGTGGCCCACTAACAACAAAGGGACCAAACACTGACGACAATAAGTAAAGAGAGCCATTGCAGATGACTGGACTGAAGGTAAACATGGCTCAGCTACAATAGTACAGTACACTCAATGCACACAGGAGACATTCCTGAAGTGCCAAGTTCTGGTGACAAGGGGACATTGCATTGCAGGACAATATAGGATGTCTTCTTTATAAGGCTACTACTTTCCAGAGCAGGAGATATAGCTGACTTTCCTAAAACAGAAACAGACACAGAGAGTTAGACACAATGATGAGACAGAGGAATATGTCCCAAATGAAAGAACAGGACAAAATCACAGCAAATGAGCTAAATGAAATGGAGATAAGTAATACACTTGATAGGTAATTTAAAATAATGGTCATAAAGATACTCATTGGACTTGAGAAAAGAGCAGAGGATCTCAGTGAGACCCTAAACAAAGATATAGAAAACATAAAAAAGAACCAATCAAGGTTGAAGAGCTCACTAACTGAAATTAAAAATAAACTAGATGAAATAAATAGTAGACTAGAGGAAACAGAAGAATGGGTCAGTGACCTGTAAGATAGAGTAAGGGAAAACAATCAATCTGAACATGAGAGAGAGAAAAGAACTGAAAATATAAAAATGGATTAAGGGAAGTCAGCAACACCATCAAGGGTAATAACATTTGCATTACAGGGATCTCAGAAGGAGGAGAGAGACAAAAGGGGACAGAAAATTTACTTGAAGATACAATAGTTGAAAACTTCCCAAATTTGGGAAGGAAACAAATTCAGATCCAGGAGACACAGAGATGCTCCAACAAAATCAACCCAAGGAGCGCCACACCAAGACATACAGTAATTGAAATGGTAAAAAAGTAGTAATAAAGTGGTGCCTGGGTGCCTTAGTCAGTTAAGTGTCTACTTTTGATTTCGGCTTTTGAGATCAAGCCCTGCACTGGGCTCTGCGCATGGAGAGTCTGCTGGAGATTCCCTCTTTTCCCTCTCCCTCTGCCCTTCCCCTGCTCTTGCTCTCCCTCAATCTCTCTCAAATGAATAAATAAATCTTTTTTTTTTTTTTAAAGGAGTGATAAAGAGAGAATTTTTAAAGCAGCAAGAGAAAAAAGAAAACAGTTACATACAAGGGAAATCCCATAAGGCTATCAGCTGATTTTTTAGTGGAAATTTTGCAGGTCAGAAGGGAGTGGCAGGATATATTCAAAGTGCTGAAAGAAAAAAGCCTACAACCAAGAAAACTGTATCCAGCAAGGATATCATTCAGAACAGAAGGAGAGACAGAGTTTCCCAGACAAACAAAAGTTAAAGGAACTCATCACCATTAAACCAGCCTTTCAAGAAATGTTAAAGGGGATTCTTTGAATGGAAAGAACATAAGAAGGAATAAGAAAAGTAGGAAGCACAAAAGCAGTAAAGTTAAGAATATCTGTAAAAATTAGTCAAGGGATTCACAAAATAAAAGGATGTAAAGTATGACACCATATACCTAAAGTGTGTGAGGGAGAGGAATAAAAAATTTAGTGCTTTTGGAATGAGTTCAAACTTAAGTGACCATTAATGTAATATAGACTGCTCTATGCATAAGATGTTATTTATAAATTTAATGGTAACCACAAATCAAAAACCAGTAATAGATATGGGAAAAAAAAAAAAAAAAAACCAGAAAGGAACCCAAGTATATCACTAAAGAAAGCCAGCAAACCATGAGAGGAGAACAAGAACAGAGAACTACAAAAAGCAACCATAAAAGAAGTAACAAAATGGCAATAATTACACACCTATCAATAATTACTTTGAATGCAAATGGACTAAACACTCCAATCAAAAAGTTAGGGTGACAGAATGGATAAAAAAGCAAGACCCATCTATACACTGCCTACAATAGACTCATTTCAGATCTAAAGACACATGCAGATTAAAAGTGAAAGGGTGGAAGAGCATTTAGCATGCAAATGAAGTGAATAAAAAGGCAGAGTAGCAACACTAATATGAAATAGAATTTAAAACAAAGACTATAACAAGAGACAAAGACACTATATAATCATAACACAAACAATCCAACAAGAAGATACAGCAAATGCAAATATTTATGCACCCAACATGGGAGCACCCAAATACATAAAAGAAGTAACTGATAATAATACAGTAAGAGTAGGGGACTTTAAAACCCCACTTACATTAATGGGTAGATCATCTAAACAGAAAATCAACAAGAAAACAGTGGGTTTGAATGACACACTGGACCAGATGTATTGAACAGATATATTCAGAACATTCCATCCTAAAACAGTGGAATACACATCCTTTCAAGTGTACATGGTACATTCTCCAGAATAGATCACATGTGAGGTCACAAAACAAGTCTCAACAAATTCAAAAAGATTGAAGTCATACCATCCATCCTTTCTGACCACATGCTATAAAATTAGAAATCAACCACAAGAAAAAATCTGGAAAGAATACAAAGACATGGAGGTTAAATAACATGCTACTTAACACTGAATAGGTAAACTGAGAAATCAAAGATTAAATGAAAAAATAAAGGGAGACAAATGAAAATGAAAACACAATGGTCTAAAATCTTTGGGATGCAGCAAGATCAGTTTTAAGAGGGAAGTTTATAGCAATACAGGCCTACCTGAAGAAGAAAGAAAAATCTCAAATAACAACCTAACCTTATACCTAAAGTAGCTAGAAAAAGAACAACAAACAAAACCCCAAAACAGCAGAAAGAAGGAAATAAAGATTAGAGTAGAAATAAATGATACAGAAACTAAAATAATAATAATAATAATAATAACAGAACAAATCAATGAAATCAGTGGCTGTTTTTTTTTTAAAAAGATCAATGATATTGATAAATTTTTAGCCAGAATCGTTAAAAGAGAGGACTCAAATCAACAAGACAGAAATGAAACAGGAGAAATAACAACAGACTCGACAGAAATACAAAGAATTGTAAGAGGATATTGTAAAATACACCAACAAATTTGGACAACTTAGAAGAAATGGATAAATTCCTAGAAACATATAACCTCCCAAAACTGAATCAGAAAGAAACAGAAAATTTGAACAAACCAATTACCAGCAATGAAATTGAATCAGTTATAAAAAAAACTCCCAACAAATGAAAGTCCAGGACCAGATGGTTTCACAGGTGAATTTTACCAAACATTCAAAGAAGAGTTAATACCTATTCTGAAATTATCCCAAAAAATTAAAGAGGAAGTAAAGCTTCCAAATTAATTCTATGAGGCCGTCATTACCCTGATACCAAAACCAAGTAGATACTACAAAAAAAGAGTATGACAGGGCAATATCTCTGATGAACATAGATGCAAAAATCCTCAAAAAAAGAGCAAACTGATTCCAACAATACATTAAAAAAATCCTTCACCACGATCAAGTAGGATTTATTCCAGGATGCAAGGGCAGTTCAATATCTGTAAATCAACCAATGTGATACATCACATCATAAGAGAGAGGATAAAAACCATGTGATCATTTCAACAGATGCAGAAAAACCATTTGACAAAGTACAACCTCCATTCATGATAGAAACCCTTAATAAACTAGGGTTAGAGGGAATGTACCTCAACATAATAAAGGCCATATATGAAAAACTCATACTCAATGGTGAAATACTGAGAGCTTTTCCCCTAAGATCAGGAACAAAACAAGAATGTTCACTCTCACTACTTTTATTCAACATAGTAGTGGAAGTCCTAGCCACAGCAATCAGACAACAAAAAGAAATAAAAGGCATCCAAACCAGCAAGAAAGGAGTAAAACTTTCACTATTTGCAGATGACATGACACTATGTATAGAAAAACCTAAAGACTCCACCAAAAAATTACTAGAACAGATAAATGAATTCAATAAGGTCACAGGATACAAAATCAATATACAGAAGTCTGTTGCATTTCTATGCACTAATTATGAAATTGCAGAAAGAGAAATTAAGAAAACAGTCGTATTTAAACTGCACCAAAAATATTAAAATACCTAGGTATAAACTTAACCAAGGAGGTGAAAGACCTTTACTATGAAAACTATAAAACATTGATGAAAGAAATTGAAGATGACACAAAAGGAAAGATATTCCATGCTCATGGATTGGGAGAACAAATACTGTTACAATTTTGATACTACCCAAAGCATTCTATAAATTTAATGCAATCTCTATCAAAATATCAACAGCATTTTTCACAGAACTAGAACAATCTTAAAATTTGTATGAAACCACAAAATACTCTGCATAGCCAAAGCAATCTTGAAATAGAAGAACAAAACTTATCATAACCCTAGATTACAAGTTATATTACAAAGCTGTAATAAAACAGTGTGGTACTGGCACAAAACTAGACACATAGATCAATGGAACAGGACAGAAAGCCCAGAAATAAACCCATGATTGTAAGATCAATTAATCCTCGACAAAGGAGGCAAGCATTTGCAATGGGAAAAAGACAGTCTCTTCAACAAATGGTGCTTGGAAGACTGGATAGCTACATGCAAAAGGATGAAACTGGACCACTTTCTTATACCATTCACAAAAATAAACTAAAAATGGACTAAGGACCTAAAAGTGAAACCTGAAACATAAATATCTTTGAAGACAGCACAGGTAGTAATTTCTCTGACATTGGCCATAGCAACATTTTTCTAGTTATGTCTCTTGAGGCAAGGGAAACAAAATAAAAAATAAACCAGTGGCACTATATCAAAACTAAAAGCTTTTGCCTAGCAAAGGAAACAATCAATAAAACTAAAAGATAGGCTCCCAAATGGGAGAAGATATTGGCAAATGACATATCCAATAAACAGTTAGTATCCAAAATATATATAAAAAACTTACACAGCTCAACACCAAAAAACTAAATAGTCCAATTAAAAATAAGCAGAAGACATGAACAGACATTTCCCCCAAAGAAGACATACAGATGGCCAAAAGACACATGAGAAGATGGTCAACATCATTCATCATCAGAGAAATGCAAATCAAGACTAAATGGATATTACCTGACACATGTCAGAATGGCTAAAACCAAAAACACAAGAAACAAGTGTTGGTGAGGATATGGAGAAAAAGGAACCTTCTTGTACTGTTGGTGGAAATGCAAACTGGTGCAGTCATTGTGAAAAATAGTATGGAGGTTCCTCAAAAAATTAAAAATAGAATTACTATATGATCTAATAATTCTACTACAGGGCATTTACCCAAAGATTATGAAAACACTAATTTGAAAAGATACAGGCACCTTTATGTTTATTGCAACATTATTTATGATTGCTAAGGTATGGAAGCATCCCAAGTTTCTGTTGATAGATGAATGGATAAAGAAGATGTTGTGTATATATACACAATGGAATATTACTCAGACAAGAAAGAATTAAATCGCCATTTGTAACAACATGGATGATCTAGAGGGTATGTATAATGTTAAGTGAAATAAGTCAGTCAGAGAAAGACAACACCATATGGTTTCACTCATGTGTAATTTAAGAAAGAAAACAAAGAAAAAAAGAGAAAAGGCACAAAGAAAAAAAAAAAAAGACTCTTCATTATAGAGAACAAACTGGTTACCAGAGGAGAGGTGCATAGCGGGATAGGAGAAATAGGTGATGGGGTTTAAGAGTATACTTATTGTGATAAGCACTGAGGAATGTACAGAATCACTTGTTGAATCACTGTATTGTACACCTAAAACTAATATAATACTGTAGGTTAATTATACTAAAATTAAAATAAAAAAACAAAAAGCAAGACACAAACTGAATTATTAAAACTGTATTTATGTTGTCTTAAGATACAGCTGCATTTTGAAGAGACACTGTGTCAACCCCACAACTGTAGAGTGTGGAGGAAAGGAAGAGGCATATTACATTCACTAATAGGATTATGTGGTCCTTGTATTTATGAAGAGTTTTTGTACTTTTCTGTACATTCTCTGTGTGTAAACTTTCTAAGATGTTTTCTTTCTATTTTCTCCAATTGCTTCCTGCCACAGTTTGGTGGAAAACAGTAAATATTTATTAAAGTTGATATTAAGCAAAGAATAATTAAGCTAGATATTTATATTCTCTTCCAAAGATCATTTCTTTAACTTTAAATACTGGAAATTTGAAAGTAGTATGCATTTTTTTTTCAAATGTTTTTCTGTATATACAATTCTACTAATTTGCTTACTTTGTCTTTCATCATGAGAAGATAAATGAATTCTTAAATATAGTGCTGGGAAATGTTTAAAAGCTGGCTCTCCTGTTTGGGGAGGTAAACTGTGTTTTGTAGCAGTTTTTAATTTCTGTGATAGACATGACATAAATATTCTTACTATGGCTCATTTCAAACTATCAACACAGTGACACCGAACACAGAATTGGGAAAAGCAGCACACAGCTGTCTCTTGCGAGCCACGGCTAGCCAGCTCCAGCACATCCCCAGCTTAAATATTTTTTTTAGAAGAAAATTCTGTATTCTACTTTTTGTTTCTCTCTCCTGAAAAGTATTAGCATGAAAGTAAAGTATACTTCATAGAATATTCATAATTTCTTTCATTAATTAGTGAGAAATGTCAATCTTTTCTGAATATTTTCAAGATAATTTTATTATTTCCATGTAAAAGTAAAAGTATATAAAGTAATGGTTTTATATAATCACAGAAATAAAGAAATTGATTCTAAAAGAAAATATACAGAAGGCCAAAACTGAGAGTAGCCTGGATCAAGGCTACAATATTTGTTTAACTTTTGTGCCCAGTACTATACATTTCCAGGTAGAAACAACACTTATTTGTTGCTTATAATATGTCAGAAATTAATCATAACTTATGCCATTCAATCACCTCAAAAATATTTGATGGAAATGTCCTCATCTTACAGGTGAGGAAACTGAAGCATAGCAGGGTTCCTAATTTGCCCAAGATCATAATCAGTTGTGTGATTTAAAACCAAATTTCAAAGGTGTCAAAATCTATCCTTTTCCCACTTTGTTTCTATAATCAGTTGCCCTTAATAAATACTTCTGAATGTTGTGTAAAGCTGTGCATATTTCAAGATGGAAGAAAACAAAGGAATCACTCTTTATAAACTTAAAATACAGAAGAGAAGAGAAGAGACATATGTGGACAGAAAACTGAACTTTATCTTGAAGGCTTGGGTTTCTCAAGCTTAAATAATATATTTAGGACCCAATGATCGACAATCCAGTGTGAGAGAACAAAAGTCCTTAGAAAATGGGAACCATGGGATTTTAAAGAGAGAAAATAGTCTGTGCATAAAGAACCAACTGCAATGTGAAAGGCTCAGGGAGAGGAGTTATGAGACTTGCAGGGAGGGGTCAAAGAGAGAGACTAAACTAAGGCAGAACCATGGAGGTAAAAAGATGAGATTAGATCAAGAAATATTTGGAAGGTATAACTGATGGGATTTGCCTTGATTTCATGTCAAGGGTGAGACAGAGTTGTAGATGCTATTGTTTGGGGTAGTTCAAACACTGGAAGTTGCTATAATTTTGCTGCTTGACAGCTATCTCCTTTCTCTCCGTCTCCTTTCTCCAGAGAATTGCTCTTGACTGAGGATAAAAAAGGCTGAGTCCCTTGCTTTAAAGTAGGAAAACTGAGATTCAGTTTATGCTTCTGTATCAGGCCAATCCTTCATTTGAGGACACATACTAGTCTTTCCCCTTTCCTTATCTGCTTTATTTTTCCCTTGTATTCCCCCAAGAAATACTCACATCTGAATTCTTGTTCCAAACTCTGTTCCAAGGAAAAATGGCTTATGACAGGCATTAAGGATATCTTAATTTTATGACTGAGGGAAGTGAAGGTATTATTTGCACTGTGATAGTTGTATTCTGTTCTCAACATTTTAGTTCCAATCTGTTAGTCTCCAAGGTTTCCTGCAGGATAGAGTGAGACTTTAGAAGAGAGTTACCTAAAATAAACCCTCTTAATGGGTTTGCAATTGAGTTTCCCAAATTGTGTTTTAATTAAAGATGATTAAGAACTTTTTTACCCACAAATGTAAATATTTAACATGTAAATAAATGAAGTATTATGATATGAATGGGCTTGAAACTACATTATAATCTAAGCATTTTTCTTACACCCAATGCAAGATTTTCCTTATCGTGAATCAACACAAAATAGATAGCCTAGTTGTCTAGTTTTTTTTCTCCTACCTCCCTTCAAAAAAAAGTTGAGGTAGATAATACAGATTATTTCATTTTTTACACACAAGACATGTCTTTCATAAGCATTTATAGATCGTGACTTTATAAAGAGAATTTTCTCATATTTCTTTAAATTTTCTGTATTTTGAAAATTTTATTTCATAATGCCTCTTTTTTACTTTTAAGGAAAACAGGTGTTTACAAATACATATGATTATGCTTAGTGAAGGATTACTGAAACTATATCTTTAGTTTTCATGGCTACATTAGTGTGTTGAGAGCAGGAATTTTCATATGCTTAAAGGTTTGCCTTGGCTGCAACTTGATTGTGAATTTGTATTTATTATCTGCATGAAAGGTTTGTAAAACCCTCTCTGATTGTCTTATGTATAGAACAGTAACTTCCTCAAAACATTAAACATCAATAGGACTTGACAATTTTGTTATGCTCTAAGAGGAAGAACCCACTTTTCTTTCTGAGTTAAGAACCCAAACAACTGAATTAAAGGTGATCCCATTTTGTCCAGCCCCCATTTGTCAGTTAGAAACTTTATGCTGTTTTAATGCGAATAACCAATGGAGTTCTATATAAATTTACATATTACTCATCTAGAAAGTACAAGCTTATTTGGTCAAATATTTAGTTAATTAGTTCCAGTAAATTAAATATATTAATTTTATATTATTTTGTTAACTATAAAGTAAAATCTCTTGGGAAAGACTTTCTTGGAGACAAGATAATCCTGTTTTCTCCATTTCAGTTTGTGGTATTCACTGCGATATTCAAATCAGAAATGTGGAAGTCAACTTTTATTCTTCCTTCTTCCTTACCTTGAAACATGGAATATAGTATCCATTGCTAAGCACTAAATTATTCTCCTTCCAAAATATATCTTGAATCTATATACCTTCTCTTTATCTCTACTGCTAATACTCCAGCGTGAGCCACTATCATTGCTCAAATGATAGTGACTGTGACAGTAGCTCTGTAATTAATTAGCTTCCTCTCTTGCATTATCTAGTCCCATTTTTTCCTACATAACAGCTAAGGGGTTACTTTTATTGAACATTGAGTATTTTTAGTTTCCTGTTTATAAATTTTCAATTTATACTACTCATACTACTTTGAATAATTTGGAAAGCTTACTATAGTGGGTTGAGTTGTGTCCCCAGAAGATCTACTCAAGTCCTAACTCCCTGTACCTGTGAATGTGAACTTATTCAGAAATAAATCTTTGCAGATGTAATTAAGCTAAAGATCTCCAAATGAGATCTATGGATTTAGGGTGGATCCTAAATCCAATGACTGGAGTCATAAGAAGAGATTTGGGACATAGGGAAAAAGAGAAGAAGTGATGAAATGATAGAGGCAGAGATTGGAGGACAATCACAATCCAAGGAATGCCAAGAATTTCCAGCAGTCACCAGAAGCTAGGAGCAAGGAATGGGACAGATGCTTCCTTAGCACCTGTGAAGGGATTCATCTTAATTTCAGACTTCTGTCCATCAGGATTGTCAGAGAAAATCTCTGTTGTTTTAGCCACCATGTTTGTGGTAACTTGTAAGAGCAGCCTTAGGAAACTAATACTCTTATCAGCCTACAAATTTCAGTAAGGTCTGGTCCTTGCTATACCAATCCAAACCTCATCTCATGCCATTCTCCCTTTTCATTTATTACACTCCAGCTTCATTGGCTGTCTCTGTTCTTATAATACACCACAATCTTTTCACTGGCTGTTCACCCTGCCCAGAATGCTCTTTCCCCAGATCTTCCTGTGTAACCTTTCCCATACTTCAGGCCCTAGCTTAAATTGAATCATCTCACAAGTGAGAATGCCCTTATCAATATAAAAATTTGCTTTTTATTATATCTTCAACTATCATAGCACCTAGTTTATGTACTTATAGGAGTTTGAACTTTTGGAATTTTTTGTTATTTGTTTATTGGTTATTTTTTCTATTAGTCTGTACAATTCTTGAGAGTAAGAAATAGGTATTTTCAAACACTTCTTTATCCCCAGTGCCTAGCAGAGTGCCTATTATAAAATACCCAACAAATGTATGCTAAATGAGTGAATGGCTGAAAGAATGAAGTTTCTCAGTTATTGAGAAAAAGATTCAATATACTTTCCTGACAAATGTGCATTTATTTTCAGACACATTAACTGCAGCTAGAAATTTACTCGAAACATTTTATTAAGTTACTAAAGTGACTTTCACTGTTGCTTTCACCGTAGTTTGTTCCAGTTTTTGGTAAAAAAATGTAAATCTAGAAAAACTTGGACCTTACATGTAATTATCTCTCAGAACTCATATACCTCTTCTGCTGTCAGAATATTTCCTCTGCCTTACAGAGTTGTGCTGCACTGTCACATTTCAATAATAGGTGTTGTAATTTTGCGTGTCGCATAATCCAGCCTGAAATCAACCTTAGGGGACAGCAAAAAAATTGAGAAGCTAGCCTTATCAACACTTGAACATTGCTATTTGTCTTAGAAAGTAAGAATAAACCTCTTAGAAGAATAATGCTTTATCAGGAATGAAAAATAAACCCATTTCTTGACAATAGAGAATCTTACCTAGTTGTGCTAAATTAAGCCAATCATTTAAAGTTATTTGCCAAGCTCTCAGCAAAAACATTCTTTGACTTAATGTTAGTTACTGTAAGAATAGGAAGTTTGATAAATATATAGTTAAACAGTCACAGGAGTAAAACAAATGCTATGCTGAGGGAAAGAGTGTTAAGTCCAAAAATCTCTATTTCTTGACATTTCCTTGTGTATATAAAACTTCTTGATGATAGAGTTAAACTTATTTTTTTTTTTTTTTTGAAATTGAGCTAAATGAATAAAAACAACGGGTGTTTAAAGAGTCAGAGGGTGGGATGCCTGGGTACCTCGTTGGTTAAGCATCTGCCTTCGGCTCAGGTCATGATCTCAGGGTCCTGAGATCGAGCCCCTCCCTGGGCTCCTTGCTCAGCAGGGAGCCGCTTCTCCCTCTGCCTGCAGCTCCCCCTGCTTGTGTTCTCTCTCTCTCTCTCTGACATAATGAATAAATAAAACCTAAAAAAAAAAGACTCAGAGTGTAAAACAAAGCAGGTGGAACTTTCATACCTAAGGGATGTGTAATTCATAATTTACACATTTTTGTGTCAAATTTTGAAAGTCCTATAGATTTATTTATTTAATATTTTACTCAGATTGACTCTGTAGCATTTCTTTTTTTTTTTTTTAAAGATTTTATTTATTTGACAGAGAGAGACACAGCGAGAGGGAACACAAGCAGGGGGAGTGGGAGAGGGAGAAACAGGCTCTCCGTGGAGCAGGGAGCCGGATGCGGGGCTCGAACCCAGGACTCTGGGATCATGACCTGAGCCAAAGGCAGATGCTTAACGACTGAGCCACCCAGGCGCCCCTACTCTGTAGCATTTCTGTAGAATGATGATGATGTAAGCAAATGCACTGTTTTGCCTTTTCTCTATGATCAGTTTATTCTCAGAACTAACCATCCCTTTAAATATCACTTGAGACTAAAAAGAAGTAACACAGAATACAAGGTAGCACCAACTCTCTAACTGAATTCCATTGTCTGTATAATTTTTTATCGTATTGTAGGATTCTTTGCGCTGTTATCAAGGAACTGCAAACTCAAATAGCAATGGGCTTCATTATTCTATGACCATTTCCTGACCTGAGAACTACTAGTTATTTACATTACTTGATGTCTGATGCAATATATACTGATTTAAAAATTATGCCAGGTGCTAGCAAGCTTCTAAAGGCCTAAAGATCTCTACCTCCTGATACTCATTCCTTTGTGCTGTCCCCTCTTACACAGTGTCAGCATTGGCTTATATGACCAACAAAATATGGTAGAAGGAATTGTATGTTACCTCTGCCATTATGGCTTCGCTCTCTCACTTTTCTTTTTCTCTCTTTAACCCCTTGCTCTAGGAAGCTTCCTAGAGCAGCTGCCATGTTCTGGGTTTGTCCATGTACTAAGGCACTGAGACTTCCTGCTAATAGGTGAGATGAAAATGTAAGCTTGGAAGAAGATCCTCTAGCACAATTGGGCCTTCGGATGACTGCAGCTTTGAACAATATCTGCACTTCAGCTTCATGAGCGACCCTGAACCAAAGCCATTTAACTAAGACACTTTCAAATTCCTAAGGCACAGAAATTATGAGATAATAAATGTTTGTTATTTTAAGACAATAAATTTTGGGGCACTCTCATACACAGTAGATAACAAATACATGTACACAGCCATCTATATCAGCTTATGTTTAAAAATAGAATAATCATGATTTGGAACAAGAAGCAATTGCAAAAAGTTCATGAACTAATTATACAAATATTGTTAAAGATTTAGAGGAAATAGGACCTAACCTCAATTAACTTGATCCAATTAATTTGTAAGGCAAAACTGAATTAAATAAAATGAATTTTATTATGTTAAAAACTTTAAATGTGATAATATATGGAGAACTATCAAGGATGATTTCATTAGGGCTTATCAGTTATAAATAAATTCCTAATTATGAATCATAATTTATAATATTCCAATTTTTGAATCAATACCTTTAATTTTAAAACAATATGCCTATTATGGGAGAGAAATAAAATATTCTTAAGATGTTCCAATGAGTTTATATTTCAATTATTCTAAAACATTATATTCAGGACCCAATTTTCCTACTTACGGGTGCAGAATAGCAATTTGTAAATATTTTTTAAAATATAAGTATTATATGCAGGTAAAAACTCAAGCTAACAAAAATATAAAAACTACTAATAACCTGTATTTTGATTATATGGCAGATATTAATATGCTTTTTTATTTAGTTTGATGTAAGTAAAATTATGCCATAACATGTAAATTAAGTAATAATTATGTTTCTATATAAAATAAATAATGAGTTTGGTGAGGTGCTATCTTTGTTTCTTGCTTATATAATAAAATAATACCATTTGAAGAAAAATGTAATATTTGGGGAAATTCTAGTAAATGTTGATAATATGAAGGATCATTGCAGTATTTTATAGCAGAAAAGGAATGCATGATGTATTTCTCCTTATCCCTTATCCCATTTCAAAGTTGCATTGTTTAATGAGAACTATGAAGGTTCTGGATACACAGAAAAAGAAATATAATCAGACAGTTAGTTAAAAAGAAGCTCTAGGGTATAAACTAAAATTTATGAATTTTTTCAAGTCTTCAATATTTTCTGTATCTATACAATACCAATGCTAAGTCACAGCAGGAAAATTTTCATGAAAGAGAATATGAGAAGTCAAAGGAAGAGTGAAGCACTCAGGCCTAGAAACTGCTGAGAAACTATTACCATCACTAGGTCTGAAGTGACAAGTCTATAGAGTAGTTAATTAATCCAAAACAAAAGTACGGGGGGGGGGGGGGAGGGGGGACGATACACCTACAGGAAGAACAGAAAAACATACCAACTCAGGAGAGAGAAAGCCTGGAAAAAATACTCAGCCTCTTCCTTTGCCCTTTTCCCCCCTCTCCTGCAAGTGTATACCTTTGGCCAAAAATGCAAGAGCAACCCAGAAGTCAAGAAGCCCAAATGATGCTGTTTGTGAAGATGGTATCTCCCAGGGCATAAAGAAGTGTGAAGAATGAAGGTTGGATCTGGAGGGGAAAACTAGAAATAAGCAGCACATCTGCAGTCACTGGTGAAAGTTTGTGATATTTGGGGCACCTGGGTGGCTCAGTCCTTGAGCGTCTGCCTTCATCTCAGGTCATGATTCCAGGGTCCTGGGATGGAGCCCCACATCGAGCTCCCCGCTCCACGGGAAGCCTGCTTCTCCCTCTCCCACTCCCCCTGCTTGTTTTCCCTCTCTCGCTGTGTCTCTCTGTCAAATAAACAAATAAAATCTTAAAAAAAAAAAAAAAGGAAGTTTGTGATATTCAATAAGCTTTCTAGGGCAGAAAATTATTCTATTCTTTTGAGAATGGTAAAAATTAACAGCAATGTTTCAAGCAAAGAGGGGCTGTGTAGTTTTTCTTCAGTTAATGACAAAATCCAACTGACAACATTCTATATTCCTTATTAACCATAACCTTTTCCTTGCCCCCCCTTTTCTTAGTTTTCTACCATATATACTGTGTGCAATTCAACACAACCCTTTACTGAATATGTTATTATTCTGTTCTTTGTTAGTAGTTATAGTGGATACCCTGTCATTAGGCAAAAAAGCAGGCTGTTAATGATCTAATTCTAACATTATCATTCTAATTACTCAGTATGCTGGTCATGTCACTGATTAATTCTGTCACCCTGCTACCTTTGCAATTAATAAAATGATACTGAATAAATACACCAGATGTTGAGTTGTGATTCTGAATATCCATGTATTATGAAAGTATTTGAAGCACTCCTAAATTTTGAAAAAAATATAGACTTTTTTTAACTCTTACTTAACTTTATTTTAGTTGTCAATATTTCAAATATTTTTATTCCATTTTATATTTATGCTAAGTCCAAAAATAATGATATTACAAATGGTTAGAAGTTTATTTTATTTTATATTACCACACTCTTGATTACCTTGGTTACTTTTTTCCTATTAACGATGTCAGTTACTTGAAGGCAAAACCTGTTTTTAATTTGTTTATTTATTTGTTATTTGTTTTGGATCTCCGTAACCTAAAACAGTGCCTGTCACATAATAATCTCATAATAAATATTTTTATGAATGAATGTATTACATTTCATGGTATGTCTCCTCTTAAGAGCTGAAACATCCTGAGTAATTCTAGCTATCATGTTGTGACAAAAACATGATCTTTTATTAGCTACAGTGAAATTCAGGGGAGATAGAGATTGAAACATAGATAATTACTGAAAGATACTTACTGTTTATTAACTTTCTATTAAAAGATTAAAATATTCCTTTAATCATTTCTAAAATCTGTGTTTCTGTACAATATTTGTCACATTTTAATGCCTAACAAAATTTCTTTAAACAGTGTTATTTTACTTTATTATTATTATTATTATTATTATTATTATTATTAACCACATATACATTCTTGCATTGCTTTTCACATGGAATTTTTTTTTTTAAGTTGAAATATCTGGAGGATATGGATACTGGTGTCAATTGTCTAGGGAAGAATTTCTCAGGCACAACAGTGAAAATAAAAATTTCAACTTTTGGCATCTGAGAGAAAAATCCAACTACTCTTGGGATCATGATTTAACAGGAACAGACTTCTGAGGATTTATTAAGAAATGCTGGAAGGTTTTCAAGTAGTAAAGATTAAGGTGAAAATTTCTACAACAGGGCAACTCAGAAATTGAGTGAGCACAGGCACCTGATCCTGAGAAAGTTATCTAAATCTATGCTGCTTTCTCTGCCTTGTGGAGGCCAAAATGAAATGAAAGTCCTGTTTAAATATTCATCCTTACCCCAGCTATAATAGGACAGGATATTCTGCACAAAATGTTATTCTTTTTCTTAGAAGACAACATGACTGTTAATAGTTAATAAAAGGCAAGGCGCCTGGGTGGCTCAGTTGGTTAAGCATCTGACTCTTGATTTCTGCTTAGGTCATGATCTCAAGGTCATGGAATCAAGCCCTACGTCAGGCTCCATGCTCAGTAGGGAGTCTGCTTGAGATTCTCTCCTTCTCCTCTGCCCCACCCCTGCTTGCACTCTTTCTCTCTCAACTAAATAAATAAATCTTTAAAAAAAATAGTTAATAAAAGGCAAGAAATCACCGAGAAAAAAGATAAATTTAGGGAAAATAATGGTGCTTTCAGTTTCATTCTCCTTATATTGGTGATCTGGGACGATCAGGGTTTGTTTGCATCAAGGAAGTGCATCAACAAAATTAATTAATTGATTAATTTAAATTTTAAAAATATTCTCATGGATGTCAAACCTGGAAGGAAAGGAGGAGGAGGACCCTCAAGGAGGAGCCCACACTGCAGAAATCTACATGGTTTGAAATTCTCTCCACATTACTTGCTTTTTCTTCTCCACCCAACTAAACATAGATCATTCTCAGGTTATTATGTATTCATGTTTCTTAACTTTTCTCTATTGACTGACTTGGAACCTTCTTTTGTCTTTATGGCTTACTCAGATTCTATCTCTAGCCCTAACCCTTCTCTGATGGATTATTTCCCATTGGATTGATGATTTGGATATTCAGATTATAATCTGACTCTACTTCTTTATCCCCCAGACTCAGTATCCATATCTGTAAAATTAACAAATTTGGTTACCTGTAATTTCTGCCCCAGTGAACCAACCCTGCTTAAGGTGTTTAGTTCATTCAAAGAGATAGGAGGTTGACCTCTCAAGAGAGCTTGTATTAAAAACTGAGGACATCAGATTCAGGACTCCTTTGACCAAAAATTTGTCAATAGTAATTTATTCTAGAAATAATATAAGTGTTTCTGGTGAACTTTTAACCTGCTTTTCAGTAAAATGGAGCTACTGCAATCTCAAAGAATAACTAAACACCAAAGTTTAATTTCTAGTTCATTGAACATGAGCTTAGCAAGAGCTGCTATTTGAGTATCTACAATTATACCTTCCTCTGCTCATTACAGATTAAAGTACTGGAACATCTGACAGGCCTACCAAAGGAAATGAATAACCCTGAGAGTTTACCTCTTGGTTCAAAATTAGGATTTCTAGAAATACAACTCTTCTCTATTTCATTTATTATTTTTTCTGGTGGAATCTAATGATAAACCCTCCAATTTTGTTGATGCCAAGACCACTAATAAATAGAAGAAAGAAATGAGCAAACAAAATAAATCAGTTTTAACTTTTAAATGTTGCTCTGTTTTTAAAGTTTCATTTAAATTCAGTTCAATCCCATTCTGTAGAGACCTTTTCTAATACGTGAGAACTATGTATCTGTCTTGTTTAGAAATGTGTCTATTGAATTAATCTTATTTTTCAAGTATTAATTTGGGCAAGCTAAAAGAATAAGATTTAAGATCTACTATAGCATTCCTATCTAAGACAAATTATTTTCTTCCACACTATGTCTGATGTTTATAATTGGGGTTCTATGAATTTTCTAGGAAAGGAAAAAGTCTTTCACTTCTTTGGAGAAATGCAGCATTTGTGATTAAGATTAAAAGTGTCTTTCTCTTTGGTCTGGTATGACTCTATTAAGATAAGAGTCCTAGATATACTGCACATAAATTAGGATGAGCTTTGGTTTTAAGAATTTCAGTATAAAAGATCTGGTTCTTGTTAAATTTGCATATTTAAAATATCATGAAAATAAGTACCTGTATAGTAAGGTAATACCATGGGAGCTGGGACTCCTATGTTTTACTATTCATTTTGCATGTAACAAAATTATATCATCTCATATATATTTTCAAAGCTTTCTGGATTTGCTACTCACTGTAACAATAAAAAATTGGGACTAATTCCTCATGAATGGATTTAGTGCCCCTATAAAAGAATTCTCAGAGAGATTCCATGCCTCTACCCTCATATAAGGACACACAGAAATGACAACTGTCTATGAACCACAAAGCTAGCTCTCACTAGAAACCAAATCTACACGCACCTTGATATTTGATTTTCCAGACTCCAGAACTATAAGAAATAAAAGTTTGTTGTTTATAAAACACTCAGTCTGTGGTATTTTGTTACAGCAATCTGAATGGACTAAGACAGAAATTATATGCAATTTAATTATAAAATAATATGTTAATTGTAGGAAAATATTTTTTAAATTAAGAAAAAAGGTGAGAATAAAAATCATCACTCATCCTAAATAGAAAACCACTGCCTCCAGACTGATTTTTGGAATTGCAGTTTATCTGTCTGCATTTCTCTCTTTCTCTTTAAAAGAATGGAATTCTGTACATATCTTATGGAAACCTAATATATTATAAATTTAACTATACATAGTAACAATAAATCTAACTCTACATCTAAGTGTTTGAAAATATCTATCAATTGCTCATTGTTAGCATTTGGGTCCCACCCCTTTATTTTTATATACTAAACAATGCTCTGATAATAATTTTGTAGCTAAACATATTCTTATGTCTCCTTTTTTTTTTTTAAATTTGCAACAGCTGGAGGAAAATGTTTGTAAATATTATACCTTATGATATATACTGTTTGAGTGCTTTCCAGAAAGTTTCCTTCATCAGGGTATGGGAAGAATAATATTTCATAATATTTTGCTATTTTTACATACAAGGGATGTTTTTAATTTCAATCAAAATTTTCTGTTTTTCATTTTGAAATTATTTTATTTTGAGAGAGAGAGAGCAGGGGGAGGGCAGAGGGAGAGGGAGAGAGAATCTTAAGCAGGTTCAATGCTCAGTGTGGAGGCAAGTGCAGGGCTCAGTCTCATGACCCTAAGATCAAGACCTGAGCTGAAATCAAGTATCGGATGCTTAATCAACAGCCACCGAGGCACCACAAAATAATTTTATATTCATAAATGTTTGCAAAGATAGCTTAGACAGGTCCCATGTATTCTTCAATGTTTTCCCCAATGGTTCCAACTTACGTAATTCTAGTATAATATAAAATCTGGGAAATTAATATTATTATAATTTGTGTGTACAGCTTTATGCCCTTTTATCACATATATATAAAGTTGTATAATCATGACCATAATCGGGCACCTGGGTGGCTCAGTCAGTTAAGCATCTGCCTTCAGCTCAGGTCATGATCCCAAGGTCCTCTCTGCCCCTCCCCCACTGATCATGCTCTCTCTCTCTTTCCCTCTGCCCCTTTTCCACTGCTCATGTGCGAGCTCTCTCTCTCTCTTTCTCTCAAATAAAGAAATAAAATCTTTTTTAAAAAAATTTGTGGCTGTAGTCAAGATACAGAATTACCCCATCACCAAAAAGATCTACCTTGTGTTACTCATTTATAGTCATGCCCCTGCCCCATCCCTCCAACATCCTAGCAGCCACTACTCTGTTTCCCAACTCTATAATTTTTTCACTTCGATAATAATATATAAATATAATCATATAGTATGTGTCCTTTGAGACCGGCTTTTCTCACTTGGCATAATGTACTTAAGATCTATCCAAATTTTGCATTTATTAATAGCCTGAACCCCTACTTTTTAAAATTCTCAGTAGTATCCCACTGTATGGATGTTTCCAGTTTGTTTCATCTGTTGATAGCATTTTGATTGACTACAGTTCTTCTTTTTAAATTTTATTTTATTATATTATGTTAATCACCATACATTACATCATTAGTTTTTGATGTAGTGTTCCATGATTCATTGTTTGCGTGTAACACCCAGTGCTCCATGCAGTATGTGCCCTCTTTAATACCCATCACGAGGCTAACCCATCCCCCCACCCCTCCCCTCTAGAACACTCAGTTTGTTTCTCAGAGTCCATAGTGTCTCATGGTTTGGATTGACTACAGTTTTTAGTTATTTCAAATTTGCTATGAATAATCACATACCAGTTTTCTGTAGATAAGATATTTGACTACAAAGTTTCAGCATAAATATTGATTATTCAAACAAGTCTTTTCTAATACCTCAATCTAAAAACTTTCTCTGAAATAAAAGCCCAAGAGTACATTTGCTGGGTCATATGGTAGTTACAAAAGTAGTTTTTAAAAGAAAATGCCAAGTTATTTTCCCAGAGTGATTGCACCAGTTTACATTCCCACAAGCAATGGGAAAGTGATACAGTTACTCTGCACTCTCATGCATTTAATACAGCTATTATTATTGTTTTAGCCATTTTAATAGATTGTAGTTGTAACACCACTCCAGCCATCTTAAGGGTTAACTTGCTTCAAGTTAATACACTCCCTCCTTGCTTGCAGAATTAAGGCTCTTGATCTGTAACACAATTAATTTGCTTTCTTTGAGATTTGCATACCACTGGCCTTGGGAAATAAGGGACCAGAACCTTCCCAGGCCACACACACCAGCAAGTCTACTTGAAGCCACTTCAGCTTTCTGATTAGCCCAACAATCCTTCAGCAAAATTTTCTTTTTCTTTTTAAGGTCACACAAATGACTTTAACTGACCACCTTTTTCACATCTGTAGACCTTGCCCCCCTTTGCAGAAAGAACAGAGTACTCTTGCACAACCATCCTTGGGTACCAAGGAACCAGACCTTCTTGCACAACCTCCAAGTATCAAGATAACTCTGTAGCTGGCATCATTGAGTCTGCACAAAATGTCATAGACCACTGTATTCCCCTAACTGATTAAACCCCTTTAAAAATCTCTGGGCCAGGCAGAAACCTTGGAGCTGCCATTGGACAAGAGTCTGCCTTCTCCCCAGGTGGCCTTCCTCCTGAATAAAGCCCATATTCCTTTCCAATCAAAACTCATCTTTTGATTATTGCCCTTTCAAGCAATGGACAGCCAAGCTTGGGTTTCAGTAACATAGTGATAGCTCATTATGGCTTTTATTTGATTTCCAAATAATTGCTTACAATGTTTAACTTTTCATGTGCTTATTGCCCATCTGTACACCTTCTTTGGTGAAATGTGTCTTCATGTCTTTTGCCTATTTTCCTATGTTTTTTTTTTCTTTTTTACTGCAGAGTTCATTATATATTGAGAGTTCATTATATATTGAGCTATGAATCAAAACTCTGATGAATGCACTTAAAGAAGACCTAAATAAATGGGGAAATATTCAATGTTTATGGATAGAAAAACTCAATATTGTTAAGATGTCAGTTCTTCCCAAATTAATGTATAGATTCAATGCAATCTCAATAAAAATCTGAGCAAGTTATTTTATGGTTATTGACAAACTGATTCTAAAGTTTATATACAGAAGCCAAAAACCCAGAATAGCCACTACAATATTGCAGGAGGAGAACAAGGTTGGAGGACTGACAATTCCCAATTTCAAAACTTACTGTAAAGTTATAGTAATCAAGACTGTGGTATTGGCAAGAGAATAGACAAATAGATTATTGGAACAGAATAGAGCCCAGAAATAGACCCACGTAAATATAGTCAACTGGTTTTTGACAAAAGACCAAAGGCATTACAATGGAACAAAGACAGTCTTTTCAGCAGATGGTGCTAAAATAACTGGATAGCTACATTAAAAGAAAAAAAAAAAAAGAATATAGACACAAACCTTACAGTCTTCACAAATTAACTCAAAATTGATAATAGAGCTAAATGGAAAATGCAAAATTATAATATCCCAGAAGATAGCATAGGATAAAACCTAGAAGACCTTGATATAGCAAAGACTTTTCAGATACAACAGCAGAGGAATGATCCATGAAACAAAAAATTGATAAGCTGGACTACATTAAAAAAGAAAAAAACAAAACAAAACAAAAAACTTCTGTTCTATGAAAGACAATGCCAAGAGAATAAGAAAACAAATCACAGCCAGGGAGAAAATATTTGCAAAGATATATATGATAAAGAACTGTTAGTTAAACTATACAAAAAATTCTCAAAACTCAATATAAGGAAATAAACCAATTTAGAAATGGGCCAAAGATCTTAACTGACACCTTACTAAAGAAGATATGTAGATGACAAAATGAACATATAAAAGGATGCTCTACACATCAGTTATCAGAAACATACAAATTAAAACAGCAACAGCACTACTATTACACATCTATTAGAATGGCTAAAATTTGGAACACAGAACAAAAAATGCTATTGATGTTGTGGAGCAATTAGAACTCACATACATTAATGTTGAGAATACAAAATGGTACAGCCACTTTGGAAGACAGTTTGGATGTTTCTTACAAAGCAAAACATACTCTTACCATGATCCAACAATCATACTCCTTGATATTTACTCAAAGGAGTTGGAAACCTATGTCCGCACAAAAGCTTGCACACAGATTTTTTTAGTAGTTTGATTCATAATTTCCCAAACTTGGAAGCAACCAAGATGTCCTTTGGTAGATGAATGGATAAATTGTGATACAACCAATCAATGGAATGTTATTTAGCAACAAGAAAAAAATAAGCTATCAACCCATGAAAAGATATGGAGCAACTTAAAGTGCATATTTCTAAGTGAAAGAAGTCAATCTGAAAGGCTACATGTTATATGATTCCAAAAATATGGCATTCTGGAAAAGGTAAAAAACTATATAAAGACAATAAAATGATCAGTGATTGTCAGAGGCTGGGGGATGGAGAAGAGAGGATGAATAAATGCAGCACAGAGGATCTTGAAGTGAAAATATTTTTTATGATTATACAATGATGGATACAAGTCATTATACAAACCACAGAATGTACAACAAGGGTGAATCCTAATATAAACTGTGGACTTTAGATGATTATGAAGTGTCAGTGTAGATTCATTAATTGTAATAAATGTACCATTCTGGTGAGGGATGCTGATAATGGGTGAGTCTATGCATGTGTGAAGGCAAGGAGTATACAGGATCTTTCTTCTTCTCACTTTTGCTGTGAACCTAAAACTGCTCTCAAAAAATAAAATCTTTAAAAAAATGATACTGATTTTTTCTGTCCATCAAATTTATAGTTAATTCAAGTCCACCATATTATTTCTCAAGTATCTGAGAGAGTCAATGTTCTAAATATATGTAATGCAGATTCTAATTGAGATACTAAATGAATTTGAATTTTCAGTTATTTCTTTGAATCATATCTTGCCCTACTGATTATAGTGCATATTCAATGAATATTCCTAATTTGTTAAAATCAAACAATATAAATTCCATAGAAGTTTTTGCAATAGAAAAGAGTTTTAACTATTTTAAATGCTGCCTTTCCTTATTCATGTTGGATATGACTCATAGAGAAGATTCTATCACATTTCTTATTAGATTTGAATAATTGAAACTATTTTAATATTGGCAATCTTTACGTTGAATGGATGAATGAATGAATGAATGAATATTTAACAGAATGTTATGCTTCCTACCTTTGTTAATTGCAATAATGGTATTCAGATTTTCTGGGGAAAAAAAAAGAACACAAAACTTTAGAAGATATAAAGACTCCAGTTAGACTGTAAAGAATTGATTTGGTTAAGAGGTGGAGATGGAGAAAGAAAGATATTCTAGGTTGGATAAGAAGAATAAGCAAACCTTTGGGGGAGTACAGAGATCTGCTTGAGTTGACTGAAATTTAAATGTAAAAAAATATGAAAAATAATGACGGACTTGTGACATAATATGAAATATATATTTGGTTTCTGTTCCATCCTCTTGTTTCTTGCCACATAGCTCCTAAAAACCTTGAACTCTTCGATGAATAAATGTCTTTCTGTATGCTCAACAAATGACTGGTAGCTGGGAGCTCCTGGATAGCCTCAAGGGAACCAATCAAGTGGTAATGATTAGAGGATAGAAATTTTCAGTCCCACCCCCTTAACCTTCAGGAAGGGGAGAGGGCTTGAAGACAGAGGAACACCTTTGGCCAATGATTTAAGAAACCATGCCTCCATAATAAAACCTCCATAAAAATCCTAAACTACTGGGTTTGAGGGGGTTTCTGGGTTGTAAACATGTTGAAGGTACTGGGAGAATGGCCCACCCAGTGAGCACATGGAAACTCTAATCCTTCCCTCCACACTTTGACTTATACATCTCTTCCATCTGGTTATTCTTGAGTTGTATCCTTTTATAATAAACTGGTTATCTAATAAGTAAACCATTTTCTTGAGCTATGTGAACTGTCCTAGGAAATTATCAAACCTGAGGACGGGATCATAACCTCTCATTTATAGCTATTCAGATGCATAGGCAAAAACCTTGACTTTCAATTGGCATCTGAAATGAGGTGGCATAGTCTTATGGGGATGAACCCTCAACTTGTGGAATCTGATAGCAACTGCAGGTAGATAATGTCAGAATTAAATTAAATTATAAGATATCCAATTGGTGTCCACAGAGAGTCAGAGAATTTACTTGATGTGGAAAAATTACCCCCACACTTATAATACAGAAGTATTCTTAGAGTAGTAGTGTGAGGAAGAAACAACTTCACCTGTAAGTTGGTATCTGAAATCGTCTTCAAATTCAAGTAGAAAAGTTCTGACTTGCTGCTGTGGGCTATTATTTTAAGTTATAGGGTAGTCATTTATAATTTCTGTCAATTCTGCTATAAACCAAAGTCTTTCAAAATCTTAATCAAATCCATATCCACTTAGACTTCTCCCAATATTCTCCTAAATTTTATCCCATCCTTCTAGCTCCCTTCTACTGCATTCTTTGCACTGATTCTCAAGAACGTTTATTATCTTCCCACTGCATTTAGTACAGAATATGACATCTCTAGCATGGCCTCCCAGATCCTACATGATCAAGTCTCTGAGCACCTCTCCAGGCATCTCATAATATCTTCTCACTCTATGATCCAGGAGTCTAACCATTCTTGAGTTTAGAATGCACCAAGCATTTCCCTCTAAGTTCCTATACACACAATGATCTACCTTTCACTTCACTGACTGGATTTTCTTTCTCCATTCTTCAAGTTTTGTTATAAATGTCAGTTTATCAAACAAGCCTTTTCAATTTTCCTGATCCTAGATAGGCCCCTTTTTCTCATAGCATTCTGCCCATTTTCTTCATAGCGGTTATCAGAGCTAGTAAGTATATATTTGTTTGGGTAATTATTTGTTTACTGTATCTCCCCAGTAAACCTGAAATGTCAGTGAGGCCATGATCATGTTTGCTTTATGCAGCACGGAACATAGGAGTCAAAAAATAGTTGATGAATAAAACAATGACCCATGTGATGAAATAGCATTTTATGAAGTTTAGCTTGAGAGAATTGTGTAGGATGTATAAAGAAGGAGGAATCTCCAAATGATAAAACAGTTGAAAGGCTATGGTGAAAGGCATGGTGTGCATTAGCAAAAAGAGTAATATGATGGTAGAGAGGCTAGAGAAACAAAGAATTTGAGAAATATTTAGAAAGGAAAATGAAGATATTTTTATTTAGATATTGGGGTGCAAGAAAATATTATCAGCTTTTTTTAAAAGATTTTATTTGAGAAAGAAAGAGAGAGTAAAAGCATGAGTGGGTGGGGGGGTAGAACAGAAAGAGAGGGATAAGCAGACTCCCCGCTGAGCAGAGAACCTGACCCAGGGCTCGATCCCAGAAAACTGGGATCATGACCTGAGCTGAAGGCAGATGCTTAACCGACTGAGCCATCCAGGCACCCCATCAGTATTTTTTTTTAAGGATTTTATTTATTTATTTGAGCGAGAGAGTGTGTGTGTGAGAGTGCAAGTGGGGGAGGGGCAGAGGGAGAGAATCTTAAGCAGACTTACTGAGCTTGGAGCCCAACGCAGGGCTGGATTCCAGCACCCTGAGATCGTGACCTGAGTCAGAACCAGGAGTCAGATGCTCAACCAAGAGCCACCCAGTGCCTCAAAAAAATATCACTATTTCTAAATGTTGTAATACTATTTAGGTATTTCAAGGTATTTTATCATTATCTGTAATTTGTTTTCTATTCTCAGTTTTTGTATTTGTACATTTATTTTTTATTCTCTATTCTGCATTTAATTTTCTCTGTGTAGCTTAATTAAAATCAGTGCCTTGGCAAATGATAGTTATTAATAATCCTACAAGACATCAAAATATAAATTACATAAGCAGTTGCATTAGAAGTTTGAGAAGTACCAATTATGAATCATTTACTATTAAGAAAATTTTAATATATTGTGCTATATCTCTAGGATGAAGATATATTTGCTTGCATCCTAGTTTATGCCTAATTTCCTGGAGTTATTTTAATAGCATCCACTCTTCATTTTTTTCTATCAAAAGTGAGATTGTCCAAATTTTTGTATATGTTTGTGTATGTATGTCTCTCTGTATAAAATCACTAAGTTTTCCTAATTATCTCAAGTACATTTTCAGAAATAGACTGAATAGGCCACGGATTTTAGATAGTAGAATCAATCTAAAGTTTATACCCTCTCTCCAATAAAACATGGTTAAATTATGGCCCTTATGTTAAATATAAAATCATTGCTGAGTGAAAGTTTGTATTATACATTTATATATACATAATTATGAAATATTTGCAAAGGTATGAATGATGCATCTCTATAAATTTTTAATATAATAACAATGGTGATATTTGTTTAACAATATTCTTTTGTGATAGAAACTTGAGTTATTCATATTTTAAGTTTTAAGATTCTTACAAAGCAATAAATCTAAATTCTATTGCAGTGTATATTATATTCAAATGTGATGGGTTTCCTCATGAATAGGTCAACAGGAAAATCTATAGTCAGCCCACAGATGATGGTATTAAGTTACTGTCAGTGTAAGAAATAAAAATTTGCTTCATGTTGAGCTACTGGCTAACATAATCCATTTTTAAGTATTTTAATGCTCAATGGAACAAAATATACCTAGTATGCTCTTCAAAATATACCCATTATTTTGATTATATTTCTGCAGAATCATAATGTATATGGCTTTGTTGAAATCATCATGAATGTTTTATATCAAAGAGTTTTTTTGATTTGCATGGTACCTTTAGCTTTCTCTCTATATAATAAAGCATGTCAACATTTCTTCCAATCCAAAGCCTCTCCCTTTCTGGTAAGCAGGCCTGCTCTATGTTTCCATAGTGGGATAAGTTGCATAATCTTTCTTTGCCCCACCTTGCCCTTCTACCTGTCCTCTCCCATTCACCAAGTTGCTTCTCTTGCCTCCAGGATTGGAAAGACGTATTGTTTAGAGTTAAAGGGACAAAAGCCACTAAACTTAGCAGGAGTTGTTTTTGGTCCTCCCTTGACCACTGAAAGCTATTCAATGCCTTCTACCACAGTAGGAGTCCAACCAGTGGTTCTTTCTCTCTCAGGTTCTTTCTGTAGAATCTTTGGATACCCACCTGCCCCTTCCCTACTCTGTCCACCCACCTTTTTCTCTGATCCACACATGGATACTTCCCTGTCTGGCCATCTTTTTATGACACAACCTCAGCTTCTGAGCTCCAGCATTATATGTCAGGGATCTGTTCATCCTGATAAGCAGTCACTTTGTGAAGGATCATGCAAGATAAGACTAATCCAGCTATATCCTACTGTGTACATTGGAAATTGGAAAACCTTCACTCTTACAAATTGTTGGTGAAATGCAGCTCACTCTAATGCAATCTTCTTTTTTCACCTAGATTGGCTAGGGCAGCTTCATCATTTATAATTCAGCTCTTAAAAAAAAAAAAAAATCCATGTGGCTCTGCTCTGATAGTAGTCAACAAGTTTCTGTAGTTTACAAGAATCTACCTAGAAATAAGATGTATCCTTTCTGAAAAGCACCTCCCTCCTATGGCTCAGAAGAGGTCTTTGCTTGGTCTCTTACTAGTTTGAGGAGGAAAGTACAATCTGTCTTTCCCCAAATAGATGAGTAGAAAAACAACAGAATTGTACTACCTGTAAAAGACAGGAAATTCCTGTTCAAGACTACATCTCTTTTTCAACAATTTCCTTTGTATTATCTAACAACCAATTTCTCTTCTTTTCTTATGTAGATAAGTTGGAACTTATAATGGGCTTAGAGTTACAAAACTGGTTCAGGCCATATTTTATCACATGCTAGGAAAAGGATCTACACTACTGTTTAATCATATTTTCATACTTAACTATCACTCCTTGTCCTTGTAGAGATGACTTCAGACAAAACACTGAAAAACTAAAAAAAATTCCATTTATCTGTTTGTTATATATATTCTTTACTGATAAGCAATTTTTAGCCTCAATATTTAAAATAAATATTTTCTATATAATAGTTTAAAATATAACTCCTGTTAATACTGAAAAAATTAACTTGAATATGTATCTCCATCCTGAATGTTGAATGGCTGTAGGTATAAACATAAACATTTTAGTTTCCTCTAAGTCTCTCCATTCTGACTGAGAGCTGTATTTTGAAAAATATTTTATTATATTTAATAATGTTTTGATAAATCTTTTTTTTGATTTGAAGTAATCTATAGTGTCCAGAGGAACAATACACATAAAAGTAATGTTTTTAAATTTATTCAGAGCTATATTAATTAATCTACATGAAAAAGTGTAGTCATTACAAAATATCTGTAACCCAATAAATTATGTTCATTTTTTTGGATATGATTTATAGCGATCAATATAAAATACCTGGGATGGTTAAATTTTCTGTGTCAACTTGAATAGGCCATGGTATCCAACTGCTTAGTCAAATACTAATTTAGCAGCTGCTATGAAGATATTTTTTAGATGTGGTTAACATTTATAATCATTGAGTTTACCTTCAATAATGTGGATTGGCCTCATCTAATCAGTTGAAGGCCTTGAGAGCAAAAGCTGAGGTTTCCTGGATTAGTTAGTAGGAATTCTGTTTCAAGTCTGTAACATAAAAATCCTGCCTGCGTTTCCACACTACCAGTCGGCCCTATGGATTTTGGACTTGCTAGAACCCACAACTGCATGAGTCATCTCTTAAAATAAATCTCTCTGCATATCTATATCTATCTATATCTGTATTTATATCTATATCCTATTAGTCCTGTTTCTCTGGAACACTGATACAATATTTATATCTATTATAAAAGGCTATTATTCCTTTTCTTTATTCCTTTCTTAATTCTGCAATGATCTGAGACAATGTAAACAATAAGTATTTTACTAACATCATGATCATTTTTGTTTTGTTATTGTGGCACAGTGTAACAGTTCTTTTTTCTATTTTTTCAAGGGGATTTTATGATTCATTTAAAATCTAGAAAAATGCATAAACTAGAGAACCTCTTTTGTATAACACTTATAAAGATATTATTGTATCTGCAAATTGAAATCCATTTAGACACTAGTGAAAAAGAAAGTTATATGGACATTTTGAAAAGTGAATTCTGTGAAATTACACTTGATCTTAGCCAAAAGGCCGAGAAGTGATAGAATTCTGTGAAATTAATGTAATTATTGATATTCAAGTGTTTAATACATGATACGGATAAAGATGACCTTTTTTGTAGAGTTCACAATAAAGTTGTAAGTACTCATTTTGCCTAACAAATTTGAAATTAATAAAAGAAAAAAGAAACACCTCATCATTATGACTATTTCACTGTGAATTACCCAGTTAAAAGAATTACTCAACAAAAAAGAGTTGTGTATCACATGCTGGAAGAGAACATTTGACAGCAGGGTCAGCTCTATTAAATACATGACCATTACCTGCATGAACTGCTGGTGGTAGAATGAATGGGTATAATCTTGGAAATAAGTACCACAAGACTTAAAATGTTCATACCTTTTCAAATATGAATTACATTTCTAGAAATGTAGCCTTTGAAAATATTCTATTTCAAAGAAAAAAATTGTGCTCAGCAATGTTTATTAAGTGTAATACTAAAAATGTGGAAGCCACATTAATTCCCACATTGAAGGAGAATTATTATTTAGAACTAGTCTTACTGAATTACAACAACTGCATTGAGGTTCCTATTTGTGAACATTAGAGAGATTTAATAATTCACTTGAACACGAGTTTTTAGGAGTTTTCAGAAGATTTATGGAAGAGTGCTTCAGATTATTGTAATACTTAAACTGGATGTATGAATAGTTGTGGATATAGGTACATTTAGCTGACTACAAAATGACCAAAGTTAAGCTCAATATTTGGTTAAAACTAGGGCTACAGTTGAACACGAGCATCATGGAATGAATTTATTGGAGTATAAGAATTAACTGAATAATATAAGTAAATATAATAAATTATGATATTTCATATAATTTAAAATAGTCAAATCTTATTATAAGGGAGAATCAATAACTTTTTCATTTTTAAAATATGAAAATATTAAATTGCTACTGTGATTTATTAAAAATGAGATTTGTATTTCTAAAAGGGACTCTTACACTTAGCTGATGGGTCAGTGAATAAGAGAAATGCTTTTACTTTGGTTTTAAATCTACCCATAGAGGAAACTGGCAATGGTAATGCTGCCACCAAGTCATTAAGCTTTAATTCTTATTCTCTTCGAAAGCAATTGAATAAGGTAAAGACTTATCTCCTGGATTAGAAGTTTGTTTGAAAGTGATTATGCAAATTTATTGAAGTAATACTAGAAAGTAAAGCTTCTGCATATCACTTGAAAAGATGTGATGATGGCAGGGATCTCCACTATCACCACTGCTATTCAACGTAGTACTAGAAGTCCTAGCCTCAGCAATTAGACAACAAAAAGAAATAAAAGGAATCCAAATCAGCAAAGAAGAAGTCAAATTCTCACTCTTTGCAGATGATATGATACTTTATGTGGAAAACCCAAAAGACTCCAACCCAAAACTGCTAGAACTCATACAGGAATTCAGTAAAGTGGCAGGATATGAAATCAGTGGCATTTCTATACACCACCAACAAGACAGAAGAAAGAAATTAAGGAGTCGATCCCATTTACAATTGCACCAAAACCCATAAGATACCTAGGAATAAATTTAACCAAAGAGGCAAAGAATCTGTACTCAGAAAACTATAAAATTCTCATGAAAGAAATTGAGGAAGACACAAAGAAATGGAAAAACGTTCCATGTTCATGGATTGGAAGAACAAATATTGTGAAGATGTCAATGCTACCTAGAGCAATCTACACATTTAATGCAATCCCTATCAAAATATCATCAACTTTTTTCAAAGAAAGGGAACAAATAATCCTAAAATTTGTATGGAACCAGAAAAGACCCCGAATAGCCAGAAGAATGTTGAAAAGGAAAAGCAAAGCTGGTGGCATCACAATTCCGGACTTCAAGCTCTATTACAAAGCTATCATCATCAAGACAGTATGGTACTGGCAAAAAAACAGACACATAGATCAATGGAACAGAATAGAGAGCCCAGAAATGGACCCTCAACTCTACAGTCAACTAATCTTTGACAAAGCAGGAAAGAATGTCCAGTGGAAAAAAGACAGTCTCTTCAACAAATGGTGCTTGGAAAATCGGATAGCCACATGCAGAAGAAAGAAACTGGATCATTTCCTTACACCACACACAAAAACAGACTCAAAATGGATGAAAGACCTAAATGTGAGACAGGAATCCATCAAAATCCTAGAGGAGAACACAGGCAGCAACCTCTTCAACCTCAGCCGCAGCAACTTCTTCCTAGACACATCGCCAAAGGCAAGGGAAAAAGCGCAAAAATGAACTATTGGGACTTCATCAAGATAAAAAGCTTTTGCACAGCAAAGGAAACAGTCAACAAAACCAAAAGACAACCGACAGAATGGGAGAAGATATTTGCAAATGACATAGCAGATAAAGGGCTAGTATCCAAAATCTATAAAGAACTTATTAAACTTAATACTCAAAGTACAAATGATCCAATCAAGAAATGGGCAGAAGACATGAACAGACATTTTTTCCAAAGAAGACATCCAAATGGCCAACAGACACATGAAAAAGTGCTCAACATAACTCTGCATTAGGGAAATACAAATCAAAACCTCAGTGAGATACCACCTCACACCAGTCAGAATGGCTAAAATTAACAAGTCAGGAAATGACAGATGTTGGCAAGGATGCAGAGAAAGGGGAACCCTCTTACACTGTTGGTGGGAATGCAAGCTGGTGCAGCCACTCTGGAAAAAGTTGAAAATAGAGCTACTGGATGACCCAGCAATTGAACTACTGGGTATTTACCCCAAAGATACAAATGTAGTGATCTGAAGGGGCACGTGCACCCCGATGTTTATAGCAGCAATGTCCACAATAGCCAAACTATGGAAAGAGCCTAGATGTCCATCAACAGATGAATGGATAAAGAAGATGTGGTATATATACACAATGGAATATTATGCAGCCATCAAAAAGAAATCTTGCCATTTGCAACGACGTGGATGGAACTAGAGGGTATTATGCTAAGCAAAATAAGTCAATCAGAGAAAGACAAGTATCATATGATCTCACTGATATGAGGAATTTGAGAAACAAGACAGAGGATTATAGGGGAAGGGAGGGAAAAATGAAACAAGACAAAACCAGAGAGGGAGACAAACCATAAGAGACCTAATCTCAGGAAACAAACTGAGGGTTGCTGGAGTGGAGGGAGGTGGGAGGGATGGGGTGTCTGGGTGATGGACATTGGGGAGGGTATGTACTATGGTGACCATTGTGAATTGTGTAAGACTGATGAATCACAGATCTGTACCTCTGAAACAAATAATACATTATATGTTAATAAAAAAACAAAAAAGAATAAAGCATAAGAGTGTCTGACAAAAAAAAAAAAAGAAAAGATGTGATGAGGACTGGGTGTTATAAGCAACTAATCATTGAACATTATATCAAAAAGTAATGCTGTACTACTATACGTTGGCTAATTGAATTTAAATAAAAAAGTAAAATAAAATAAACACACAAATAGATTAAAATACAAGAGAGGAAAAAAAGAAAAGATGCTTTCACACTATAGTCAGGAGTAGATTGTTGCCTTCAAGCATGCGTGTGTGTGTGTGTGTGTGTGTGTGTGTGTGTGTGTGTATACAGATATACATATATTTATATACGTGCACATAGGTTTTTTTTTTTTGAGAGAGAGAGAGGAGAGTGCAGGTACACATGAGCATCCTGACCCTGAGATCATGATGTCAGCTGAAAGTAAGAGTTGGACACTTAACTAACAGACATCCAGGTGCCCCCATGCACATAGTTTTTTTTACATTCACTTGTTTACACTATCGCTTTAGAAAAGTTTCAAGTAAGATATTTTCTTGAGTTCCTTGGGATATAAATGCATTTAAATAAATAAATGTACTTCACAAAGTTCATTTTTTAATATTATGAATGTTAGTTGCCCAAGCATATTAGAACTAAAATATAATTTAATATCCATTATTTTGATTTGTATTATATTTTCAATTACATAATCATTTATTTGTTCAAAAGAGATAAACAATAAATGAGATGACATGCTCAGTGCTATATTTTTCACATTTTTATACTGACTAGATATGATGATGGTGACTTGACCATGTACAATTTGAAGAATGTCAGATATAACATTAAATTAGCCTCCCAAAGGCTAAGACCAAAATGAAGGCCAAATAGGAGTTTTTGGCTAATTAACAAGACCAACACCAAATATAGATGTTTCCGTAGCTGTAAGTATAATGTGGAGGTCAGGGGCATTTGTTGGATCACTATTAAGCCTTGGAGAGAGAATATTAGTTATCCTTTCACGACTGTGTGCATTTATATCAATTTTTTTCAGAAAATATATAGAGTTTATATAAAATAAAACCTTTATACATAGGATTTAGTCTTTGTTCTACAGATAAATTTGTTCAATTTTTGCCACTAGACATATTACTCAAACTTGTCCCTTGATTTTTTTGGTAGTCTGAAGCTTGAACTCTAGTAGACTCTCTAGGAAATGTTCATAGGTCCTGAGTTCTCTTATATTCATAACAGATTATCTTTGGCCTTTATACCAGTTTTGAATGGATATAAAATCCTTGGCTCACATTTCGTTTGCTTGTGTGTATCTTAAATAGATTGTTCTAATATCTTCTGGTATGAACTGTTATATTAAGAAGTGAGTTGGTTTGTTTTTCTAGATGGTCAAATTTATTTACTTTTTTTCAAACTTGTTTCTTTTCTTTTCTTTTTTTTAAAGATTTTATTTATTTGACAGAGAGAGCACAAGCAGTGGCAGCAGCAGGCAGAGGGAGAGGGAGAAGCAGGCTTCCCACTGAGCATTGAGCCTGATGCAGGGCTTGGTTCCATGACCCCAAGATCATGACCTGGGCTGAAGGCAGACACTCAACCAACTGAGCCACCCAGGTTTTTCTAAGGCATGGTATAGACTTTTATCCTTTAAATCAACATTGACTTATTTTAGAACTGGAACATATAACATGGAAAGTTTGAAAATTTTTGAACTTGAAAATACTAATTTGTACAATTTAAAATCTCAAATATGTACGCAATATTCAAGTGAGCAAAATTAAAATGATAAAATGCAAATTTTCAGACCTCTTTGAAATTAGTGCTTAATAATTCTAACAATTTTAGCAGAATTCTTAGTATTCTTTCATTCTCCTCCTCCTTCTCCTTCTTCTTTTTGTTTATTTGAAGTTCATGGCTATAGGATAAAATCCAAAGTATAGTACAATTCATTTTACATTCTGATTCCAAACAGCCTCTTCAGTCTTATCTCTTATCACACTCTTTGGATCACTCTTGTCTTCCACCAGGTTCTTTCAAATGTAATAACACCAGACTGCTTTCTACTCTCCAGATTGAATATGCACTTTCTTATCTCTGATCTTTTGAAATTTTCTCTGCAGAAAGGCTGTCCCTTTGAGCTCCACCCCACTGGAGCATTTGTCAAAACTCTATTCTTCAAGATTCAGCTCAGATGTTGATTCTTCCATCCCATGTGTGTGGCCCAACAGTCTGGTCAGAATTTACTATCTCTCTCTACGTGTTTCCATAGCCCTTTATTTATACCTTTCTTCTAGTTTTGAAATCCTTTGATTACTTTTTTGTTCACTGTGATTACTTTTCACTTATTCATCATTTATTCATTCATTCAAAAAATATTTATTGAACGCTTACTATATCCCAGGTGCTACTATGAATCAGTCAAAAAATACATAGACTTATCGGTATGACCCCTTTGCTGATGAGGTTTATAGTATTCTGGAAGAGTCATGAATTAAATCTCTATGTAAACACACCCACACACAAGTATATAGACTTAAAAACAAACAAATAAACAAAAAACCACCCCGAAGTCTTCTACGTCCTCATGGCACTAGATTCTAGTCGTGATAAGTTCTGAGTTCTTTGAATGTCAGTGTCACTTTCTCCAGCATCAGATAAAAGGTCCTTCCTGCATAGAGCAGGTACTCAAAAGCTATGCCTGCCCATTCCCCTTTCCCATAGATAACTGTTTCTCTGTAGTTAACAAAAAGTTTTGTTAACTTAAACATGCCAGTGAAGTGTAGAGATTGTCTATTTTGAAGGAATCTAAGTAATTAAATAATAAATGCCCCCATTCTAATAAATACCAGTTAATCCACCCATGATAACAGTCACCTAAATATATATTTATCACTTGGATATTTTTTTAACACCTAGTAGTTTTTATCATTTCCTAACCTGGGGAAAGAAACATCCAGATCCAGTGAGTTCCAAATAAGATGAACCCAAAGAGACCCACATCAAGATACATTATAATTAAAATGTCAAAAGTTAAAGACAAGGAGAGAATCTTAAAACCAGAAAGAGAAAAATATACAAGAAAACTCCCATAAAGTTAACAACAGATTTTTCAGTGGAAACTTTGCAGGCCAGAAGAGAGTGGCACAATATATTCCAAGGGCTGAAGGAAAAAAAAACAAAAACAAAAAAACTTCCAAGAATACTCTACCTGGCAAAGTTATCGTTCAGAATTGAAGGAGTAATAGAGTTTTCCAGATAAGCAAAAGCTAAAGGAGTTCACTAAACCAGTCTCACAAGAAATGTTAAAAGGATTTTATATGCCCATCTCCAGTGCATGCTTTTCTAAGTTAACCATGTCTTCAGGCATGTTATAATATTAGTATACATTCTATATGTGTAGAGGGAACACATTGTCTAGTTTATATTTTTATGATGCATATATTTTATTCCCCTGGATAAGATCAGGGGTCTTTAAGACTTATGGAAGAAAGTAAAATATTGGCTATAGAAAGACTTGCCTACTTTCAAAGAAAGATGGACAGCTTGTGTAAATCTTATTGTCAGCTCCTTTATTAGTACTGTATTAGGTAGTAAATAAAGAGTGACCAGGGTGCCTGGGTGGCTTAGTTGGTTAAGTGTCTGCCTTCGGCTCAGGTCATGATCCTGGGGTCCTGGGATCGAGTCCCGCATCAGGCTCCCTGCTTGGTAGGGAGCCTGCTTCTCCCTCTGTTCCCCCCACACCACCTCTGCTTGTGCTCTCTCTCTCACACACACTCTGTCTCATGCTCTCTCTCTCTCACAAATAAATAAATAAAATCTTAAAAAAATAATAATAAAGAGTGACCAGATAAACCTTGGAAGCAATTCCATCCAATCATATTCTGGAAACCTGGGAAAGTCATCGTTAATTTCAGAGAAGATTCCCTAAACTAACAAAAATCCTGTTCTCTGGACCATACCACGCTGAGACCACGTTGTATTCTGGCCACACTATTCACCGTGTTTTCCTTCTCCTACCCCTAAATGCAGTTTCTCTGCTTTCCAGCCTCTCCTTTTTAATTCTTCTTAGCCATTATGAATTCTGAAAATTTCATCTGTGGTCTAGATTTTAATTATCTATGTATACAACCCTCAAAGTACAACCAACACTTGAACTATCTAAACCAACATCTATATATCTAATCTTTCCCTATTTATACAACTCTGAAACTCCACATAGATGATCCATAATCAAATCAATCTCTGGCAGCTAAATTTGAATTCATAATTAATCTCAATATAAAATCCATTGCTCATTTTCTAGGCTAGTTAATAGCCTCATTTACTCAGGCACCTAAGTTTGGAACTGAGCTTCTCCTATTCCTTTATCTTCCACAACCAACTGGTCACTGATTCCTGTTATATAATCTTTCCTGTCCATCTGAATCTCTGCAGGTCTAGTACCACTGTATTAATTCACATCCTCATAATCTCTTGTTTGAATGTAATGATCTTCCTGTTGTCATCTATGTATAGTCCTCCTCTCAACCATTTTCCACATTGCTGAAAATACCCTCCTGTTGCTTTCTTGCTAAAAATCCTTCAATGGCCTCCATTTTCTAGAAAATAACATTTAAAGTACTTTGCATGAAATGTAATTCCTGGTCTAATCCCAGTCTCTCTCTAATCTTGTTTTTTTTCCATTTCTCAGGTATTATGCTCAAGGTATAATAAGTGTAACAGTATAGTTCTTCCACATCAATTAAGACTCAATTCAGGTGACACCTACACTATGAAGGTTTTGCAAAGTCTCCTGTATTGAGGCAAAACTAATACATGGTTAAAAACCATTTAAAAATCTTCAACTTATATTAAAATAGAAGATTAACTCTTCTATTTCTCACTTAGACTGTGACTTCCTGTTGTATGTTGTGTATGCATAGGTATTCTCTCTCTCTCACACACACACAGGGTTTAAAAAAGTGAGTATAGAATATAGTACATGGTGGTATAGACTATGGTATATGTTAAACTAATATTTGTTGAAAGAATAAGAGTTTAGTGTAGAAGAGTTTTCAGATTTCCATATTAAAAGGGTTCAGTAAGCAATTCATTTTGGGAAAAGTTTCATATTATATCCTCAGTGAATAATTATACCCTGAATCTATGGAACTCCATTTCTTTCAACATAGATGTGTGATATTATATTTGTTTGTCCTTTTGGGTTTTTGAAATTATAAAAAAAAATGAACCTAGCATTTTAAAAGTACTTATGAAGAAAAAATATGTTTATAGACTGAGAAAATACCTTGGAAATGCAATAATCCATGGTGTTGATGGGAATATAGTAAATTATATAATGTAATAACACTAACTTTTCTTTAAGGATAGAGCTGAAAGTGACTTTTAATTAAAGTCTGTATGCTTAATGATTTCATATCCCTTTGAGACTGAAAGCTTAGGAATGATTTGACTGTAATTCTGAGTTTCACAGTGAAAGAAATCACAAATAAATTTCTTGATAGTACCAAATAATGCTAAATTTGAGTGTCAGGTTTAAAATATATATTTCTATATTTGCTTTTTATGTGTTTTTATTTATGTTTCTGAACAGTCTTTTACTTCCTATGATTTTATACGTATATGGAAAAAGACTATAGTCTTGAGCACCTTACGTTTACTTCAATATTACTTATACTGTCACCTGCCTTTTCATTGATGTATTAATTAATTGAACAAATATTTGCCAATCACTTAATATATGCCAGAGCTGGGACATACTGTAAGTGCTAAGAACTGGAAATACAGCAATGAACAGCATAACAATTGATATGGAACTTTGCATATAGTAAGGCAGTTAATAATAACTAATCATGCTAATGTGTGCTTGACTGCATTTGTGATAACTGCTACAAAGGGAAGGAAAGGGAGCTCTGAGAGCACAGACCTATCCTAATCTGCAGGGTTTAGGATGGATTTTTTTAAAAAGATTTTATTTATTTATTTATTTATTTATTTATTTGCACTAGAGTGAGAGAGAGAGAGAGCACGAATGCAGGGAGGGGCAGAGGGAGAAGCAGGTTCCGCACTGAGCAAAGAGCACAATGTGGAACTTGATCCCAGGACCCCAGGATCACGACCTGAGCCGAAGGCAGACGCTCAACTGACTGAGCCACCCAGGTGCCCCTAGGATGGATTTTTTTTATAAAACTACATTTCAACTGAGAACTGAATAGATTTGTCTGTATATTCCCTACAGAGAGGGGTGAGGTATTTATTTCTAGCGAGTGGGAACGAGGTCTTTAAAGGTTTAAAAGTCAAAGGGAGCTTGAAAGGACATCTTGAAAAGCTGTGAGTTAATAGAAGTAAGAGATGTCTCCAGAGAAATTAATATGAGTCAGATTAGGTATATAATTTTACAGACAATTAAAACTGTTGCTTATGTTTCATTGATAAATACTTGGCATTAAGATAAATCATGCAAAGACAAGATTTATCAGGTAAGTCTAATGTAATCTTTCCTTTGTTTAGTGTTAGATGCACATATTTTGGTATAACCACAAGGTCTGTGGAAAAATTACAATTAATGAATTAATAATTGAAATATTATTTAGACCAGATTTATAGAGAGATTTTATAAGATAGAATAGAGTCAATCATAATAATGATTCAAAACAAAGGATATTTTTATTTCGTTTTATTAAAACATAATCAAATTTAAAGTTTACTTTTACCAACATTCTTAGCATAAATTCTTAACTCTAGTTTGGTAATACAAAACTTATGTGGCTTTAAAAAAAAAGACACACTTTAAAGGAAACCAAAATGGAAATTAAATGACAAAAAAAAAAATGTTTCACTTCTTGCAGAAGGAATTTCAAATTTGTGAATTGTACATAATGGGAAAGCAGGTAAAAGTAGGGGAAAAAATATTTATTGCTTTACCATCAGTTATTTGGATCTCCCTTTTGTAAGCTACCTATTTGCAGCAGTGACTTCTGCCAACTGCCTTAATTTAGGTCTATAGTGACAAATTCACAGAAGATCAAGTGGTTCCCAGATGAATGTTATACAAAAGTATCTACTAATCTATGGGAAAGAAAACATGAAGCATTAGGGAGCCCCAGAGCCATGAGAATGGGGGGAAAAGGGCATTGAAAATGACCTATATCACCTTCCTCCTAGGTTCCTTTTGTGATGGAATATTCACGTGAGTATATATTTGTTCATTGAATTTTTCAGGAAAGAAAATAATAGAGCAAAGAAATGAAAAACAAGTCACCTCTTGCCAAGAAATATCTATAATGCCAGTGGGGAGGTCTCAGTAGATGAGAGAAACATAAATAAAATGGAATGAATAAAATACAGGACAGAAAGAGGTCTAAAGAAAAGTAAATGAGGTGTGAAACACAAGAAGAGGATATGAAACATAGATACAAAGAAAAGAGTCTGAAGGAAAATAAAATTCTTATTTAAAATGTAGGTAATAGTGAGTTTTCATCCATTCATAAATCATCAAATTATTTTTATTATTCATATTATTATGTTGCAATTTTATTAGTTTTTGAACTGACTTAATGGAATCCAAGGACATCAATTTTTTTTCTAATATAAAAGGTACAATATATAAAGCAAATGTAGTTATTTTCTATATTTGAACACACTATATTATTTACTCTGGAAAGAGATGATATCATTTGGACTAACTGAAAACCTTTCCCTAGGAAATATGTTACTGAAATGCAGGCCAACTTAATAACCAAACCCAGTCAAGCTCAACCAAGACTCAAATCCAACCTAGTGAGTACATGGTAATAGGTGTTTCTGGGAGGTAGCCTCATTTCAGCTTAACCTTGGGAGATAAGTCCATATGAAACAGTAGTCACATAAATGGTTGTAGAAAGTAGGATCTAGTGTAGGGCAAAGATGGTTGAGGTAGATCTCAACTTAGGACAGTCTGAGGTTATATAAAAGTAACTGACCCATGACTGAATAATTAAGGCAGAATTTTCAGTTTAGAGAACTAGGCTATCAAAAAAGTATGTTTGCGGGGAGAGGTGGAGGTGGTTTATTACTCACAGCCAAAAATTCTCAGAATTTGTCCACAGAGCACAGGAAACCAGGTATGCTGACAGAAAAGCAGACTGGCAGCTCTGATTTTTTTAATAATATTTCAAGTTGTGGGATTCCAGGTAAGACTCGATTTCCAAGTCCTGAAATCAGATGTTACATGTGTGGTTGGAAAGGCCGGGAGCTGCTGGTAATTTTTTTGGTTTGTTTCATCAGAAATAGGATTTTAGGAACTAGGATAGAGCAGATTAGGTAAGGAATGAACATCTAGCTGGGTGAAGACAGAAACTGGAACTCCAGAGGCTAGGACTTAGAGAAATAAAAATAATAATTGAGCAATCATATTAGCCCCTGTGCTGATTAGTTTATATATATTGTTTTACTCAATTTTCCTGAGCATGCTGTAGGGTAGGTAGTATTATTGTTTTCATTCAAATCTGACGATAAAGAGAATAAATATGATGCTGAATATCACATAACTAGTAAGTGATGAAGACATTATACAAATTATTTTTATTAAACTGTAGGGCTTATGTCTCCAAAACAACTTGGAAGAAAGTGCTAAGGGAGGGTGATTAGAAAACAATACAAAAAGAAATAAAAAGATAATACTGAATTAATTAAATCAAGACAGAAAAATAAACAAATTATTTGGAAGTAGAGAGATAAGTACGAAAGGACACAAATAACTGACTATAGTTTTCCCTAAGGGGTTGGAAAAGGACAAAAGACTGTTCCATTTACTTTGGGGTTTTAGTACTTCAGAGCACTCTTTCATGGCTAATATTGTTATCCCCATTCTGCTGATATGGAAACTGAGACCTAATTTTGTTAAGATCCTTGTCCAAGGTCATGAATTTAGTAAGAGGTAGATATAGCATTCAAACCAGAGCAGTTTGTTTATTCTGTTTCAGAGTCAGCGTTCTGAATGACTACACTGTACAAGCACAGATATATAAATAATGAGGCTCAACATCCAGACATAAGATCAGATCACTTTCAGAAAACAAGATGCTTTTTTATGAATAAGGCAAGCAATGTATTAAGAAAGGAAATTTATTTTCAACTATGTATTTTTTTCCTTGCATGCCATTGTTCATGGTTTATTAAAATACTACTAAATTTGACATCTATATTTCTGGTATATGATTAATTTTACTTCAATACAATAAATGTGCAAATCATAACTTTCACTTTTTAAATGACATTGTGTGAATTCTGTTTTCAATTATGTTTTCAATTATGAACACAGTCTACCTCCTGAGGTTTCCAGTTAAGATAAAAGGATATGTCACAGTAAGGAACAGTCAACTCATCAAGAGTCATGGCGTGAAGTGGGTTCTATGAATCCCTGCCAGATGGAATTATTTGTAATGATGAACAATCTCAATTTCTGTATAAGTAATTTAAAACTTATTCTTGGTTGTGAATGAATTTTGTATCATATAACAAAAAATTAATTGTATCTGCTTTTTTTAATGGAACACTTGAGATGGCATTTACTACCATTGGATACATAACTGTGCTAAAATATTTAATCTAAAAAAGCCCCAAAATGTCTACTAGATAGCAGCACAATAAAGCTGAACCATTTGAGTATCACCAATACATATACAAAATGATTTATGGAGAATATACAAAAGAAGATCAATTTAGCTTTTTCTGTTCTTTTTCTGCCCCTCTGTCTCATTATAGTATCACACTGAACTGTTTATTATTTTTTTAAAAGATTTTATTTATTTATTTGACAGAGAGAGACACAGCGAGAGTGAACACAAGCAGGGGGAGTGGGAGAGGGAGAAGCAGGCTCCCCGAGGAGCAGGGAGCCCAATGCGGGGCTTGATCCCAGGACCCTGGGATCATGACCTGAGCCGAAGGCAGACGCTTAACATCTGAGCCACCCAGGCGCCCCTATTAAGGTATTTTTATTGTGCGGTTACCTGCATTAAGTCAGGGAAGATACCAGAAGATGCTAATACGTTGTTTTTTGTTTTTTGTTTTTAAAGAGTGGCCAGTACAGTCTAAGGGAAATATCATGAAAAGGAAAAATGATTAGTATGTGAAGTAGAAAGAGTAATCAGAGGATACTATAAGAGTAAATAAAAGAAAAAAAAAGTTTCACCTACAAGGAACTTCACATGGATAGGCAGGAGGATACAAATAATCACAATTATTTTTAAAAAGTTTTTTTTATTTTTTTTATTTCACAAATAAGTATGCATGGGAGAAAATACCGTAGTGCTGTTTATGTACACTGTGACAGAATTGGCTTTTTAAATTTGGGCATGACAACATTGCCATAATTATTTGCTTTGCTTTAAATAAGTTATTTGGATAAAAATTAATTATTGTTTCTGGCATTTAACAATGCCTTTGATGAATGGAAGAATTCTTTCATTTCCTACATCTAACAAAACATAGGTCATAAAAATACAAAAACAGATTATTTGACTAAGTGAATATATGAATGAATAAAAAAATCATTGAATAAGTAATCGATCAGAGTTGATGTGAAGCTTAAGAAAAAGTTCAAAAACGAAGAAAAGGTACTCTTGTCCATGGCACTCTGGCCAGTGTTCTATTTGAAAGCAAAGTCCAACTCTATTGCACTCTTGCCAGTAGGAGGAGGCTGATAGCTATTACTGCTATGGAAATGTTTCTTGTTTCACCCATCTCCTTCTCCAGAGTACTCTTTAGTATCATTAAAAACGAGTTAAGAAATAAGCAGAAGACATGAATAGACATTTTTCCAAAGAACACATACAAATGGCCAACAGATCTATGAGAAGATGCTCAACATCACTCATCATCAGGGAAATACAAATCAAACCCACAATGAGATACCACTTCACACCTGTCAGAATAGCTAAACCCAGAAAACAACAGATGTTGGTGAGGATGCAGACAAAGGGGAACCCTCTTACACTGTTGGTGGGAATGCAAATGGTGCAGCCACTCTGGAAAACAGTATGGAGGTTCCTCAAAAAGTTAAAAATAGAACTACCATATGACCCAGCAATTGTATTACTGGGTATTTGCCCAAAGGATACAAGAATATTGATTTGAAGGGGCACATGCACCCCGATGTTTATAGCAGCATTATCAACAATAGCCAAATTATGGAAAGAGTCTAAACGTCCATCAACAAATGAATGGGTAAAGAAGAGGTGGTATACATATATATACCTATATCTGTATCTATATCTATCTATCAATCTATCTATCTATCTATCTATCTATCTATCTATCTATCAATAGAGAGAGTGGAATATTACTCAGCTATCAGAAAGAATGAAATCTTGCCATTTGAAACTATCCGGAGGCAGCTAAGGTGTATTATTGTGTAACGTGTATTAAGGTGTAAGTGAAATAAGTCAATCAGAGAAAGACAAATACCATATAATTTCACTCACTTGTGGAATTTAAGAAAAAAACAGATGAACATAGGGGGAAAAAGGGAGGGAGGCAAACCATAAGAGACTCCTAATGACAGAGAACAAACTGAGGGTTAATGGAGGGAAGTGGGTGGGGGATGGGCTAAATGGGTGATGGGTATTAAGGAGGGCACTTGTTGTGATGAGCACTGGGTGTTAGATAAAAGTGATGAATCACTAAATTCTACTCCTGAAACCAATATTACACTATATGTTAACTAACTAGAATTTAAATAAAAACTTACCAATAAACAAGTTAAAAAGAACTAAGTAAAATGAGGAAATGATGAGGGAAGAGAAGTTGGTAAAGGAAATTAGAATCCTTTGAACATTCATGTATGCTAGAACATGGTGATCAGGGAAGTTAAAAAATATGTATTTACAGAGAAAAGATAATTCAGAAGACATGATAGACAATGTTGCTATTAACTATTGGCATGCAAAGAAGTTTGCATTTCAGAGACACTAAAAAGAAAAAAATATTGAACTTGATTCTAATCAGAAAATAAAAAAAGAAAATCTGTTAAATTTAAAAATTCGTTTTAGATGTTTCTTCTTTTCCTAAGTACTTAATGCTATAAATTTATCGGCAAGCCCTCTTTTTAGCTATTCAGTTCAACATATTTCCAATTTCCTGTATACATTAGTATTTTAATTTAGAAATGTCTTGCAGAATTTATGCAAGCATTTGGAGAATTTCTAGTTGTCTTTCAACAGCCTCTAATTTAATTTTCATGTGGTGAGAGAACATAGTTTATATAACTATAATTCCTTAAAATTAGCATAAATTTCTTTTTAACTACCTCTTATTATCCCTTTAATGTCTGTGGTGTTCATATGAGGTTCTCCTTTTCAAAAAAACTTATATATTCTCTCCTTTTCTTGATCAGTTTTACTGGAGGTTTGATTAATTTGTCAGTCTCTTCAGAGAATAAATTCTGGCTGTTGATTTTCTCTTATTTTATTTTATTAATATTTTGCTACTATGTATGTTATTTTTCTTTTCCTACTTTCTAACTTAATTTTCTTCCTACTTGAGTTTGAAGATTAGTTTAGATTTACAACCCCTCTTCATTTGAAGCTATAATTTTTTCTCTAAGCATTTCTTTAATAACAACCTTTGATGAATCATATTTTATTATTATTCAGTGCACAAATTACCAATAACATGAATAAAAGAGTGGGCAAGGCTACCAATTGGATGCTATAGTAGTTAAATAAATAATGACAATTTTATGCAGATATATTTGATAATTTAGATGAAATGGAAATTGTCCTTTAAAGATATAAACTAATACAGTTCACCAAAAATAAGTAACTTGAATATCTTCATATTTACTAATGAAATTCAATTTGTAGTTAAAAAACATCCTAATATAGAAAACCCTGGGTCCAAAAAGCCTCAGTGGTTAATTCTACCAAATGTTAGAATCAATCATTCACTTCTACTTCCAGAAAGTAGAAAAGGAGGAAACAATATCCCACTTATTTTACAAAGCCATATCATACCATGATATGAAAAACAAACAGATATTATGAGGACAAATAAACAAAACACTACTGGGATGCCTATTGTCATGGACCTTGAGGCAAAAATCCTTTAAAAGTATTAGCAAGTTGAATCAGTGATATATAAAAAGAATAATATACTACAATCAAATGGCATTTATCCCAGGAATGCAGGTTTGTTTGACATTTGGAAATCAATCAAAATAAACCACCACATTAACTGACAAAACATTTTGAAAAACAATTTGATCATCCTAATAGACATAGAATACATGAGATAAAATTCAACATCATTTATGATAAAAACTTCAGAAACTACAAATAGAAACAAACTCCCTCACATGGTAGAGAACATCTACAAAAATGCATAGTTAATGTGTTATTTCATGGTGATGGCTGAAAGCTATTGTCTAAGATAGGGTAGTACAAGGATGTCCAAACTCACTTATCTATTCAACATTAGACTAGAAGTCTTAACCAATGCAATAAACTTGAGAAAGTTTCAAATACATATAGACTGGAAGAGACAAAGCACAAAGTTTTTGAGTTAGGAGGTTTTTTTTTTTTATTATTATAAATGGATCTCAAAATTATCCATTTCCCTTTAAGTTCTTCTCTGTAAAATGCCTTAGAAGTCTTTGACACTAGGTTTTAGATCAAATTAAGCACACATGTATTTTCTTATTCTCTCTTCATTTCCTCCTTCTCTATGACTCCATATTCTAATTTTTTTCATGCTGTTTATTATTGTCCCCTTTAATTCTTGTGTTCTATGCCTGTTTCCTTTCTCATGCTGAATTTTGCCTGCTCCTCAAAGCCCATTATATTCTCAATGGCTAATGGTTCTATATTAATACTCTAACTTTTAATGAAAGCTCCTGGAAATTGTACCATATCGCAAAGAATTGAGTCTAATAATGGGAATTTCAGTTAACATGAAATCTCTGAACAGGAGACATTTGAAATCGCTCAGGTATTTCACGGCGTTTCACTTTAAAATTAACAATACTTTCAGCTGGTACTTTTTAACACTTAGTGTTTAGTCATTGCCTTCTCCTGGCTAAAGGAAGGATCCTTCTAGACTGAAATTATGTCATGAGGTAAAATGAAGAAAGAGTTTATTTAATAGAGCATTATCCCTATGATGAACCTGGGTTTCTACATTAACATCTTACACTCAGCTCATATATATATATATATATATACAGGTGTTTGTTTTACATAGAAAAGTTGTATTAGTTATCTAACATAATTTAAAAATAATCTATTTATTGACTGCATATTGCTTGTCAGGTATAGAGCACTGATACAGACAAATAAATTTGCTTTCCCCATTCATCCTTTTTTAATTTTTTTTATTAACATATAATGTATTATTTGTTTCAGAGGTACAGGTCTGTGACTCATCAGTCTTACACAAGTCACAGCACTCACCATAGCACATACCTTCCCCAATGTCCACCACCCAGCCACCCCATCTCTCCCACCCCCACTACTCCAGCAACCCTCAGTTTGTATCCTGAGATTAAGAGTCTCTTATGGTTTGTCTCCCATTCATCATTTTTTAAAAAACTGTATCTCACATTATCTCTGTTACATTCAGGAATATTGTAGACATAGTCCATGAATATTCATAAAGTGGAAAGCTCTCCTTTTCACCAATTTATTTAAGCCTGATTTTATTGATATATGTGTTAGAGGATTCAGTGGACTTGAAAAAAAAGCAGAACTGACTTCTAATTAAGCTCCTACCAGTTTTCTAATAAAAAAATTATTTTAATAATAATAGTAGCAGCATGATAGCAACAATAGCTACAATTTTTGAACATTTATTATATGACTGTGTTAAGCATTCACAAGTACATTCACAACAATCCTATGAGATTGGTAAATTATTATCCTTATGGTTAAATACAGGCATAAGGAGACAAGATAACTTGCCCAAGTTCACATAGCTACTATGGTCCATGTCTGTCGGGCCTGAGCTCAAAACCACTCTAACAGGAGTTTCATTTACTTGGCATTATTTCCATTCCAATACAGAGCAGTAAGTTGAGGGTTTCAGAAAGAGGATAGTACAGAATCCTTGCATAATGGTTTCACCCCCTGCTGTGACTCAAAAGAATCCAAGAGATGGAAATGCATGCTTGTAAATCTAATGTGGAGCATAGCTCTATGGAAAGAGACCTCTGTTCCTAAGACAGATAAATATTGTTAATGTTTTTAAAGTGTTCAACCTCTTGTAAACCCTATGTCAGGGATGCAATCAACTTGCATAAATGACTGAAATTTAGTGTGTAAAAAGACAGGTTAGGGACTTAGAAACATTCAGAATACCTTCATCCAACATACCCTCTCAGGAAATGAAGTTTCAGTACTTATATGCTCATAAGCCTAAGAAATTCATATAAGACAGTTAAATATTCTAGTTCATAAGGGTCCTTATCATTGGCATAGTCAGAGTTGGTAAGAGATGGAAAGACCTTCAAGTTCATTTCACTTAACAGAAAGGAAGCTGACAGACTAAGCAATTTATGTAGGTTTTACCAGTAAGCTGTTGACCCAGCATTAGAAACTGAGAATGTACGACAACTGCTGTCTCGCTTAGTTTGCTGCAGAAGAACTGGCTAACACCCAGCTCCCATCCTTCTCCCCCACACTAGCAACCATTATTCTTGCACATCTTCATTTGAGAAGGCTCCATATCATTCCTGATAAGAAATAATTGTCACCCTCAGCAAAAATGCAGGGGAGTGCACAGGGTTGATATTCTCATCCTCAAAATAATTTTTCCCCAAATCAGGGTTAAGTCACATTGATTAACAGGCATGAGCTTCAATCTGATATTGCCATTGATTGCCCTGCACTTGCCTGCGCTTTAGGAAAGGATTTCAATTTCCAGGATCTGTGCTCCACTTTTCACAAGTTGAAAAGTTACTCCAACTGGTGAAATAAAAATGACAACAAGGACTTTCCTCATTTCAATCCCTGATGTGACCCCGAATCTACTACTGTGCTTTCTTAAATCTCCAACTACGTCATCTCATTTCAACTGGGGCAACTACTCCTGAGGACATAGTCTCACTCTCTCCTTCAGATAGAAAGCATTGCAGCTCTCCACTGTGCTCTTGCCTTTCTAATCCATCATGACATTTTCCTTAACTGTATTTTTATTTTACTCAAGTATGAGCATGATTTAAAGAAAAGCTGCATATATTAAATATTCTCATAGGACAAGCTATTACTTATTCAATAGACAGAAAATATGTGCAAATAAGACATTCAGAGATTACAATTCTAAAATGTATTTATAAATCATAGTTGTTCATACATTATTTTCTGGTTAAAATGCCTAGCTAATAGGCATTTTAACTGATGCTTCAGTTAAAAAAAAAAAAAAAGATAAAAGTTATTTCTAGTACTCACAGTCTGTTAGCCAAACATTTATTTAGTCTCTAAATGTAAGCAAGATAACCAATTAACTTATTTTATAGTTCTGCCTCAAATCTCCTTGTGATAGTGTTGCCATATTTAGCAAATAAAACTATAGGATTACCTAGTTAAATATGAATTTCAGGTAAGCAACAAATACTTTTAGCATAAATTTGTAGAAATATTGCATAGAACATACTTAAACTAAAATTTTTTGTTGTTTTTCTGAAATTCATATTTAAATGGGAGGTCCATACTTTATCTCTGGCAATCCTAGTTTTGAGGAAATTAATGAAAGAATTCGCCCATATATGTGGTAATCCTTCACCTTCCCCTGGACCTTCTCATCATCTTCTATAATAATAATCTTTATAAATTAATACTTAAGGATGAATTAACTTGAATTCAAAAATACATTTTCTTTTGTGGATTTTGGAAATCAATCTTACTTGACACTTATGTGTATATTTTCGTGTACATAATGCAATAGCTATAACTGATTTAATCTGATTGTCAGAGTGTATGGATTGTATTACCCATCTTTAAAAGAAACCAGGAAGTGGTGTTATTGTCCTCTAAATTGCAAACTATCTGATTCTTTGATTTCTGTTTTTGTTGCTGTCTTGGGTGTTTTTACAAATGGACGTTTGATATTTTTAGAATTCAAATATAAGTACTTGACTACTTAGGAAGATCATCTAACTAAATTTCTAAAAAGGAAGAAAGGCGTACTAGCATTATTCTTTGGGATTTGAGAGGGTGGCATCATTTTGAAATTATTAAGAGAACACTCTTATAAAGAAGGTCTTGCAACTTGCAGTTGCTAGACTACTGTATAGAAAAAAAGTGTGAATGACACCTGCCTGTGCATGTAGGAGAGAATTAGAGCAATCAAATGGTTTATAAGACAGCAAGATCAAGGCTTTAATTTGCAAGCACAGGACTACCATTAATAATTAATTTATGAATAAGGAAACAGAAATGACCATGAAAGTTAAAGTTTTATAATTTTGTTGGATAGAGGTGATTTAAGAAATTTGTGAATTAAGATTGATTTGAGGTAAGATTAAGTATAACATGAACAATGGATCGTGGATCACCACATCAAAAACCAGTGATGTATTGTATGGTGACTAACATAACATAATAAAATTAAAAAAAAAAAAGATTAAGTATAACATGAAACAAACATTTTTTTCTGCTTTTGTTTTATCTTCTAAAATAGTGTAATAATCTGCATAGACTTGTTAGAACCATATTGCAATACAGTTTAAATGCAGCAAGCTAAAGGAAAGATTTAGCAGAGAACAAAATGAATCTTTGATGGGAAAAAAAATTACAAAGAGAATAGGGACTAGTCAAAGGATAATCTTTTAGTTTTACTTTCTGCTACACTTTTTTTTTTTTTTTTGGGTAATTTCAGTTTGTTTATCTGTTCCAATTCCTACTAATGTTTTATTACTATCTTTATAATATTGCATTGAACACTATTTCCCCAGACATTTATCTGCCATTCTGATAAATCTGGTTGATTCTCCTCATCAATCCTTGGCTCAAGCTTTTCAGTTACATATCTTGACAGTAATGTTGTCTTTTTTTTAAGATTTTATTTATTTATTTGTCAGAGAGAGAGAGAGCGTGAGAGAGAGAGGCAGGCAGAGGGAGCCTGTTGCAGAACTCGATCCCAGGATCCTGGGATCATGACCTGAGCCGAAGGCAGATGCTTAACTGACTGAGCCACCCAGTTATCCTAACAGTAATGTTGTCTTAAAGCAATTCTAAATTTAGATATATTGATGGTTTGGAATATATTCTTTCACACCTTGTTAGTTCATCTAAAGCACAGTATTTAAAATTCTGCTATTAGCTATTCTCACAGAATTACAGTACCTGCATAAGTTATCCCAAAGGAGAGCCATCTAGTCACTGGAATTTCTGTTTCTGATCCTCCCTCAAATATAGCTAGCAAATAAAACCAAAATCACACACAATAAATACATAATCCATTAACACTTAAAAGAAAGTAATGTTATGTTTAATTTTAAGAATAAAAGAATCCTTCTTGTATTTGATAGCCTTTAATTTATTCTTACAGACTAAATGTTTGCATCTCCCCAGATTCATATATTAAAATCCAAATCCCCAATGTGGCTATATTTGGAAATAGGGCCTGTGAGGAAGTGATGAAGGTTAAATGAGATCATAAGGTGGGGCCTTAATCCATTAGGGTTAATACCCTTATAATAAGAGGAAGAAACACCAAAGAACATAGTGAGAAGGCCACAATCTACAAGCCAGAAAGACAGCTCTTACCACAAACAGACCATGATGGCATCTTGATCTTGGACTTTCCAGCCTCCAGAACTGTGAGGAATAATTTTTTTGTTTTTTAAGCCCCTCATGTGTAGTATTTGTTAGGCAACCCAAGCTGACTAAACACTTATGACATTTTTCTCTAATAGCTTTTTATAAATATTTTCCTAGAGATTTTCCAAAATATGCCCTGAGTTGCTATTATGGTATAATTATCCTGGTATACCCCAAACAGCTTGGTCATCATCCTCCAATCCTCTTACTCTTCCCATTCCTTTCCTTACATATTTATTTATTATGTGTTTGAAATATAATTGAAGTGTGATTTCTTGAGAATTAAGCATTCTAAGAAACTTCAGCTATTGAGTTACTGGATTCACTATACTTACATCACACTTAGAATAGGAATAGTTATAAATGTTTTAACAGAAGCAACTGTGTAGACTACTCACATAATTCTGAGCAAGGTCTGTTGTTGATAAAAACAAACAAACAAAAAAACCCAAAAAACTGGAAACAGAATTCAGTGATTCCCTAAAGTTTGTGCGTAGAAAAACCTGAATGGGCAAACTGGAGTAAAGATGTCACAATCTGTGGCGAGAAATGAGGTCAAATAAGAAGGGCCCTAGAATATGTGGTCTTGAGAGCAGTATAAATATTTTATTTCCCAAAGCATCTAGCCCAGAACCTCTCACAGAGTGGGTGGCCAATTTAATTCTTACTGAATTAAAATAAATGGGTCAGTATGCCAAATTTGGATTGAGTCAGTATTACAGTTATTGAAAATGAGGCTCCCAGTGATATATCTGCTACAATGGCAACCTGAAGTATCTAGTACTGTCATTCCCACAACCCAGGTCTTTGCCATTGAGTTGATCCCTATTAGAGAAGGAGAAACCATTAAGACTAGAACTTGGGGAGAGAAGACATTGTTGTCACCTCTCCACACACCTAACAAAAGATAATTTGTCTTCACTGTTGAACATGGTTAATACACGCTTTAATTAAGGATTGTGAATTATTTCAGTTGTAGAGAGACTGGTCCCATTATTGACCTTGTGCTATTATATTTAGAAGTTTCTTCTATTGAGTACACCTTTTCCTTTAGCAAGAAGGAAAATAGCCCTGCAATTGGGGGCCTTTGCAGTGGGTCACTGAATTACTTGTTTGAACATGTTAGCACTGATAACTACAGTGCTTATATTAGTTCATGTGTAAACAAGCCCAGGTATATCTACACGGACACCAATGAGGTCACCTTAAATCATATATTCAATTTCAAACTGGCACCAATGCATACAGACGTTAAAAATAACTCTGCCTCATAAATCAGAACAGAGAAACATAGTGAGGAGTAACATGTCTAGAGCCAGATTCATAGGCCAGATTCATGGGCTAAATCCATCGCCTATGAGCTCTGTGATATTAGGTAATTTCTTAACCTTTCTGTGCCTCAGTTTCCATACACGTAAAACAGGGATAGTCTTAGTACCTACATCACAGGATTGTTATGAGTTCATAGGAGTTAATATTTATAAAGTGCTTAGAATTGAGTCTGAAATATAAGAAATAGCTTTTAAGTATTTGTTAGACAGTTGAACTTTTTCCCAACATAAATTAACTGTATTTGCCCAATTTTAACTTAAATTCTACGAAATTATTACAAGTGTGTGATTGCATTTTTCTTATAAATAGCCCTCCCCCCAAAAAATTAAGACATGCCTTGTCTCTTCGTATAAATGCATAATAATGATTATTATATTTTACTGAACATAACTAAATTAGATATCACAAAACTTTCTCACAAAAGTAAAAATATATCCATAATATTATAGAGGGTAGGGCACTACTATAATGGAACTAATAATTCTACTAATCTAAGAATATTTCTGGTCATATGAGGTTCCCTGGGAGGGATATCTAATATAGAAATCTCATATAATATGTATTAAGCATAAGAAAAGAGGCATTATTTATCTTTTCCCCACTACCGAAGCTTAACCAATTTGATTACATAGGAAACCTAAAAATACTTACTGAATGTTTCAGTGACAGTATCTTTGTGAACTACTATGAATGCAAAAAAAAGAAATATTGTAAATTAATGTCTTTTAAACTCAGCTTCTAAATTAGTAAATTATGAAATTATTTTTTAACTTTTTATAAAGTTTCATTACTTTTAAATATATAATACTTATATACCCAGAATTTAAACATTAAATGTTATTTTTATATCATATTTGCCTCCTATTTTTAAATAAACTATAAAATATTATGGAACTAGTTAAAGCATTTGCCTTATCTCACTCTTTTCTCCTCTGTTTGAACCATTTTCCAGAAGTTATTTATTCTCTCTATGCCTGATTATATTTTCACTACCTATTTATGTCCCCTATGTAGTATTATTCTGTGTGTTTATAAAATTTACATAATTTCTATCATACTGTAAATATTCTTTTGCAATTTGCTATTTTCACTCAGCACTATGTTTTTGAAATAAGCTATCTTGATACTTATATATGTACTTCATTCTTGTTAACTATTTTATAGAATACTACTATATGAATATACCAGAGTTTATTTATTACTTTACTGAAAGATACTTAAATTTTTTCCAAGTGTTTCCTAGTACAAACCATACTGAAATAAAAGATTTGCACTTGTTTCCTGTATACATGTATGAGAGTTACTCTAAAATCTAGGATTAGAATTGCTGGATAAACAAAATGCACACATTTACTCTTCTAAATATTGCTTTTCTAAGTGGTAATTCCAATTTTTAAAGATTTTTTTTAAAGATTTTATTTATTTATTTGAGAGAGTGAGAGCAAGAGAGAGAAAGAGAGATTGAGAGAACAAGTTGGGGGAGGGGCAGAGGGAGAAGCAGCCTCCCTGCAGAGCAGGGAGTCTGATATGGGACTCAATCCCAGGACCCTGGGATCAGGACCTGAGCTGAAGGCAGATGCTTAACTGACTGAGCCACCGAGGCACCCCAGTCATTCCAATTTTACTTCTATGAACAGTGCATGAGGTATTCCATTCCCTTACATTCTCACTTACAGCTAATATTAATGGACTTTACATGTTTGTCAGTTTGATAGATGTGAAATGGGAACTTATTAGTTAAGCTTTCCTTATCCTTATTACTACTGAGTTTGAGCACATACATATATATATATATTTCATATATTTATTAACCATTATGGTTCTGCTTCTGTGACTTGCTTGTATATTCTTTATCCATGTTCCATTAAGTTCGTTGTCTTTACTCACTGAACTGTGAAAATTTTGTTCAATTTTTAATAAATTAATTTAAATGAATTCTACATAGGAATCTATTGCAAAAAGTTCTCCCTAATTTTTTACAAATTTTAACTTTTAATATTTTGAAATAAATCAATATTCTCTTTTCTTATTTATGCATTTAATCCTTGGTTAAGAAATCCTTCCTTATAAGGGTCAGAAACACGTTGTCTAGTAAGTTGTTAAAGTTTTGCTGTTTACGTTTTCATCTTTAATCCATCTGGACATTATATTCAGAATGACATGGGGAATTCATTTTCTTCTATCCAGATGGCATCCACTTCCACCAATACAATTTATCAAAGGGTCCATCCTTTCTCCACTGATTTTTAATGCCATCCCAGTCATAACACACAAAGTGTTTACTCCAAAAGAAAGTGACATCATTTTGCTGGTCAAGTTCATTCCCGATCTATTAGAGTATGTGGCCTGCCTGGTATTGATATTTTGGTTTCATTGAAATGTGCTTAGTGATCTAGTACAGTATACGATAATGTGTTAAAACTACTATATTTTTGCTTGAAATAACATGTATTCTCTAAATATTTGGTGCATTATTTTATATACGTTCATTAGATCAAACCTCCAGGATGATCTTTAGTATGCTTTCTTCTCTATACTAGATGTAGATTTAGAAACACTGTTACATTATTTTTTAAAAGATTTTATTTATTTATTTTAGAGAGAGTGAGCATGGGGAGGGGCAGAGGGAGAGGGAGAGAGAGAATCCCAAGCAGGCTCTGCTCTGAGCACGGAGCCCGACTCAGGGCTCCATCCCAGGATCCTGAGATCATAACCTGAGCTGAAATCAAAAATCAGATGCTTAACCGACTGAGTCACCCAGATGCCCCGAAACACTGTTACATTATTTATCATTTTTCTCTATTTGCTTTGTCCTTAATTTTTATACTCTCAATTCTGTTTTAAATCACACTTAATAAATCTTATACTAAATTCAATATTCAAAGAATATTTCTTTTTTTACCTAAACTTAATCATGAACAGTGGCCATGGCGATCCTGAAGGTGCCAAATGTGAAGTGTCGGTAGTAGTATCATCATCAAAATCTTTGCAAACCTTTCTATAAAGGGCAGTGCATTCAATTCTGAATATACAACATGAGAATAGAACCTATAGTAAAAGTACTGTGATTTACTACTTGAGGAGAAAAAGCAAATATACACATATGTACAAATACATTAACCAAAGTACTAAGTAATCACTCAAGTTTGAGCAATCAAAATATTGTTCATGAAAGATGTTAACATCAAAGTAAGTCTTGCATGAAGAGGAGAATTTTGATAGGCAGAAGATACTAGAGAATATCTTTCAGGAAGAAACCAGGATGTAAAACTGTGGAAGGAAAATAAGTTGGGCAAATATTTTACAAAAAATGAATGCACCATTATTTTGTGTTGATTAGAGAGTTTCTCTCCATATGTACTATAGATCTGGATAAACATTTTGATAAGGCAACTTGTGTGTAGCCTTGCAGTTAAGGTATTTGATCTTATTCTAGTGGAAAGAGCAGTGATTACTGAACAGGGAGATGATAAACAGTATTATTTTTTCTTCAAAAATATTAATCTGAAAGTTTTGTATGTGTCTGAGAGAGGAAAAAATTTTATAAATCTTAATTTTATTTAACAAACACTTTGTATAGATTGCCATCTGTTTGATACTGTTATAGGATTATTCACAAAATAGCTCATTAACTATTCATTAACTATTTAATTCTCATAGGACCCCATAAGATAATATGATTCTACCAATATTTTTAGATAAGGAAATAAAGATTATAAAGTTGAGAGATTCATATATGCACTCTGGTGAACTGTATGTACCAACCTATGGATATATCAATGATATTTAGGCTTTGTTTTCTTTATTTTAAAGTCAATATGAGATGCAGAGATATAATTCTAGGCTGTGAGGTTGAAAATACTTTTTGTAGTATAAAACCAGCTTAATAGTTTATAGGTAATAGAGCCAAAATTATCTTATTTGTAGTAATAAGTATCTTATTAGTTTCTCATGTAAAAAAGAGAGCAGATAGTGGTGCTGAGATTTTATTTAGCTATACAGTGGCAATGTTCTTCAAATTTCAATGATATGTATACTGGATTCATGATTTTTTTCCTATTGATGTTTTCCACCAGTATTAACAAGTACCTGATACTTGTCTACTTATTAACTTATTTTTTAAATTTAAAAATACATATATTTCAATAAAAAATACTTTATATCATTAAAAACAATGGAAAATTAGAATCCTTTGCCCCCAGTAAAGACTATCTTCAACCCTTGGTTATCCAAACTGTACAGTGTCCCTATTCTTATCCCGCAGGTAAGCTCCTTCTACACCATCACAGGGCCTTCATCAGTCCCAACCAGCTCAGCTCAAACTCCTAGCATGCCATGAAGTCATACATTAGAGTGGTGAATGCGCAGTACTTCAAACTGACACTTGTCAATGGGATACAAGCCTCCTTAGTACAGCAGAGTGCACAGCCACCTGGGCTGGCAGTTGGGGTTGTGTACTAGAAGACAATCAGTTGTGTCCTTGTGTGGAAGATATCCAACATACACTCTTCTCTCATCTATAGTATTAGAGGCCATCCCATCCTCTTTGTGTGGGAACCAGGGAACTGTAACATAAAGGACCACTCAGTCTGGATTCAGATGTTCAAACAATGCCATCAGGAATGTTTGTTTTGCACAATTGCTCGGGTCATCTTTTCTCTATCTTGGCTTCATTCCCATGTGGGTTATTCCCTTTGATTGCATGACAGGAAGAGGGTCAGAGAGAATAGTTCAGGCTGGGGCATTTATTCCCCATACTTCATATTTTAATTTTTCCTCTCCAATCCCCAATGGGGTAACATATGGGAGGGGTACTTTCTTATTGTCTCCACATTCTATTAACTTTTTCCCCAGGGGAGGAGGGACTTACTTTACAAATGTTCCAGCAAGAAGGATGTAACCTCTCTCTTTCATATCTGTCTACCATAGAAAAGGTTCACTCTAGTTTTTCTTATTTTGTCATTATTTCACTGTAGCAGTCTCTGGTCTTTCATGGACTTAGTTGTACGAAGGTGCCAATACCTGGGCAGGTAAATCTAATGTGAGAAGGCACTACAAGCCTATTTGACTGTAGTGCTGAAGTCACATTCTCCAAACAGGCTTATCAGTAATAAATTTGGAATACTGATCTTTAATTCAATGTATCCAATGTCTTGTATCTCACTTAATTCTGAAAGTTGAGGGAAGAAATTATATTTTATTTATTGACCCTTAACGTTTTTCACTAGTTTTAGAGTTACATTACCCTATCTGGGGATGATCCTAGTGAAAAGGGAATGCCTCTTTTGAACAATTTCAGTAAGACAGGGAAAGAGGTGATAAATATAGTTTTAATTCCCCCAACTAGAACTACATTATCTGGCCAATTTGATAAAGCATTATAATAGGCTCTGTCTAAATTGTGATGAGCAATGGGTAAGCGTCAGTTCCATATGAAACAAATGAGTGTGTACCTTGAGAGAGAAGTGTCTTTAGAAGGAAAGGAGTAAAGACATAGGGTTTGACACATCTGGTAAATATTCATATGGTGTAGATGGAAGAATTTGACACTTGAACAGAGAATGAAAGGCAGAATGAATTTAGGAAGCATTTATCTTGGATGACTATGTAAACTGTGGAGTCATCATGAGATTTATATGGAAAATGAAAAAAATTGGTGTGGGATGGGATGCCAATGAATTCAATTTTTAAATCATTTTTATTGAGACATAATAACATATAATAAAATTTAACTATTTAAAAAGTTTCCTCATGCCAGTTTACAGTCAATTTCCCTTAACTTCTAGCAGCAGGTAAGTACTGATCTATATTCTGTTACTACAGATCAGATTTATAATTTCTAGAATTTCTTATAAAGGGAATCATTCAGTCTGCACTATTTGTGTCTATCTGTTTTTCTCTTACCATATGTATTCGATATTCAGTCATATATTCGAGTGTATCAATTGTATGTTCCTTCTTTATGACTTAGCATAATTCCATTGTGTAGATATACTACAATTTGTTAATTCATTTATCTATTGGTATATATTTGAGCTTTTGGATTACAAGTAAAGTTGTTTTGTATATCCCTATATAAATCTTTGTGTGGACATCTCTGTGCTCTTGGGTAAAAATTTAGAATAGTAATTACAAGGTCATTTAATTAGTATATGTTTAAATTTATAACAATATGCCAGAAGTTTTCCAAAGCGGTTGTAGCATATTATATTTCCACCAGCATATTAGAGTTGCAGCGCTCCTTATCTACCAATGCTTGATTCTATTAGTATTTTTATTTTTTGCCAATACATTAAGTTTTAGAGCAGAAGCTTTTGAAAAATAACATGGGAGAGAATTAGATATTCAATTCTGAGACTCAAAGGAGAGGTGTGATCTGGGATCATAAATTTGAAATGACAAGGATATGAAAAATAATTAAAATAATGAGAGTAGATGAAATGATTCATATCATACTTGTAGAATAGAGGCTCTTGGAAAATATAAATATTTCATTTAACAGAAGATTAGGAATCTAACAGGCAGGCAAAGAAAGTATAAAGACGGCAAGGAGGTCCACAAGCATACAGAAAAATCAAGTGCACAGAGAATTTAAGTATAAGGGATCAGCAGTGTCATATGCATGAGAGAGAGTCAGTAAAGGACCAAAATTTCCATTTACTTTTGCAACTAGGATGTTATTGTAACTGCAAAAAAAATATTTCTGTTCTATCCTTAAGTTGGCAATCAGATCACAGTGAGTTAGCTGTATGGGCAGAGATGAAGAGGTTGCAAAGAAAAGGTGACTGACTTTTTAGCATTTGGCTGAGGAGGGGAAAAAGAGACTCAATGAGTCACAGACATTGAATTGAGATTCAGTCTGTATAATGTCTGGTATATAGAAAGAAACCAGTAATCATAACTGAGGGAGTAGGAGAAGGATTTGATATTTTTCTTTCAAGATTGCTCCAGATGTCAAAAACCAACCTGCCTGTAGGTATTGCAGAGTCTGTGACACTTTGAACGTCACTTAACATGTTCCACAATCTCAAATTTTATGAAGGTAAATTTAGCTTAATATTTACATCAAGAACATCCATAAAAGAGAAAATGAGGGTAAGGGTAAGGAATACATTTTCATATATGCATGTAATAATCTGGAAACATCTCTTTGGTGACTATATGGAAGGCTCATGAATTAATAGTACATAAGTCTCAAGAATTTTTTTTTTCTTTTTATTGGTTCATAACATTTTTCTTTTAGAAACAGCTAGCAGGAGGCACCTGGGTGGCTCAGTGGGTTAAGCATCTGCCTTCAGCTCAGGTCATGATCCCAGGGTGCTGGGATCGAGTCCCACAACAGGCTCCTTGCTGAGCGAGGAGCCTGCTTCTTCTCCCTCTCCTCCCTGCTTGTGCGCTCTCTCTCTCAAATAAATAAATAAAATGTAAAAAAAGAAAAGAAAAGAGAAAGAAACTGCTAGCAGAACCCCTCTTTCTACACAAAAACTCCTTGAATATGTTTTTTCCAGTTCAGACTCAAAGGACCAGTTTCTAGTTTAAACTATTCATCACAGTTTACATATGATTATGCACACAAATGTTGTTAGCCTGCTAAAAAGATTGCTTTATGTTGAATGAAAAAAATAATTCAAGGCTTTGCAAACTCTCTTAGTTATTTTACAAACATTACTGTTTTTGTTAATATGGTAGAAAACTAGAGAAGTTTAAAGGCCTTAAAAGAATAGAACTAAAAGACCTTTTCAAAAGTGTTTTTCTAACATCATGTTATTTAAATGTTAATCTTAGGCATTTAAAATATATCTATATTTCTTTTTTAGATTTTAGAGTTTACTAGGGTCTAATTTCCTAATGCCAATTATCCAGACTTGAAACTTCAGATATGTGTGTAATTACTCTACCAATTAAATTACTCTTCAAATTTAAAGAATAGGACACTTATTTCTGAAATCAGATCAAAAATTTCAGAAAATATTTTAAAAGTTTAAACAAAGAACTATCATGATAGAATAAATCTCATAAAAGTGAAAAACTATGAATTGATAAAAATTTACCTTACATAGTTACAAAAATATCCATATAGTAACAAATCTGAACAGAATAGTAAAATGCATGTTTCTAAAATATATCTTAGCTTAACAGGGTTGATGGGAATTTTATATGTAGAAAGAAGAGCTGGGAGAATATTTTAACATCTTACCTAATATTTAAAAAAAATAAGACATATACACAAATATATCAGTAATCAAAGAAAAATAATGTGAGACTGAATGTATAAACTTAATCAACATACTTAATCAACATACTTCTTTTTTGTATTTTTCTTTGATGGCTATGTGTCAGATACAAGACCCTAATTATCAGCATACTCATAAAAATTACATGAACCAAACCTTTTAATAATTGACAATGATGAAGATAATGATGACTATTAAAATAAGTTACATTAAATTGCTTCTATGTGACAGGCCCTATGTTAAGTTATTCACCCATTTGTTCCTTATACCAATATTATCAGGTTTGGGGTGCCTGGGTGGCTCAGTCGGTTGGGTGGCTGCCTTCGGCTCAGGTCATGATCCCAGGGTCCTGGGATCAAGTCCCACATCAGGCTCCCTGCTTGGCGGGGAGCCTGCTTCTCCCTCTCCCTCTGTCTCCCAGCTTGTGCTCTCACTCTCTCTCTGTCAAATAAATAAATAAAATCTTTAAAAAATACATTATCAGGTTCATTGTGGTAGTTCAATTATCTAGTCTTTCTTTCTTCCATTTTAATAGAACTCGTAAATGTTTGCTGGAAACATTGTTGCCCAAAATAAGAACTGCATTTCCCAGTCTCATTTAGGCTAAAGTATGACCAAGTGACAAAATTTTGAACAATGTGATGACAATAGTATAATGTGAATCTTTCTTATACAACAGCCAGCGTGAGCCTTTGCCCCTACTTCCTTGTTTTTTCCCCTCTCTGCACAGAGTACATTTATGATGGTTTAATTTGGAGAACTCCTCTTAGCCCATAAAATGTTCTTGTGAATGGAAGCCAGTGTAATATAAGAATAAGAGAAAGAAACATGAGAGCACTTTATGGATCACACCTGCCATAGGTACCCTGAACTACTGATTTGCTGACATTTATATTAGAGACAGATAACATTCTACCTTTTTTAAAGCCATTGCTTTTTGGATGTTTATCATAAACCTGATTCGTATATATATATGAATACAAATATATCTCACATTAGTATTATAATTTAGAATATATACAATATAGTATATATACACATATATATTATTCCCAATTTATTAATGAGAAAACTAAGGTTTAAATTCTATGACTCTTCAAGATTATAAAATTACTAAATAATAGAGTTTACCAGATGCATAAGGCTGAGATTCATTGCTTTGCAGACAAAGAATCATTATTATGGAAGTTTGGGGAGCTAAGTCTCACCTCCTTTTCTTTTTTTTGGGTTCCAACCTATACAGGAAACACAAGGATTAGTGTGAAAGTGAGATCCTAATACCATCTTTATTAATGACTAGCTAATTTCTTTAAAAAAAAAAAAAGATTTTATTTATTTATTTGAGAAAGAGAGAGAATGAGCATGGGGTCAGGGGGTGGGGGAGAGGCAGAGGGAGAAACAGACTCCCCACTGAGCAGGGAGCCTGATGTGGGGCCTGACTCCAGGACCCTGAGATCATGACTGGAGCTGAAGGCAGACGCTTAACTGACTGAGCCACCCAGGCACCGGAATGACTAGCTAATTTCCTGATAATTTCCCAAACTCAGACAATTAAGAAAACATGTTGGAGAGCATGGCTTAAATCTACCTAAAATTCATTCATTCCCGAAAATCTACCCTGAATTAAAGTTCAACTGGAATGCAGGCAGAAAATACGGAATAACAGAAAAGCAAGGGAAATTGTTCTTGTCTTTCAATACAGTCATTACTTAGATCCCTTGTAAAAGTGATGCCCTGTAGTAAAAACTTACAGTGTACCAGAACATATTCCCTTGGCTTGATTTCAGTACAGATGTGGTTGACAGTTTTGTGCTTACTGCCAGCATCCAACACTAAAGAGTCTCTGCTTTGCTGCCTCAGGACTACATGGAAGGCCCACCATAGAACTGTGGGGAGAAACCCTCTGGGAGCAAGCCCTAAAGGATAAATGCCATTCTTTCTGTCCTCTAGTAGAATAATTTATGAAGTGCATTTTACACGATTCTTCAGAGATTTCTCTGCAGGCTCAAGGCTCAGTTCCCCACAGCTGCCTCCAGCTTATTAATATAATCCTTATTAGCTTTCCCTCCCTGTGTTACTTTCCTTACTATCTAACTTCTATGTCCTGAGAACACCTCTCAAGTAAACTCCCTGCACTCAAATCCTTGTCAGGCTTTCTCTGAGAAAAGATCTAAACCGAAACAGGTCAATAGCTCTTACCCTTTTGATTAGCAACATTTTCCTTAAGAAAAGGAGAAAGAAGCAAGGTTTTTTTCTTCCAATCTTCCTAAGTGAACCTTCTTATATATCTGGAGTAGATGGAAAACAGAGACATTTCCTTACCTGCAATATTGTAAACTAAAGCAGATAAGAGATTTCCCCTAAAATAAGGTCAACCATTATGTCTGACAATTGTAATGAGAACTTTAAAATCTACTCCCATAGCAACTTTCAAATACACAATACAATATTGTTAACTACAGTCCTCATGCAGTATGTTAATTACACCCTAGAGCTTATTCTTATGTAACTGGGAGTTTATACCTTTTGACCACCTTTACCCAATTCCCTCGTTCCCAATCCCCTGCCTATGGAAACCACCAGTGTGCTCTCAGATTGAAATGGTATCTTGACATACTCCAAACTATTAGAATGCATAATAATTATTGAGAAGACAGGACCCTGACTATCTCTGGGATTTATTTCACACATTCTGAAATTCATGCATCTCATCAAGGTGTCTAGTTATTTCTTGCTCCTCAGACCAACATAAATGATACCATTAATGTAGAAAATGAGCATTCAGTCATGAGGATGGTGAGATGGTCAATTTTCTTGATGGATTTAATTGTGGTACAGAGCCAGATAATTTATCTATCCCAGGAGGCAAGACAGTCAATATAAACTAAAGTTCTTTTCGGATAAAAGCTATGGTATCTTTTGCTTATCGTGACAGAGAATAAAAAATATTTACCAGATGAATATCTGTATAGCAGGTATCAGAATATTCTTTTACTTCAGTAAAGAGACCACATTTAGAAGAGTCCCTGCAAATGGACTATTATCCACCTGTATTTTTTGTTTCTGGCAAAAATGCATAATTCAAGGGAGCTGTGAGAGGAATAAAGATTCCTGTGCTTTCTAGTGTTTATTCTAATTACAATCTATGATTTTACACTTGAGGAAGAAAATGTTCCAGGAGTTTCCCCATTGGCTCTTTCAATGATTATAGCTTTCAATCTACAAGATTTTGTCAGATATTCTGGGACATTATTCTAACTATATACTCAGGAACCGGGAGCCATACCTATTGTGTGTGTTCATAGATGATTCTGGGTCAAAGTTCTAGTTAAGTTATGTTCTTTTACCACCCCCAGATCCTTCAGTGGTATTGTGTAACCTTAAATTTTGATACCCAGGTAAACCAGTATGTGTATGTATCTGTTGTTACACTTAAACAGTATAATTTTAAGTATTTGTTTGAATATGCTAATAAGAAAATTAGAAAGATGGTAGAGAGGGAGGTTGATGGAATTGCTTATCCAGTTGATGGTAAAAGGAGCTGAATCTTTTCTGTTTTCATATTGGATATTCTATGGTGGTCATAAAAATATTTCTATTTATCAGATATTCCATCCAAGTCAAAAATAATCTAATTTGTATTAGTAAGAAGGAAACAGAATTTAGTTCTATTATAATTGCAGCTTTAGGGTTTTATTCTTTGAATTCATGATGTTTCTCTATACTATGACATTTTTAAAACTTTCTGTCATATATCATAAGCTGCTATTTACATATCAATTTCCCTATCTCTTCAATAAACAGGAACAGCTAGTTTTAGATTTTCTTGAGGCTAGGAAACTTCTCTTATTAACATCATAAATTCTTGCTACTAACTTATGTAATACCTTAAGAAATTAAGTGCTATATAAAATTTTGTTGCTCTTGAATAACAAAAAGTAGAAAATGTCCTGATTTGTTTAACTCAAAGCATAACCTATATGGTTAGTTATAATATTTTCTGAGCAATTAATATTTTAAGTATCTTACTATCCTCTTATATATCTCTTCTTATTTTTCCCCACAACAACTCTGTACTAAATAACAGTACTAATTACTAAAGTATTAAGAATATTTATACTAAAATACTATTATAATCAATATTTATGCTAAGGAATTCTAGGCACAGAAAAATTAGAATAATGGTTGTTGTTTTACATTTGGTATTGAAGTTGGGATTTTAACCTAGGCAGTCTGACTCTGGAGCCCATTCATTTAACAATTGTAATATAACTCTAGGTATGATACTAAAACCTAGATTTGATGCTAAAAACAGAGCATAAATAAAATTAAATATCAACTATTTATAACTACATATGTTAAGATTCTAAGTGGACTATCAAAGATACAATCAAATGCCATATTATTATTTTTATTACAATATTCTATTGCAATATTTTAACCACCATTTAATATTCAGAAACTTATAACTAGAATTTAAACAGTAACTATACATATGTCAATAGATGTCAAAAAGAAAATGGATAAAATTGTTAGTAAAAACTGATTCATAGCTGCAAAACTTCAACTTCTACTCCATTATCCAATCCCCTTCAACTGTATTTATATTTCCTTTTCAGCCATTTCAAAAAACTCTTCATATTTTAATAGGGTTCCTCCATAGGCCTCTTTATTATAAGCTATTTGAAGGTGCACCTTGATCTGCCATTGCTACCAGTACTTTCCTCAATAAACTGCCAAGAATTCCATTTATTCTTTATGTCTGGTAAGATTCTTCATGAAAAATGGCCTATGCCACTACGTCTTTAGCCTTTCTCTTGATTAAAGCTAAAATCTACTCATCTGTTCAGCTAGAGAACAGAAGAATTCTGAGTTCTCTCTCTTTTTTCCTTGTAATTTTTAGATTCATCACCCTCCCTTTCTTTTTCAAACAACAAGTGCATCATCCCCTAGAGTCATAAGCAGTCATCATCTTTTATAAAATCACAAAGAAGTATCTTTCATATCACAGATCTTCATGTGTGAAAACAATTTGGGGTATTAAATATCTTCCCTTGTGAACATGACATATCTTCTAAATTGGTCAACTTTGCTGATGAATATGAAACTATTGTATCTTATCAACTGATATCAAATGTTGGAATTCCTGCTGTGCAGGTAGTTTTACTTGGCTATTTGGCTTTGAATGAAACATTCTTTTATTGTGACACTAAGAAGCAACTAGTTCTATTAAAGCCAGGAGTGTAGAAAGACAAAAGGTTGAGAACCATATCATATAATCTACAAATAGGTCTATATATATGTAATATGTATTACCATATAAAATACATAATGAGTGAATATATAGAGAATATATATTTTAGCAATTATCTAGCAGTCAATTTTAGAGTTGTAAGGATAAATGTATTTTATTTTTTTAAAGATTTTATTTATTTATTTGACAGAGAGAGAGAAAGTGAGAGAGTGAGCACAAGCAGCGGGAGGGGCAGGCAGAGGGAGAGGGAGAAGCAGGTTCCCCGCTAAGCAGGGAACCCAATGCGGGGCTGGATCCCAGGACCCTGGAATCATGACCTGAGCCGAATGCAGCCACTCAACCAACTGAGCCACCCAGGCATCCCTCATTTTATATAAGTATTTGGCATAGTGTGTCTTTGGGGACCTAAAATGTCATGCCCCCAATCCTTCGAACACAATTTTTTTCTCAACCTAAGTTGCTAAGAATATCTTGGAAGCATTTAGGGCATAGAACAGCAGAAAAAAAAACTTAAATAAGAAAATATAAATATAAAAATTAACAGTCATGAGGTTGCCAATATTGGATAACACTGTCCTCTTAGACTACTTGTCACATATAATTCCTCTCCAGTAACAATGTCTTTGGACATGAACTCATATGATTAAGAAATTGCTGATATTATGTAAATCATAAATCAATAATGCCACGTTGAAAGACTTGAAGATAGCACAGAGGACGTGCAATTACTTTACTTATAATAGAAAGTGTTATTTGAACTGAAAAAAGAATGATTGATAGGTCAATAGGACCCTTGCTATGCCATAAGCTCCGTGAGTAGGAGATGGCCAGCCTTGTCCACAAGTATATCCCAGCCCACAGGGTCTGGCACATAGTGGGTTTCAATGAATATTGACCTGACGAATGAAGAAATGTTATTTTCCCTACACATTTTTCATAGCTATTATTTTATAAGGTTTAATACTATTCATTCATTAATCTTCATTCCGTTACTGAGAAAATAAACTTGCTCATTGATTTTGTAAGCTTTCAGGAAAAAGACCTGTGGAGAATACCAAGAACATTTTGATTCACTGAGTTCTATTTTTTGTTAATAGGTACAGCGATCTGGGAACTGGCATTTTGGGGCATGTTGCTCTTGAACAAGTACATGCGTGGAATATAGTTCTGGGAATCAGCAACCGAGGCAACACAGACTGGATACTGAATTGGGAGTTCACTGCAGGGGAGCTATAGAAACAGCAGCACTTTGAGGAGTGACGAAGTAAACATAGCGGTGTCCATCAATCTAACGATATCTGCTGCCAGAGTGTGTGGCTGCAGAATGGTTGCCTGCTGTTAGAATACGTCTTAGCTCTAAAATAATTGAAGGATTTTCCTAGTTTAATTAAAAGGCTCAGAAAAGTCTGGGATATGTAGAGTGAAGAGAGTCTTCATATCATTATCTTAAAGACAATGTTTCATCCACTATTAATCTTTTGCTATTAATCTTTAGCTAATGCTAAACATTACCATTACTAAATGCTAATACGAAACACTAATACTAAACTAATGCTAATAAACATTACTAAAACTTTGCTGTTAGGATTTAGGGGATATGCACAAAATTGTAAAATTACAAAAAATAGTTGGGACACTATATAACAGTATTTGTGTCCCTTACTACATTTTAATGTGAACTTTTTTTTAAGCATAATTTCATTGTTATCTCATTTGTATTCATTGTAATAACACTAATCATAATGAATTCATTTGGAATTAATGTGGATGTCACACATACTTTCATAAGAATTCTACAGCAATTCAACACTAATTTAATGTTCTATTCAAATAAAGTGTAACTGTTTTAAGTCATATAGTAATACCATTGTGTAGAGCTATAAAAATTATAACAGTATAGATTTTCTCCAGAGAGATGTCATAATCTCAGAAGCAGCATTTCCTAGCTTCCATATGCAGCCTAATGGCTATGATCAAGGGCTACTGATAGCTCTTTGAATGATGTGTGGGGTCCTCCCCTAGGCTACAGTTCAGCTACAGAGAGGAGAAATTATGTCAGATTCAGATACAGCCTCAGAGGGAACGTTATGTATGTGGTCTTCTGAGCTTATTTGATAGATATGAGCTGTATGAATTCACTTGTTACTAGCAATTACAATAGTTCAAATGACCAACATCCTTAACACTTTGTTCAAGTAAAAGAAACAGGCAAACACAGAAATCACTACTGTTTTGAAATGAAACTAATACCTTTCATCTGTTGACTTATCTGTTCATTGTTGAGTGAACAGCACTGTTTAGAAGAACAAGCTATTTATTTAGAAGGTAACAATTAATAAGATTAGTTAGTAAAAATAAAATGGCTTGAATTAATTTAGGAACTAGTATAGAGATTTATATGAAGAGACAGAGAGGGAGAAAGAGAAAGAAAAAGAAAAAGTGAGCAGATAGAAATGTAATTTATGTATAGAATATTTGGTTATTCTATCAGCTGTGTGAATAGGGCACCTAGAAAGAAGCTAGAGTTGGAATAGAGTCAGTTAACTTTTCAGTAAAGGCTAAATAACAGATGAGCCATTACCAGTTGCTCAGGTGCCAGAGTCCTCACCTTATATTGTTAATATGGCGATAAAAATCACATGCAAATGAAGAAAACAGTGTTTAGAAGCAGTGTTTCCTCTCTATCTAGTGTCAACAACCCTGACGGGAATTAGCAAAGCTTTGTGCAACAAAAGATAAAATATAAGACTAGATACGCAAGAATTTTTGGAGGTGCAATGCATCCCTGTTCCTTCTCCCAATGTTTTATTCACAACCAGTGCCAAAAAATCGGTAATTTGCATATCCATATGGTCTCACATATTTTTCCCAGCAACGATATAATATGAGAATTTGAATTTTAAATACAGCAAATCAGTGATAAAGTATGCTTATGAGAATGTGCTATAGCAGTGTAAAAATTGAAAAGTGATATGGTCTACAACATTCACAAAACCTAAAATGGAACTCCATTTATAAAAATGCTAAATTCCATAAGTAAAGTTAATGATACTGATAATCCAACAAGTTTCTTTCTCTAACTTTTCCATGAACAACTTCTAATGGTAGAAAGTAGGATATTTGAAAGCACAGAACACAAAACATTTGTCAAAATGCACAGAACATAATCGAAGGATCTAAAATTCATATAAATCTTTTGTCTCTACTGTACATATCCATATTAATTTTGAAATAGCATCTGCGAAAATCTTGCCGGTTCCTCTTGGGGAAAATTCTGCTAAATGTAATTTCTTGCTGAAAATTCAACTCACATAGCTGGAATGATATGGCAAATTTTAAGGGTCTCAGTTGTTACTGGTCAGTCTCTTTTATTATCCTGAAATAGTTAGCAAATGTCTTTTTTCATGAAGAGATGTGATCTCATATTCTTATTATTACTGAATTATACTACTGCAAATTTTACCCAAAGGAATTGTAATAGTGTTTTTAACAAAAATATTTCATCCAATTCTTAAACTTTTTTTGCACTTAATATTGTCAAGTGACATGAAAACAATCATAATTTTGTCTTGAAGTTGTGACAAACAGGTAATTAAAAATACTTGCTAAATGAAATTAATTACAATTTTTTTTTATATTATGAAGGAAAATAGTGGATTCATCCTTTACCATGTTTGGAATTTTAATAAGCTATTTTCATTTCTCCATTAAAAAAAAAAAAAGAAAACTCAATCTTAAGCTTGAAACTCTTTTTTTTTTAAGATTTTATTTATTTATTTGAGAGATAGAGAGAGAGCACAAGTGGAGCTGGGGTAGAGGGAGAGACAGAAGCAGGCTTCTGGCTAGGTGCAGAGCCAGACTGAGGCTTGATATGGGCACAACACAGGCTCCATCCCAGGACCCTGAGATCATGACCTGAGCAGAAGTCAGACTAAGCCACCCAGGCGCCCCTGAACTCTTAATCATAAATACCATTCCCATGCCCAGCAAAAAGAATCTATAATTGAATTGGGATGGAAGCCTTTAAAGTTACATTCTGTTGATTACCAAATTTGTATTTTAAAAATAAGTATTTAAATGGCAAAACTCACTTTTTTTTCCTAGTTCACTACATTTACATCATGATCAATACATGGTAAGCAACACAAGCCCACCCTTTGGAATGGTGTAGGAGCTGACAGTGCTTTGTTGTGCTCATTGCTTGGATTTTATGTTGTATTTGAAGTAAGCTTCAAAGATGTATTGATTGGGGTGCCTGGGTGGCTCAGTCGTTAAGCATCTGCCTTTGGCTCAGGTCATGATCCCAGGGTCCTGGGATCGAGCCCCACATCGGGCTCCTTGCTCTGCGGGAAGCCTGCTTCTCCCTCTCCCACTTCCTCTGTTTGTGTTCCCTCTCCCGCTGTGTCTCTCTCTGTCCAAAAAAAAAAGATGTATTGGATTGATATTTAATTGTGATTGATCAAAATTCCTTTCCTTAATGTGCACTTCCAGAAGACAGAGTAAACATACTTTTTCCTATTTCTCTCATTAAGTACAACTAAAATCTTTAGACATTATACATATAACAAACGTAAGACTCAGAAAGGTGAAGAAGTCGGACTATCAAGGAATGACATAGTGGTGAGTTCTCTCGGTTTTCTTCTTGCCTCATTTAACCTTAGATGGAGCAGAAGAAACTAGCTGAAGAAACACCAACAGTCTTGATAAAATTACTCCAACAAAAGCTTGTTCTCTCTAGAGAGAACCCAGACTACTTCAAAGGGTGAGTGGCTAAATAAACTGAAGAACAACTATACCATGGATTGCAACTCAGCAGTAAAAATGAACGAACTAAAGTACAGACTAGGGAATGTAGTCAATAATATAATAATAATGTTACATGTTGACAGACGGTGACTACACTTATTATAGTGAGCACTGAGTAATGTTTAGAATTGTCCAATCGATATGTTGTACACCTGAAACTAATATAACATTGTAGGTCAACTATACTTCAATAATAAATAAAAATTAAAAAAATAAAAGGATATTTCACTGGATTTGGAAAAAAAAAAGGAATAAACTATCAATACATGAAACAATCTGAATAGTCCTCCAGAAATTTATGTTGAGTGAAAAATCCAGGCCCAAGAAGTTACTTACTGCTTGATTCTGTTTGTATAACACTGTTGAAATGACAAAATTACAGAAATGATTGCCAGGGATTAAGAAGGGGCTGGGGACTAGAGCGAATGTGTGTGTGTGTGTGTGGCTATAAAAGTGCAACACGAGGGACTGCTGTGGTAATGAAAATGTTCTATATCTTTACCGTATCAATGTCAATATCCTTGTTGTGACATTATACCATAGTTTTGCAAGATGATACCATTGAAGGAAACATGGTAAAGGGCACATGGAATCTCTATTATTCCTTTTACAACTGTATGTGACTCTTACCTCAAAATGAAAAACTTAATGAAAAGATTCTCAGATTGATCATGTCTACTAGACATTCATTTGTAATATTTAGAATTTGCAAATTGATTCCTATCTAAGGGCTCAGGGAAAACATCTCTATGACAAAAATGGATGATATCAGGTTATTCTGAATCTCTTGTAGTATATTTCATAATATTTCATCATGCTCATATTTCAAACTTTCTATTTTTTGTTACCAAATTCCAGGAAAAAATATAACAGATTGTAGATTTGTATGAAAATAGAGAGACAGAGAGAGAGAGAGAGAGAGAGTGTGTGTGTGTGTGTGTGTCAGAGAGAGAGATGGGTGGGGGGAGAGGATGGGGAGGATGGACTGGAGGGAGGGAAAGGAGAGAGAAGGGGAAAAAAGCCCATACAGTTTTATATGGTGTCAAGCTCTCTTAAAAAGCCTGTTTCTAAGAATGCGTTGTGATATTTGGGGCATGCTGACTACCCAAGAGAAGCTAGGCATTCCAGTTTATTGCTTTGGTTGGACTAGGACTTTCTATGTGGCCTCTGGCATTTGCACCATTACATCAGCAGTAATAGACTTGTTCACTAGGATTAAATTGCAACATAATACCACCAGAGACCCAAAATACAGAAAAAATACTAACTTTTTAAGCACTATACCTCATAAATACAAATCATATAATATTGTTTTCTCTGGCAACCCCATGCATATTGATGGATAATTTTGCATTAATTGTGTTTGATGAAATCTTATGACAGCATAGAATTTGAACTTTCGTCCTTGAAACATTAAGTAATATTGATGCTCCTCAATAAGGGAATCCATGTTTATCTTGTGGTTTTGATTATCCCCCGACTCAGAAACCTATAGCTCACTAAGGCACAAGTAACTCTGCTTAAGAACATGGGAAATGTTTTGAGTTCCATTTCTAACAGTGGTAATGAATGAAGCTTGATTCCTTCTGTACTGGCTTACCTTGGTAATTTTTATAATGAATATATGTATTTACAATAACTATGCAACTAGAATAAACCAGTCTTAATCCATAGATGGTTACAATTTATACTGTTTATTATGTAATTAAACCACATTGATGAGTAGGACACAAAAGACAAGTTGACTTATTTTTCGTGGCCTAGTAGATGCTACATTGCTACATTACTAGATAGTCCTTGAGGAAATGGTAAAGTAATGACCAGTATACCATGTATGTCTGCTCTACACCAACCTACACAAAGAGATGACCTACTAAGAAGTGTGAAATTAGTTTTCATCCTACTCTCCAAACAATGAACTCTGGCAGTACAACACTAGCCTTGAAGGAAGCAGCGCTTCATCTAATTGTCTTCCCAGAGAGCTCATCTTTTTCTAACTGAAACAAAGGTTCATTCTGTGCTATTCTGTGTCCTAGTGATAATCAATACACTTTATTTAACAAATACTCACTGGGTTCCAACATCATATCCCTAGCCTGGCATACTCTGAGTATAAAAAAAAAAAAGACACAGGGGCGCCTGGGTGGCTCAGTTGGTTAAGCGACTGCCTTCGGCTCAGGTCATGATCCTGGAGTCCCGGGATCGAGTCCCACATCAGGCTCCCTGCTCAGCAGGGAGTCTGCTTCTCCCTCTGACCCTCCCCCTCTCATGCTCTCTCTCTCTATCTCATTCTCTCTCTCAAATGAATAAATAAAATCTTTTAAAAAAATAAATAAATAAATGACACAGGATCTGAGAATGTCATCAAGTAATTCATAATCTAATTTAAATGCTGATATGTACAAACACATAACTATATTATCAGTGTACAGAGAAAGAAGGAAAAACCTGATGTACCTTTAGGTTCTTAAAAAGAAAGCAAATAAATATTTTGATAGTATGCATCTCCTGGTATACACAATTATTCTTTATTTTTCTCCTTTCTAATATATATATTTTTAATTTTTTGATAAGATTTTTGTTTGGTTTTATGCAGTGAAAAATGACATTATCATAGCTATAAGCGTTGATAATTATAAAAATGGTAACAATATTTAGAATATTTTTAATATTAGAGTATAGAAAGTATTGCATGTTCATTATTCCATCTGATCCTCTCAAAAACTGCAAAAATGAGCATGTATGATGGTTCATTTTATGTATCAATTTGACTGACTGGTCATAGGATATCCAAATATTTACTTTTGGAGGAAGCTAGCATTTGAACTGGTGGAATAATTAAAACAGATGTTCATCCGCCATGTGTGTGGGCATCACCTAACCCATTGAAGGCCTAAACAGAACAAAGAGGAGGAGGAGGGGAGAATTCACTTTTTCTGCTTGAGTGTGAGCTGGGATATCCATCTTCTTCTGCACTGAGACTGAAAGTTACACTCTCAGCTTCCCTTATTCTCTGTCCTTTGGACCTGGACTAGAATTTACACCATCAGCTCTCCTGGTTCTCAGGCCTTTAGACTGAGAGTGGAACTACACCACTGATTTTCCTAGGTCCTCAGTTTATAGATAGCAGATTGTGTGACTTCTGAGACGCCACCATTGTGTGAGCCAAGTTGTCATTAAAAAGCGCTTTTTAGGGGCACCTGGGTGGCTCAGTAAGTTGAGCGTCCAACTCTTGATTTTGGCTCAGGTCATGATCTCAGGGTTGTGAGATCAAGCCCTGTGTTGGGTTCTGCACTGAGTGTGGATCCTACTTAAGATTTTTTCTCTCCCTCTCCATCTGCCCCTCCTCCTCACTCATATTCTCTAGCTCTCTCTAATAAACCAATAACAACAACAAAAAACCTCTTTTTAAATATGTATTATATATAACATATATTTATCAATATAAAAATACCAATAACAAGCTTATATATATTAACATATATTTCCTATTGGCTCTAATTCTCTAATTAGGAGAACCCTAATACATGTTATAAATATTATTAGAGAATTCACTTATGTGAATAATTATTCCTCTTAAAATTGGCTAATGGGAGTAGCAGTATAAAAATATCAGGTCTCTTTTAATATGAAAAAGGTCTAATGAACTTAAAATAATAAGTTAAATATAATCTATGTAGTGTTTTCCCACATAATTATATTATGACTAGCCATGGATGACAAATCTAGAAATATAACGTATGAGGATTTTTTTCTTCTAGGAAAACCTTTGGAGAAAACTATTAATTAGCTATATTTGATTGGCAAGTTTCTTTATTCTTCTCTGGGTAATTCAACATTTTTCTGCAGAGTTTAAATGGTATAACTCATAATTGTAAGGGGAAGTTTGGAATAAAGCTCCAGACTAAATATGATATATTTTGAAAATTACCAACATTGTTAACTTTTAAATCCTTAAACTGATGTCTAGTCCCAGGCTGATTTATGTTTATGTCCAATAAAACAGTCTGTTTACAGTCACTGATAAAACCCATTTTTAGTAACTTTCAGGCTTTCAAGGAATGGATCACTGGTACTTGAAAAATAAAAATCATGTGTAGGTAGCTTATGTAATAGATACAACGGGAATCTCATTCAAAAGGGTGGCCAAGAGAACAGCTGACAAGCTTATTTTCAACATCTCCACTTTCTAAATAGCTTTCTATGCCCTTGTTCACATTTTAAATGGAATTTCTGCTCAGATTCATCTCTGAAAGAGACAAACACTTACTGGGCCATTAGTGTATACTGCACTTGTAATAGAGAGCCAAAGGCCAAGAGCACTATTTTCAGCATTTTTGCCTCTACACAAATCATTATTAAATACAAGCTTCACTGATAAGAGCCTTGTCACACATTTAAAATGCATACTTCCATTTTTAAATGAGCCAATTAAACCAGATTGAATTATAAAATTACCATAACACAAGTCTTTAAAGGTTCAAAAAAATTCAAGAAAACAGAACACAATGAACCAGAAGGAAGCTTTTGCTCTTTTACTTAAGGAATTGGTTAAAATTAGTTTTCCTTGCAGTCTAAAAGTGTCAGAATTAGGGACAGGAGAGGAAATCCACATTCTTACCAAGAAAAGAATGCATGTGTGTGTGTGTGTGTGTGTGTGTGTGTATATTTTTTTCAGTATGTATATATGTATATATATTTTTTCAATATATGTGTATGTATAAATATGTATATACATTCACTGTATGTATATATTCAATATATACATGAATATATAATGGATATATCAATATATGGGATATATATTTCAATAACCAGGAGCTAAATTCTCTTTGCAAAACAGCAATGCCTCTATCTAACACAAAGACTACTGGTAACATTTCTTTCAGAAGGAAATAAGTTCAAATTTGATTTTCAGCAATGAGAATTAAGATTATGGTCATAGACAATTTTTATCTTCACAGAGTCCAAATAAAAATTAAACTAATGTTTCTTTGGTGTGTACCCTGATACCTAAATGACATTTGAGCATCTGACTATCCCAGTGGAAACTCAAAAAGTGGCAATGTTAGCTGACTGCCTCTTTATTAACTTCTGCCTCCTAACAATCAACACATCAGTCTACCACTGACCCACAGTAAGCCACCATAAAGGTAATAGTCAAAGAAAATAAAATGTAACACCTCCATGTCAGAGTACTATCACAATCATGTCAAAGGCAAGTGCGTAATTGTTTCACACGTGTCCCATAAGACATTAATGCACATGTCTACCACTATCCTGAGTGGTACCAGTGCCATTTCAAGACATTTGTCATATTACCAAGTCTCTTATGAGACACTTATTTCCTAAATAACTACAAGTCCTTTGTCCTGCATCATTAATTTTCCTGGCTAGGTTAGCAATAAACTCTAAAAGCATATTAAGGAAGATGTCATCTTCCAAATATAAAATTTTAACTAAGACAGAAACACACAAAATAAAGAAGCTCTCCCTCCTTTTTTCCCACTCTCAAAATTTTGATCACTTATTAATATGGGTCAAAGTTTAACTAATTATTTGTCTCAGAGCCAAAACATACACATTGAGTAATTACCACATACACAGTTTACTGGGCTCCAAATGTAGCTATGCATAGCTGAGACTCCAAAAGATGGAAAGGACCATTTTATCTAACTCTATGAAAGATGCTACCTAGAATTGTGAAGTATACAGTTTGGGGAGCCTTAAGAAGTGGTCCTGTAGTTTATAATTCCAGTTAAAGGACATTATATTTTATTTTATTTTTAATTTAAATTCAATTACTTAACATAATTTATTATTGGTTTCAGAGGCAGAGGTCATTGACTCATCAGTCTTATATAATACCCAGTGCTCATTATATCACATGCCCTCCTTAATGTCCATCACCCAGGTATCCCATCCCTCCACCCCCCTACCCTACAGCAACCCTCAGTTTATTTCCTATGATTAAGAGTTTCTTATGGTTTGTCTCCCACTTTGATTTCATCTTGTTTTATTTTTTCCTCTCTTCCCCTATGATCCTCTGTTGTTTCTTAAATTCCACATATGAGTGAGATCAAATCATAGTTGTCTTTCTCTGTTTGACTTATTTGACTTATTTTGCTTAGCATAATACCCTCTAGTTCCATCCATGTCATTGCAAATGGCAAGATTTCATTTTTTGATGGCTGAGTAGTATTCCATATATTAGTATATATATATATATTAGTAGTGGAATATATATATATACACACCACATCTATATATATATATACACACCACAAATTCTTTATCCATTAATCTGTTGATGGACATCTGGGCTCTTTCCATAGTTTGGCTATTGTGGACATTGCTGCTATAAACGTTAGTATGCACGTGCCCCTTTGGATCACTACATTTGTATCTTTGGGGTAAATACCTAGTAGTGCAATTGCTGGGTTGTAGGTACCTCTATTTTCGACTTTTAAAGGGCATTTTAAAGCTGAAGATGGTCAATGTATAAGCAAACAAGTAAATGTTATCAAAGAGCTTGCAAATATATATAGCTAGATGATGGGAAAAGCAACCAATGCTTCATTTGTATTATCTTATTTAATGTGCACAAGTTAAAGATAAGGAAACTGAAAATCCTAGAGGTAGCAAAGGATGGATATGGACTCAAAGTAGGGTTTGGCTGACTCTAAAATCATATTTGTACTATACCTTTTTATATTTCACAAATTCTTCAGTCAGTACTAATAAAATGAAAAGTTGGCCAAGTGGCTAAAACAACATAAGGATTTTTTTTTTTAAAGATTTTATTTATTTATTTGACAGAGAGAGACACAGTGAGAGAGGGAACACAAGCAGGGGGAGTGGGAGAGGGAGAAGCAGGCCTCCCACGGAGCAGGGAGACCAATGCGGGGCTCAATCCAGGACACTGGGATCATGACCTGAGCCGAAGGCAGACGCTTAACGACTGAGCCATCCAGGCGCCCTCAAAAAAACAACATAAGGATTTTAAGACACAGTAGTGTGATTCCTCCTTCTTCATTCAAGTAAATTGTTTCAGGGCAAAACAGTTGGGGATATTATTGGAAAGCTAGTTTGAAATCAGACAGCAACTGGATGTCTGCGCGATATGTTTGTATTTGGCTTTTAAATTTTTGTTTCCAAGAAGTGTGACTCAAGGCCTGCTATAGTATCACAGATATGCTTCTAGAAAGATCCCTTGAATGTGCATGCCTGCTGCTGCTTTAAGCAACACTATGAATCAGTCTTGATTAGCATCGGGGACCCCAGCAGTTAGGCTCCAGATAATGTGAATTCCTCCATTCAACTGTCCTGTCCTTTCAGCCATCATCTCTCGCCAGGCTGTAGACAGGAAGGGTCTCCACTGAGGGGGCTGGCTCAACCTCTACCATGAGTTGGGGATTGAGTCAACTCCCTCAGTGGAGACCTGTCCTGCTACTCTCGTCACCTATGCTTTGGAAATACATTGTTTCATTGGAAAAAAAAAAAACAAAAACAAACTTTGTTTCCAGGGTGTATTTAGCTGGCTCAAGTTGGTAGAGCATGTGACTCTATATATATATATGGTAGAAATGCAAATAAAATGTAATCCCACCATCCAGAAGCTTATAGACTAGTAGAAGAAAATGCTATTCTTAAATCAGCAGTGTAATTAATGCTAAGAGAGAAATTTGGACAAAGTGTAGTGAAAAGTCTAAGGAGGGAGCGCTAAATTTTACCAGCACGGCTGCAAAAAGCATTATAGAAGACATATGTTGGAGCTAAACACTGAAATTTGAGAGATTTCTTTATATGAAAACAGGGATGTGGGTATACTCTTGCCTAATAGAATAGTGTGAAAAAAATCACAAGGCTATACAACAGGATGATTCAGAAGTTATGAATACATACATGTCTAAGACTGAGATATGGCTTGACATGGGCATGGAAGGGGTTAGCAATATATACCAAAGCCTATACTTAAAGGGACAGGTACACATACTAGTTGATCAATTATATATTGGGTCAAGGAAATGATGCTTAATCCTGTAAGCAATGAGGAGGAAATATATTATTTATGATTAGATTTTGGTTTGGGGGAGAATCAGAATACATGCAATACTCCAAATGACAGATAGGAAACCGGCACTTCCAGCAGCAATGATATTGAGAGGTATTATCCCTAAAATCTTCGTTCTCTGAGGTAATCATCCAGTTTACAATGATATTTGCCTTAGATTATAAGGTGTAAATATCTTACTTATGTTTTATTTTTTCTTCATCAGTCTCATTTCAATTTAATTTTCAGGGAATAAAATTTGCCCAGTTTCTTCATTGGGCAATTATTTTTTTCTATTTTGCCATCATATATTACCTTTTCAATAAATATATAAAGACTTGTCAATAATTATTTTGTTATTTTTGGCTAGTTAAGGTCTTTTTTTGTTTGTATTCACCCTTCAAAAATGCATACTTGTAGTATCTTAGAAGAAGACATGCAAACCAAATGCAATGTCCTCAAAGTGTCCTTTTTTTTTTTTTTAAACTTCACCCAGAGTCAATATGCAAATAAGATCAGCAGTTAAGAACAATGAGTTGTCATGATAGCAGTCTGGCTCTCCCCTGTGATTGGCATTATCAAAATCATAACCCTTCCAATGTACTGGAATTTAGACACAGGGCCAAGGTCAATGATATAGGTCTTCACTGAGCTGCTCTAATGTTTAGCAAATAAATGCCATTAACAAAATCTTTGAAATTCTTAAAGGATTGAGTTAGACTTTTATTTTATTATTCATACTGATGAGAACTAAACAGCTACATCTGATCATGATTTCATCTACAAAGTAAACACTAAATATTTGTTGAATGCATTCTAGTAAGTTAGTTACTTTTGAAAATTCCTCATAAAGAGAAAATGCAAAGGAACGTTGATATTCCAGAGCAGTAATCACATTCCCTTGGGTATTATACTTTGTCTTCTGTGGAGGTTAATAGTGATCACTAACTTGCTATCTGTTGATAAGAGTCTTTTTCTTTCATTTATTTTTGAGTAGTCGGTTCATTTTATAGCTAATTTTGCATAATTGCATTAACAGCTACAGTTTTGAAACTGAATCAATTTATAACTAATTGCTAAAACTCTCAATTCTCCTTAAGGCTAATAAAAGGAATTTTACTGTGACATAAAGTTATTTAATAAACTAATAAACGTGGGAAAGAGGGAAATACACAAGAAACCTTATTTCTTGAAAACTCTTTGTTGCATACATTTATCTTATATAATTACCACTTGGTGTAATTAATATCATCCTGCATACATTTATCTTTTCAGCATAGAGAGGCTATTATTCTCTCACTAGGATGTTTTTCGCCCATGGCAGTCAATTAAAGGAAGATTTAAGGAAAAACGCATATAGAAACAGAGTACTTTGCAGTGTGAATCTTTGCATTTATATACAGTTTGAAACGATTTACAAGTATTCTTGTATTAGACTCCATTTGACAGTGATGGAGCACAGATACTAGATATATTTGAAGGGGAAACTCTGGCTTATGTACTGTACACAACTGAGAGTATATCAAAAACTGAATACCTCTAAAACCTTCATTCTGAACCTACTAAAGCAGAATATTTTTTTCAGAGGCTAGATTGTACTGTGCTCTGATTAATGTGAAACATGGAAGGAGGATCTGAAAAATGGCATTAACTCTCAGTTACTGGATTGCTGGGAAGATTATTTTCCTTTACCATTCTCTACCTTTTGGCCCGTACTTTCTTATACAACAGCCTCTAGACCAAAAACTTCTCTTATTTTAGAAAAACAAGTGACAAAAAAAAAAAAGCATCAACATATTAAAAGAAAAATTCTTTCTGGGAGAAATCTATTTTTATTTAATTCTTCAGATAACATTAACAAAATTTTTATGTCATATGGCTTTCTTATTGTGTACATAATTAAGCTCTTAAGGAAAAGTAAGAGCAGATGTTTCTGTGCCACCCTTTGCTTTCAAACAGATTGAATTTTTTGTTATTACTATTTATAGGCTATTGTGTTCAGCTCTTTAACCTGTGATTTCCCCAGTAATTTTTCAAGCTATACTTTATCTCAGATTTAAATAAAGAAATCTATTATTAAGTTACTATATCCAATTATTTGAGATTGTTTTATTAGACAGAATTTAGTCATTTTATTTGATAGGAAAAGTACTTCCATAGAACTTCCAATGAATCAAATTCAAAATTTTGCCATTAAGGGACTTTGCTGTGTGTGTATGTTTGTTTGACTATATATATATATTTTTTAAAGATTTTATTTATTTATTTGAGAGAGAGAGAATGAGAGACAGAGAGCATGAGAGGGAGGAGGGTCAGAGGGAGAAGCAGACTCCCTGCCGAGCAGGGAGCCCGATGCGGGACTCGATCCCGGGACTCCAGGATCATGACCTGAGCCGAAGGCAGTTGCTTAACCAACTGAGCCACCCAGGCGCCCCTTGTTTGACCATATTGATTGAGTTGTATAATGAGTAATTGTGCAAATAATCCTCTCGATAATTTTCAGTCTCACACAAAGAAATACTTGGTGGCTTGTAAAAAGGTTACGCCTCCCCTAGAACTCAAAGTCTCCTCTTAAATGCAAATCATTAAAAAACTTGTGGAAATGAAACATATCTCATACCATCTCATTCCATCACTACTATGTACTCCGTTGTTCTGCATACAATATACCCACTATCCTCTTCAGTTCCATTTAATAAAAGATGCTGTAAGGTCTCTGGATCTGTAAGTCTTACCACTTATTTTCTACTAAATTTCATGTTTTGAGACTGGCTAGAATGGCATTTGCAGGTTGTTTTAGTTCCAAAAAGATATTGAATATGTAAGCTAAACATATCTCATTATTTCCTTTACTCCAGATATTTTTCTAAGTCACATAAGAAGTCCACAGAAATATTAAATTACAGTTATTTTAATTTTCATCCATTACTTTCTGTATACTTCAGCATTCCATGGATGATATGGATATGAAATGAATAATCAGATTCTCCTCTTCATTCCTTTCTTCAAACTTTGAATATAGCTTTGACCAATTAAATCATATATATATTTAAAAACTACATCTTAACTTTAATACATGTTTCTTCTCACTAGAAGGACAAATAAGCAAGTCAAACTAAATTACAATCCTGGCTCATGAATATATGCATACTCATTTAATTAGATCAGAAAGCAATATGGTTAAGGCAGGATACATTTACATTTTGACCATGTGCTAAAGAAAGTAAAAATAGAGCATTTTAAATGATATGTTTTGAACAATGTTGTATTTCCTTAGACATTGAGGTGATTACATTGAAAAATCTCTAAATAGAGACTTACTACAACTACTATTAAAGATAAAACCTTCAAGTCCACCTTTTCTCTTTGAAAATAGCTGTTCTAGTACCTACTGCCCAGAATAGGAGTGTCAGGCTTTTCCAAGCACCTCCTTACGTTCGTTCATTTCTTTGCTGCGGATGAAATACACATATGAAAGACGTGGGAACACATGAGGGTATTTGGAGTTCATAAAACATCAAAGAACTTTTCAAAAAAATGAGTCATTTTTTTCTTTGATATCTATCCTTGTCTCAAAGTAAATTGGATTTATATATTTCTGCTTCTATGCTTTAGCTATCAAACATTATTTGACAAAGTTCAGCTGATCCACACAAGCTTTCTGAGTACCCTTATATCCCCCTCAAAAGTTTTATTTGAGTCAGAAAATTGTTATTCTCATGGCTAGATCACCTATAAGCCAGAAATTGTTATAGAAGATAAATTTACATCCCACAGGTTTGAGTTCATTTGAACTTAATAAAATACATTTCCAGTAAGATGAGTTTCTCTAGTGAAAGCTGAAGTAAGTCACTGCTGGCCATATTCACCTTTTAGCTCACAAAGTTATTACCCTTAGATTCAAGTGTATTTACAATACTTACACAAACATAAGGATTAAAAAATGTTTTAGAATGAGAAAATACTTCCAAATCTAGGTTTCTTAAGCTTCTATTCTTTCATAAGTGGAGATATGTCTTTCAATTTAGGAATAATATCTAGGAGTGATATAATCAAGGTGGCACATAGGTAATTCCTGACTTCAGTTCCCCTCACAAGACCAACTAGCAACAATCCATAGACAAGGCAACACTGTGAAGATCCTAGAACAAGGGGGGTGAGGTTGAAGCACCTCCCTGGAGCACAGAGACCAAGAAGGACTGCATTAGAAGACTAAGAGGAGTGGCTACACTCTAATCACATTGCCCCTCCTGCTGGGCTGACACAGCACCACACCAAAGAGGCCCCTTTGGCATATGGTTTCTCCAGTGGGAAAAAGAGAGCCCAAGGTAGACATCAAGCTCCCTCAACACAATGGGTCATTTCCCAGGAGGCCTACTCACGTCTGGCCTCATGAGGATATCTGCAAGGCTAGAACTGAAGATTATATTGTCATGGAGAAGGGAAATGGAACCTATAGCAACTAACACTCAGATCTTGGAAGACTGAGTTCCTACTAGAAACAGTACCCAAGTAGAAATCCCAATCAGTGGTTTTGCTCATCCACAGAGCAAAGATGGTAGCCTCATCTGACCAGGCCATTTGGTGTGCAGTTCAGTCTGATTTGGGATCCCAAAATGGTGACCCTTGCCAGTCTTGGGGCCTGTTTAATTACCCCACCCAGGCAGGGAAACTGATTCATAGCCCTGAGTATTGCTGAATGTAAACTTCAGCTCTGTCCAACCAAGAAACTTAACCAGGGCACTCAGGAGGCTGTGTAGCCCATCTTGCAGCTCTGCTTACAGTGACACATGAGGAGCCAAGCCGGTGGCTCTGCCAGTGGCCCCATCTGGCCAAAAAATTCAGTGTACAATTCTGCCCGATTGGGGGTCCCCAAACAATGAGGCCATACTGGCCGTGGGGTCTGTTCTGTCACCCTGACTAGCCAGTGAAGCTAATTCATAGGCTTGTCTACTGCTGAGTATAGTTCCCAGTCCCATCTAACCAGAAGGCTGACCATAGAATGCAGGAAACTGCAGAGCCCATCCTACAGAGCAATCAGGCAAGAAAAAATAAATAAAAGACATCATAATTACAAAGAAAGAAGTAAAATTGTCTCTAATTACAGAATACATGATTTTACATACAGAAAATCCTAAAGACTCCACCAAAAACTGTTAGATGTAATCAGTGAATTCTGTAAAGTTGCTGCATACAAAAATCATCATACAAAAATCAGTAGTGAATTATCTGAAATGAAATAGAGAAAACAATCCCATTTACAATAGCATTAAAAGCAATAAAATACTTAGGAATAAATTTTATCAGGGAGGTGAAAGATTTCTACACTGAAAACTATAAGACTTTAATGAAAAAATTAAAATAGACACAAATAAATGGAAAGATATCTCATATTTATAGATTGGAGGAATTAATACTGTTATAACACTCATACTATTCAAAGTCATCTATAGATTCAATGCAATCCCTATCAAGATTCCAATGGCATTTTTGTTTTCAGAAAAAGAAAAAAAAATTCTGAAATTTGTATGGAACCACAAAAGACCCCTATTAGCCAAAGCAATCCTGAGAAAGAAGAATAAAGCTGGAGGCATCACATTTCCTGATTTCAAACTATATTACAAAGTTACATTAACCAAAATAGTATGCCACTGGCCTAAAAACAGACACGTATACCAATGGAAGAAAATTTAGAGCCCAGAAATAAACCCATGCATATACAATCAACTAATATTGCTCAAGAGTGCCAAGAATACTCAATGGAGAACATATAGTCTCTTATAAATGGTGCTGGGAAAGTGGATATTCACATGCAAAAGAATGTAACTAGACCCTTTTCTTACACCCCTCATAAAAATGACTCAAAATGGATTAAACACTTATATGTAATACTTGAAACCATAAAACTTCTAAAAACAAAACATAAGGGAAAGCTTCTTGACATGGGTCTGGGCAATGATTTTTTGGATATAACACCCAAAGCACAAACAATAAAAGCAAAAATAAGCAAGTGGGGCTACATCACACTAAGAAGCATCTGCAACGCAAAATAAATGATCAACAAAATGAAAAGGTAACCTACAGAATGGGAGAAAATATTTGCAAACCACACATCTGATAAAAGATTAATATCCAAAATATATCAGGAACTCATATAACTCAATAGAAAAACAAAACAAAACAACAAATAATCCAATTAGAAACAGACAATTGTACTGAACAGGCATTATGCAAGGAAGGTTTCAGATGGCCAACAGGTACATGAAAAGGTGCTCAACATCACTAATTAGCAGGGAAAAAGGCAAATCATAAGTATAATGAGATATCAACTTAAACCTGTCAGAATGGCAAGACCAAAATGAGAATAATAAAAACTGGTGAGTCTATCATTTCCTACCGCAGAGCTGTTGTAACAAAGTACCACAAACTGAGTTACTTAAAACAGAAAATTATTACCTCACAGTTCTGGAGTCTAGAAGACTAAAATCAACGTGTGGGCAGGGCCTTGCTCTTTCTCATGGCTCTAGGAGAGCAATCCTTCCTTGACTCTTCCTAACTTCCAGCTCTGCTTGGCAATCCTTGTTGTTTCTTGGTTTGGAGATGGATCACTCCAATCTCTGCTTTGTCTTTCCCTCGCATGTCTGGCTCTGTGTTCCTATTCTCTCTTTTCACAAGGACATGGGTCATACCAAATTAGGGCCTGCCCTAATGACCTCATCTTAATTTGATTAAATCTGCAAAAACCATACTTCCAAATAAGGTCACATTCACAATAGCCAGGAGTTAGGACTTCAACATATTATTTATGGAGACAAAATTTAACCCATAACAGTGTGTATCTGCCTTCTGCTACAACTCAAAAACACAGAAGTGTGCCTTCCTTTTCTAACACTTCATTTTTATGAAAATCATATCTGTATGGTTTTACAGAAAGGAAATGCCAGATGTACAGTGAAGGAAAAGAGACATCAAATCAGTTTTTTGAGAATAATTTATTCACAAAAGGAATTTGAAGAGATCATTTAGTACTTTATAATTGAGGGTAATTATGTCCCAGATAGTTATGTGACTTGCCTTGAAAGTGACTCCACAAACAATATACTTTGAATACAACAATAACTAGACTATTTATAGACACTGTGAGACTGAGTTATACTGTAGCAGCAATTGTACTGTAGTTATTGCTCATTTGTCTAGTGGTGCTTTGAGTTATTTAATCCCTTCAAATATGGTGTCTAAATTTTAGCATTTTTTAAAATGATTTCATTTATTTATTTGAAAGAGAGAGAGAGAAAGAGAATGGTAGCATGAGCTGGGGTGGGAGAAGGGGAGGGACAGAGGGAGAGGGAGAAGCCCAACCCAGGGCTCCATCCCAGGACCCCGAGATCATGACCTGAGCCTAAGGCAGATACTTAATTGACTGAGCCACCCAGGCACCCCTAAATTTAGCATTTCAAAGTGGGCTTGAACCATAAAAAGATTGAGAACCACTACTCTAAAAATTTCTGCAATAATAAAGTGATCCTTATTTCCACATTTGTCAAATTTTGCCTACCAGGTCTGGAACTATAGTTTTTATTTTAAGTTAATATTTGTAAACTCAATTAGGTTTTAAAGGTTCTATATAAAAAGAAGACAATGAGTATGGAAACATTCAATGTATGGGTAAATTTTTGCTTAACATATCATCAATAATTAAAAACTTGAAGGAAATATTAATATAATTCTGGTATCATAAAAGGAAAACAATCTACATGTTATATTGCAGTGTGACTCTTAATACTTTTCTCTCGGGCGCCTGGGTGGCTCAGTTGGTTAAGCGACTGCCTTCAGCTCAGGTCATGATCCTGGAGTCCCGGGATCGAGTCCCACATCGGGCTCCCTGCTCAACAGGGAGTCTGCTTCTCCCTCTGACCCTCCCCCCTCTCATGAGCTCTCTCTCTCTCAAATAAATAAATAAAATCTTAAAAAAAAAAAAAAAATACTTTTCTCTCAAAAACAGATGGAGTGTTTCACACTTTGCACAGATTACAAATCAAGACACTTAACAGGGCCTTGGTGTTTGCATTAACCACATTATGTAGGCCAGTAAAGAATGGTCTAAAAGGAACTGCAAGCAGTTTCAGGTCTTTTGAATTAGAATAATGCTGAAACATTTCTTGAAAACATTTCTTGACAAATTATTAAGCTTTTTACATAAAAGTGGTTATTTTTCATGAATTATAAATGTTGTATGAAGCAGGGTTAAAACCAACTAGAAATATCACTTATGCTGTTTGTAAAACAAATCAAGGGCTAATAGAACTTCAAAATCTAGGGGCGCCTGGGTGGCTCAGTTGTTAAGCGCCTGCCTTCGGCTCAGGTCATGATCCCAGGATCCTGGGATCGAGCCCCGCATCGGGCTCCCTGCTCCACATGAAGCCTGCTTCTCCCTCTCCCACTCCCCCTGCTTGTGTTCCCTCTCCTGCTGTGTCTCTCTCTGTCAAATAAATAAATAAAATCTTAAAAAAAAAAAAAAAAGAACTTCAAATTCTGAAAGCATACAGCTACAGAAATCCAGTATCAATTTTAAGAATATAATAAGAGAGATGCAGAAGTATTATTCAAGATGGACCTCAAAAAGTATAACAAATGTTTTGATATTTACCCACTTTATTTTTATAGCAAATAATGGCAGATGAATTAAATATTCCACTAGTTTGGTAAGCCTTCATTGATGGTTTTGAATTTTAGGGAAAAACTCCACAAAGTATCTAAGCTATTGTTCCTTCAAACAATGAAAAGAAGAGCAATTGCCAAGATTTGAAGGAAGAGGGCATGTCTGGAAAAAAAAAAAGAAAGAAAGAAAGAAGGAAAAGGAAACATGGTATGCCATTTTGGAGAGTAAGAGAAAGCTGGGAGGTTTTATTATTACTATTATTATTTAACTTTAATGAGATTAACTTATATGAAATAAAATGCATCATTTAAGTCTTTGTTTTATCAGTCTTGAAAAAATATATGGTTGTGTAACTACTTGTATAACTACAATATCAGAATATGAAACATTTCCATCACTTATAAAAAATCCCCACTATTCCTTTTTTTTTTTTTTTAAGATTTTATTTATTTGAGAGAGAGGGAGAAAGAGCACGAGCAGGGCAGGGGCAGAGGCAGAGGGAGAGGCAGACTCCCGCTGAGCGGGGAGCCTTGATGTGGGACTCAAGCCTAGGACCCTGGGATCATGACCTGAGCTGAAGGCAGACGCTTAACCTACTGAGCCAACCAGGTGCACCCCCCGCCCTGACTATTTCAATCTCTCCTTCCCCATCTCAGAAAACCACTGATTTATATATCAATATAGATTAGATTTGCCATTTCTGTGGTTTCCTACAAATATAATCATACATTCTTCTATTTCTGACTTGATTTGCTCAGTGTAATGTTTTTGAGATTCATCCACATTGTGTATTATCAATACTTTTTTGAAAAAGAAAAAAAGATTGGTGTTCCATTATGCTAATATATCACAATTTGTTTATCTGCTCACTTCCTTATGGATGCTTGAGTTGTTTCTAGTGTAGGGCTGTAATAAATAAATCTGCTATAAGCACTCAGGTACAATTTTTGTGTAAGTATATGTGTTCATTTCTCTTGAGTGATACACAAGAATGAGAATTGCTGAGTCATGTGGCAGGTATTTAGCATTATAAAAAAATGTCAAACTGTTTCCCAAGTAGTTGTATTATTTTTTAATTTTTATTTCTACAGTAGTGCATAAGAGCTCCACTTGCTCCATATCCTTAGAAGTATTGCCAGTCCTGGGGCACCTGGGTGACTCAGTCAGTTACGTGTCTGCCTTTAGCTCAGGTCTTGATCCCAGAGGCCCACCATCAGGCTCCCTGCTCAGCAGGAAAGTCTGCTTCTCCCTCTCCCTCTGCCCCTAACCCTGATTGCGCTCACTCTCTCTCTCTCAAGATTTTATAAATAAATAAAATCTTTGTTTTAAAAAAAGAGAGAGAAGTATTGCCAATCTTTTTAATTTAGCTATTTTAGGGGATATAGAGTATTATCTGCATAAGTAACTCATGATAAAGTTGAGCATCATTTCATGTGCTTATTTGACATTCTAATAACTGGTTAAGTGCATGTTTATTTTTTCTTCCCATTTTTTGATTTGTTTGCTTATTAATAAATTATAACAGTTTCTGATATACCAGTCCTTTACATATATATATGTAAGAAGGCCTCATATATATATATATATTTCCTCTGCTCTATATCATGTATTTTTATTTTTTTTAATTTTTATTTTTTTAAAATATTTTATTTATTTGACAGAGAGACAGTGAGAGAGGGAACACAAGCAGGGGGAGTGGGAGAAGGAGAAGCAGGCTTCCTGCAGAGCAGGGAGCCCGATGCGGGGCTCGATCCCAGGACTCTGGGATCATGACCTGAGCCGAAGGCAGATGCATAACAACTGAGCCACCCAGGCGCCCCCATGTATTTTTATTTTTAAGCATATGTTTTGATGACTTAAGTGTTTAATTTTTCATTTTATCAATTTTATCCTGTTTATCATTTTTTCTTTTATTGTTCATGCTTTTGTGTCCTATCAGAACCAAGAAATAACCAAACAAAAAAGAAATAAATAAACTTGGCTTATTTCAAGACTGTGACTATTTTCTATTTTTTCACATAAATTCTATAATTTTAGCTCTTAAATTTATGTCTACAATCCATTTTAGGTTTTATTTTTGTATTTAGTCTATATGTGTGTGTATATATATATACATGCACATGTATACCATACTTAGATATATGCTATGTGTATACATATACACTTAAGACATGTATGTATTAACCCATATGTACACACGTATTTATAACTGTTTCTGGATTTATCTATCTGAATATGAATTAAGCTCAAGTTCATACTGATATCTCTGATAGTAATTCAGTACCACAGTATTCATTCCAGCTTTCCTTTCTTTCTTATCTTTAACTTCCCTCTTTGAGAGTGAGAAACCTGGGAAACCTGGTTGTCACCATCCAACACCCATATACTTACTTGTTCGACACAAGTATACATGTAAAGCAGTTTCATAATTTTTTAACCAGTACTTAAGAAACATATTAACAAATGTAACATGTGTGCCTTGTTTTATTATGGATTTATACAAATAGTGAAAGAAACATATATATGAGAAAGTTTGATCACTGATGAGATATTTCATGCTAGTAAAGCATTATTGTGTTTTTTTTTTTGTGCTATTGTGGTGATATTTGTAAAATGAGGCCTTCTTATAGAGTATCTGAGATAATTGTTAGTTCTTATACTATTCTTTCCTCTTGTGTATGGAATTTTCTACAATGAAAGGTAAAATTATATATGACATTCGTACAAATAAATAGTATGTATGTGTTTGTATAAAACAGACATACTTCATTTTCTTATTGCAAGAAAGAAATTATAGCAGCTGGACAGTAATCCACTCACTACCTTTATTGGGAGGGCACTCCCAAAGAAGCAAAAAGAAGCGAGGTAAGCAGGTCTAGTCTTCATGTCAATCAGATCTCTGGGAAAACATATTAAGAATATTTGCTATATATATATATATGTATATATATAGCAATATATATATTTGCAAATATATATATATTTGCTCTGAGTAAGAGATAGTATCTGCAGAATGTCCCTGGCAATATATAGTGGGCTAAAGGTAGACTTAGTTTATCCAGAACAGCTTTGGTTTTAGCACTGGAAGTCCACTGTCACAGTATATTCCCTCACTGGGATTTTAAAAAGTACGATTTGGGAGGATGGGTACAGAGAGTTGAGGGGAAGATATAAAACACATACAGTAGCCCAAAAAATAGGGACCGAAAGAAACAGTTTTAGTATCAAATAGATAGGGCATAGATTATCCACCTTCCATAGTCACTGTTGCTGTTTTGTGCCATAGCAGCTGCCGTAGGCAATCACAGTTTGTGGCTAACAATAATGGATCATTACCATGGGCATCACTCTGCACAATGTGACTAAGTGCACAACTTAAGTGAATTGTTATCATGAGTGTTAATAATCCTTTGACTTGGCCTGTAATTAAATGTTATGTTTTCGAGGTAGTACTAGTTCAATATTTTTAATATTGTGACCATGTTTCATAAGAGTTCAGGTAAAGAAAATGAGAAAAAATACCAATTCCAGCATGACACAAACATTACCACAAATGAAGGCTAAATGAATCTGTTACTTTTATGAAAGATCACATGCTATTGGGTTAGAAAGGTATAATCAAGATAGATTGTATTGCACAATATGCAGAGAGTAATTTGAGACTGCGTATGGTAATAGAAGCAGATATGGAAGTACACACGAATACTAAATCTCACAGATCTAGGATGATACGGGCCTGTACTTCCAAACCAAGGAAAGATTTTTTCTACCAGACACTCATGCTCAGTCACAAATAATGCCAGCTGAATTAATTTGGATGTACCACACAAACAACCACACATTATCCTGGTGTTTCCTTGATTGCTCTATAAATCTGAGTAAAGTAATATTTCCTGATTCAGTGGCTGAAACTAGAGGAAAAGAAAGGGAAATTTTTGATAAGTGTTGGTTCCTTCCAACATGAAGCTGATTATGTGAGTTTATTAATGATTGTACTTTCTACAGTATATCAGGTGATGTGTTGGATCACAGCAACAACACAACTTGTCTCAGCTCTTACATATTTTGGTTTGAAAAATGCACTTTCATATCATCTATTTGTATGAAAATTTTAATAAAACTACAGATAACATAAAAAGATTGCTAATATTGTATCCAAATACAGACTAGACTTGCCAATCAATCTGCATGTTAAATACACAGTTTCATCCAATTATAGAGTTCTTAATAAAGAAAATAAAAAGGTCATACTAACTATCCTCCAAACTTTGTAGCCTCAGCTGCAAAACAGGAATGTAGTTTGTGTACCTGTGATACTGACGATGTCATACTAACATATGGTTTCCTCAAAACTTGCAGACTCATTGATTGAGATTTTTTGCATTATAAAAATGTAAGGAGATAAATTTCTAGACATGTGCTTACAGGATTAATTGCTAGCATTGTGGCTGGACATAGAGAAGATGTTACAATGATGGCCTGGTATGAAATCCCATTTTCAAAGTGTGGGGCAAGAAGAATATCCTTCTCTAATTTGGAAACACACTGAGAATAAGAATGGAGAAAAAGGATCTCTGCAAAACACACATTTAAATGCTATTTCTTCAAAACTATTTGATGATCTTTGAAGTGGCCATAAAGAGCATAGAAAAGGATGAATTTATTGCACCTGAGTGTCTGATGTTAGTGTAGGTCACAAAAAAACTCACACAAAACAACAACAACAGCAACAAAAAAACCTTGTTTCTTGAAAAATAAGACTTTTCAGAATACATACATATTACTAGAAAAGGGCAGCCAAGTTAAACAGGATTTTCTCAACTTCTTTATTAAAATTGTAACTTACTTAGAATGCAACTTCATTTTCAAGAGTTCAAATTACTTCTCTGCTTCATAACACATTTCACTGAGAAGGAGAGGTTTAGCTTATGAAAACATCCAATATGCTGTATAGTGTGTGAAAATAGTGGGCATTTTAAACAGAATAGCCTATTATGAATAGAAACAAAGAACATGATTAACAAACAGCTGATCTACCAAAACAAGCCAGTAGATACAATGCAGATAGACATTTTCAGAGAGATGGGAAGTGATTCCTGTAAGCCTAACCTGTTGTTGCTGGTAAGTAAAATCCTAAGTATTTCATTCTCAAATGATTTTGTTGAGAGAGTATTTAGCTTGAAATGATGAAATTGGACTGACACCAGGAATCAGTGCACCATGAGCTTGATAAGAGCAGAGCTACAAGTCAAAATGAATTTTACATTTGAGTGAATTCAGGTTTACCATTATATAAAAGTGCCCCAAATGTTTCAGGAAGTTTAGAGAAGTATTATAAAAGGAAACAGAAGGAACAAAAACAGCCTGCTATATCATAGGACAGAAAGAAATATGTCCTTGTCATTTGATATTAAATATAGCTAATATTTGTTTAGTCTTATAGTATTTACATTCTTTTTAGTTTTTAATAGAACTTACTTTTTTTTAGAGCAGTTTTAGGTTCACAGCAAAATTGAGAAGAAGGTACAGAGAATTCCCACAAACTCCTTGTCCCCACACATTCATAGCCTCTCCCACTGTTAACACCCCCCACTAGAGCGGTATCTTTGTTACAACTGATGAAACTACAGCGACACATCATTATCAGCCAAAGTCCCTTGGTTTACATTAGGATTCACTCTTGATGCTATACATTCAATGGGTTTGGAAAAATGCCTCCTGGCATGTATTCACCATTATAGTATACAGAATTGTTTTGGTGCCTTATAATTCGGTACCTTATTATTTGGTGCCTTAATAATCTGTGCTCCACCTATTCATCCCTCCTTCCACCCAAATACCTGGCAACCACTGATCTTCCCCGCCCCCAGGTTTTTATTATTATCATTACTGTTATTTAGTTTCTTATTTGACAACAGTTTTTCTTAGAGCAGATTTAGATTTACCAAAAAAAAAAAAAAAAAATTCAGAGGGAAGCACAGAGATTTCCCATAAACTCCTGCCCCAGCACATGCATACCCACTCCCATTTATCAACATGTCCCACCAGAGTAATACATTTTTTATCATGCATGAACCCATACTGGCAGGTCATATCACCAAATTTCACAGTTTACCATAAAGTTCACTGTTGATGTTATACATCCTGTGGGTTTGGACAAATGTATAATGACAGTTATCATTATGATATTATACAGAGTATTTTTTTCCACTGCCCTAAAAATCTTCTGTGTTCCACCCATTCATCTCCTTTCACCAGGCCCTAGCAACTGCTTATTTTTTCCCATCTCCATAGTTTTTCCTTTTCTAGAATGTCATATAGTTGGAATCATATAGTACTCAGCCTTTCAGATTGGCTTATTTCACTTAATATGCTTTTAAGTTTCATTTGTATCTTTTCATGGCTTGACAGTTTATTCTTCTTACAAGTGAATAATATCCCACTGTCTGGCTCTACCACAGTCTATTTATCCATTTACCTACTGAAGGATATCTTGGTTGCTTCTAAGTTTTAGCATTTAGGAATAAAGCAGCTATAAACATACTTATGCAGGTTTTTGTGTCGACATGTTTTAAACTCCTTTGGCTAAACACCAGGAAGTGCAGTTGCTAGATCGTATTATAAGAGTATGTTTAGGTTTGTAAGACACTGCTGAACTGTCTTCCACAGTGGCTATACCATTTTGCATTTTCCCACTAGCAATGCATGAGAGTTCCTGTGGCTCCACATCTTTGCCTGCATTTGGTGTCATCAGTGTTCCAGATTTTGGGCATTCTACTAAGTGTGTAGTTGTATCTTATAGCATTTGCATTTAATTTGCACTTCCTTGATGACATATGATGTAAAACATCTTTTTAAACTCTTATTTGTCATCTGGGTATTTTTTTTGGTGAGGTATGTCTTAAGGTTTTTGGTCCATTTTTGGTTGTTGATTTTCTTATTGTTGAGTTTCAAAAGTTCTTTGTATATTTTGGAAAGTAGTCCTTTATCAGATGTGTCTTTTGTAAACATTTTGTCCCACTATTTATTGTCTCCATGGTATGTTCTTTTTGAAAAAAAAAAAAGTTATATACCATAAGAATACACAATAATATAGCCTACAAAATTTAAATATCTAAGAAAGAGTCTTAAAGAGTTTAAAAACATTCAGGCAGGGGAGGAATTGTTGACAATCACCTTTGTTGACAATCTACCTCTTGTGTCCTATGCTCCAGCATCTTACCCTTCCCAGACATATAGCCAACAAAAATACATGCATTTCTGTGCATGTATACATGTGTGTAACAGCAACTTTTACAAGAGATCAAAGATGGAAACAATCTAAACATCCAGAGCTATAAATGAATGAGTTCATTTTAGAATTTATGTAATACTATTCAGTCTAGAAAATGAGTGAACCATAGATATATATAAGAATTAATCTGCCTTACATAATGAGGAGTGAAATAAGCCAGAAACAAAAAAAAATGTAGATAAAAAACAAAGGTAAAGTAAAATAAACTGATGTATTGTGGGACAGAAAGAAACATTTAAAAATAGTTAGAGCCATCACATGGATATTATTGGATAATTAGCCCTACTTTGAATTACTACTAATTATCTCTGTTCACTGGTCCTACTGTTAGGTGTTTAAATAATAGCATTTATTTAACAGAAAAATAAATAATATAGGCTAATATATAATATTAAATAAACTTCATACTTTTATATTAAAATAAAATATATGTATAACTATTTTTTAAATATTGTATTATCATTTTTTATTTGTTATGGCTCTATCTGAGCTGGATCTTTAAAAAGTTGATTACTTTAGCTAGAAAAAAAGATACTTAATAGTAAAACAAATTAGGATCTATGGATCCTAGAGCTCCCTAGAGAACACTGAGTAACCTCTAAACTCTTTAGAGTATAAAACAGATGTTTCATAACTGAAATTCTTCCTGCTATATGAGATAAGCCTGTATATAACACATCTCCTGTACTCTTAGAGCTCAAAACATGTCCTATGCAGAAAGGAAGGACCTGGGGAGCTTCCCTGTTGCCTTCAACTTCTCTGTATCACTTGATTGTCTACATGCTTGAAATAATTAGAAAATATTAAAAATGCAGAAGATCTAATTTGCATGGGTTTTACAATACAATCTTGTGTGTTAAGTCAATTATTATATAATTATATTATACACACACTATATAATCAGGTATTTATTATATATTATTATATATAAATTATATATGTAAATTGTATATCGTCATATATTTATGTACATAAAATAAATTATATCTTATTTTATACTAAAAATCTAATTAATGATTGTTTTCTTACATAGCACACTGAAATTTTCTATCTATCAAATAATGGATGATTACAGGGATTATTTAGAATCTTATCAACAATAACTTGCAGCATAATAAAAATGAAACCAATGAATATAATTTTTCCTAGTATAGTGTAAATTTAATACAATGGCCTTTGCATCAGACAAAGTGGAATTTCAATTCTGAATCTGCCATCCTGAACTTTGTCTAGTTAATGACTTAACCTGTTTGCCTGAGTGACCCTTGAATGTAAGATGGAAATAATCTACTACTTAAGTATAAATTTGGTGTGATCATTAAATTATATAATGAAAAGTATTTAGAACAGAGAATAGAACATAGTAATAAGTTTTGGTATTATCTATGTTTTGTTAATTAGACTTGAGCAACATGAAATTCCTTAAGTTTGTAAAAGTGTAAAAGCCAATGTGTGATCCATGACCCCAATGGCTACTATAATCATGGTAGTATGTGGAATTGAACTCTCTCTCACCGAGCTTCTGGGTGAATAAGCTGAACAAAGCTCCCTGATAGCCAGCAGAGGATGTATAGTATGAGATAAAAATCAAACTTTTATACTGTCAAACCACTAAGATGGTGGCTTGTTATTATAGCATTACCTAGGCTACATTGGCCCATAGGAAGTGAAATGTTATTTGAAGAGAGCTAGTACTAAGGTCTTTGGGAGTGGTTATTGTATAGTTTGGAGAATTTCTAATATAACAGTGCTGCAAGAAGAGGTTGACTGAAAAATGTTTCATGAAAAAAAAAAGAAAAATAAATTTTTTTGTGTGGGATCTTAAGAAGAGTCAAAGAAAACACAAATATTATTTTAAAACAATCGATAAGAAATGGAGAAGTGATTAATGAAAAAGGCAGAGATAGGTATAATTTTTAGGTGGAAGATGACATATTTAGAACACAGCACCATCACTAGCCTCATTAAGGAATTAAGAGATTAAAAGAAGCACACACAAAAAACAATTCCTCTAGAATAGGCACTTGGAAAATGCCCAGATTTATAGTGCTTACCTCTCAAAGACAAAAAGCTGTATTAGAGGAAATAGCAAATGAAAATATAAATATGTGTTTTATTTCTCCATATAGTTGTGATTATATTTTTATTTCTTGTTTTAATCAAATTTTCAAATTCAGCATTCTGTACCATTTGTGCCACTTACTAAAATAAGTACAAAATTAGAAAACAAAGTTTTAGATGACATATAAGATGACAATATTACCATTTTGTTCTTAAATTTCTACCATTCCATGATTGCATTTCCTTAATGTGAAATCACAAATATGTAATTTGTGTTGAAGATGCATTTATGTCTCAATTGATAAATACCTATAGTGATAGAAAGTTCATATTGCTCATATTTTTCAGTACACATCAATAATCATTTTTTTCAATAAATAAAACTGGAAAAAGATTATATTCCAGTTTTTCAGTATAACTGACCACTAGTTATGGCAAAGTATGGAAATGGAAAACACATAATCTCTTTTCTCACAGAGTTTATAGCAAACTAGGAAAGATAAATAGCATACTTACACAAATATTAACATTAACGATACTTAGGAAATAGAACAATGATTAATTAATAGTAGTCAACTGCAAAGGGAAAAGTGCATAAATAATCAGAATTAATTGGATAAAGCTGAGAAATTTTCTCAGAAAAGGATTTTGGTTGAATCTTAAGTTTTGTTGTTGTTTTTAATTATATATTATACATACACACACACACACACACACACACACACAGAGTGAAAGAGTGAGAGAGAGGACTATCAGGAGACTCTGGAAGGCATGTACATAAATCTCATTCCACCTATAATAGAGAAATCTATTCTGTCTTCTCTCTTCAACAACTCTTAACAATTACACACAATACTTTTTTCTATATTTTATTGACTCTTTGTTTGTTTTCATCTTACTAGGTTCTAAAATTTAAGGTCATGGGCTGTTCGTACAAGCTGCATAGTAGTTGAACTAAAGCAACTGATGAAGCAGATTGGAGAGACTATTTTGACTACCACAGACCAAATAGATCTAGTGTGGAACTGTTCCAAAATGAGAAACGACTGAAACCAAATACTTAGACGACGTATGTATAGAGAATTTAACATGAGCCATTAAGGTACTGCTGTCATTTTGAATTCATGGGCAAATTATTACAAAATTACTTCTTTTTTGTCACATACAAATGGTTCCCCAAATGGAAATAATCTAGCCAGAAGGGAACTGATATTCTAAAATGGCTTCTATGGCAATCAAAGTATTTTTACCTGCTTAAGTAGTCTGCATTTGGAATGGGGAAAGACAGTAAATTTCCTTAAAATTTTCCTTAAAATTTTTAGCTTAGAAAATAGAACAGGAATTATAACAACAAAAACAGCAATCTTAGACGAGTCTATAATCTTTCTCAATATTTTATAACAGCATTGGCATTTGCAGTATGCTGAATTTGCTTAGCAGTAATTTAAGTCTCAAAAGGAATAAAAATACTTTGCAAATTTAAATGCATTTATTCAGGGACCACTCTAACCACCGCAAAAATAGCTGTTGCATTTCACCTCAAGGTCGTTACAAATCAAAGTGCAAAATAATTTTAAAAGATAGTTAAAAGATGGATAAAAACACTAAAGTAATAGTTGCTGCGTAGAGAAGTTAAGTAAGCAAAACATAGCCATCTGAGAATTAGTAATTTGAACAGGGCTCTAGGATGGAAATTCTAGTACTTCTTCCATTAAGTGTAAAATATGTTACATTTTGTGTGCTCAATGGATGAGGCTTTTTAACTTCAGTTGAAGCTTTCTGCTTGATTTAACTCCTTTGACACAGATAAAACAGACGGCAAATAAAAAGCTAGTTGTGCACTATATTGTAGAGATGAAAAGAATACATATTTCACAAAAAGTTTAGTTACAATCTATGTTATGTTATGGAAGCCAGTTAGTTGGCAACTGTTTTATTGTTTACTTGTCCATCTATCCATCCATCCATCCATCCATCCATTCATCCATTCATGGGTTTGGCAAATATTATTAGGGTCTTTTGGATGTCTAAATTAGGTGAGGTAGGAAAGGAACGCAGTGGTGAAAGTGGATATGGTTTCACTCTGGTTTTAAGGATCTTAAGTAGTTTAGAAACTATAGGAAGCATTTTAGATCCTAGGATGAGTTTGATACAATAAGTATCCAAGATTGTGTTTGGAGATGGTCAGGGATGGCTGTGAGGGACATGAGATTATTAGATTTTATTTTGATCTCTGTTATGTCCCTAACAATGACCCTCCCAGGAAAAGCATATCTATTTCATCAGAAAGATACATATCTATCTATTTATTACTACTGTGAGAAAAACTTCTAACTTCTTGAATAGTATTTTGTTTCATTAAAGTTTAATATAAACACAGAACATGAAAAGCATTTGCTGGATAGTAGTAAAACATCCCTGGGAGAACTCAGAGAGCAACAGTGGGTGGAGGTAGAAATAACGGACTAGAAATTCAGAGGTGACACTAGAAAGCTTAGATTCCTCTCCTTGATAAATTTATCTTAAGCAAAATAACTATATAAAATTAAACATTGGGTAGCCACATTATGCTGTTCTGTGAATTTGCAGCTGAAAAAGATGCATGAAAATAAAAGCCCTGTGAATATTTAGCTCCATTGTTCTCCCATGAAAAACTATGCTTATAAATTTAGTGTATAAATAGATTCTTTTCAAAGTTTAAGACCTTGAAGACAATTTCTTAAAGATTCTTTATTCTTTCCAAATTGTTACTGTTGTTGTATCCTATTGGACTCTAGATGTTATGCTTAGGTCTTTCAGGTTTTCATATATTTTTTAAAAGATTGATTGATTTGAGAGAGAGAGAGAGTGCACTGGGCACAAGCAGGGAGGAGAGGCAAAGGAAGAGGGACAAGCAGACTCCCTGCTGAGTGGAAAGCCTGACCCAGGGCTTGATTCCAGGACCCCGAGATCATGACCTGAGCTGAAGTCAGATGCTTAACCGACTGAGCCACCCAGGCGCCCCTCAGGTTTTCATGTTTCTAAAAATCATTTTCTTTTTATTGCTTTCTAAATGATCTTAGTTTTACTTCTGCTTCATTTTGGTATACAAAGGTAATCTGGAAATATATTTATTAATTTCACAAATTATATTGATTCTTGGGTCACATTTGTGTTTGCGTTTGGATTAGAGAACATAGTTGATAAAATATCAACCTTTTGGAGTATTTAGTAATTTTTCTTTCTGCCCGCCAATACACAATCGTTCTGTGATTTTTTTCATCACATATATTCAAATAAATGATATAAGATGATAGGTATTATTCAATTCTCCAATAGTCTGAATTTCTTTCTGTTAAATCAATCTACTTCTGCATGAGAGCAATTTAGCTTTTCCTCTGTAAGTACATGTTTAGCAAGTTATCATTGTATTTCTATTAATTTTTATCTTGCATATTTTCATTGCTATTTTGCAAGATGAGTCTTTTGCTATTTAATAATGTCACCTATTATATAGCTTCATAATTTTAACATTAAATTACAAATTACATCCTATAAATATTACAATATGTGATTTATTTTTTGGCAAATTTTTAATTTTCTACTTTATATTCAAATTTTATTGATTCTTGCAACTGAGTCTAGTTTTGCTTTTATAATGCTTTTATTTCTTTTAATAAGCTATTACTGATCTTGCTTCACTTTCCAGACTTTAGCATTCATTGCTTTAAGAACTCAGATGACAGTCTTATATTTTTTTCCCTTGGAATTTTTTTAAACCTTGTCACAGTGTATGGTATTCTTTTTATCCTTAGAATTTAGGAATTCTAACGACTATGTCCAGGCTTTTCTATATTCAAACTCAATAAACTTTTCAATAGAGAAAATCAATTCTCTTCTAGCTATTAAAATATGTCTTCTGTCATTCATTTCATCATTAACACTGGCTCTTGTAGAACTTCTATACTTATGTGTAGAGCCAGCTGGATCTATGTTCCAAGTCTCTTTTTTGCTTTAGCATTTTCATCCTTTTCTATTGCTGTTTGCGTTATGAGATAATTCTTGATTTTTGTCATCCAATATTTAAAAAGGTTGAAAAAATAAACTGAAATTTCCTTTGATGTTCACAGTTTTGAGATCCAGAAAATCTGCAATTTAATGACAATACACACTTTCAAGCACTTTAAAAGATAAGAAAACTCTAAACCACATATGATATTCTTTGAAAAAGCATTTATAGAAGATGGTTGTGCTTTTTAAAAAATTGTTATTGAAGTATAGTTGACATTCAGTGCTATATTAGTTTTAAGTGTACAACACGGTGATTTGACAATTCTATACATTATGCAATGATTACCATAAAGGTAGTTACCATCTGTCACCATACAACATTATTAAAATATTAATGACTATATTCCCTATGCTCTACTTTTCATCCTCATGACTTATTTATTTTATAACTAGAAGTTTGTACCTCTTTATCACCTTCACCTATTTTGCCAATCCCCATTCCCACCTCCCCTCTGTCAACCACATTTTTTCTCTGTATTTATGGGCCCATTTCTATCTTTGTTGTGTTTTTTAGCTTTCACACATAAATGCAATTATGTGTTTTTTGGTTAATTAATTGACCATTTATTTATTTTTAATTTAAATTCAATTAATTAACATATAGTGTATTACTGGTTTCAGAGGTAGAGGTCAGTGATTCATCAGTCTTATATAATACCCAGTACTCATTACATCACATGCTCTCCCTAATGTCCATCACCCAGGTACCCCAACCCCCTATTCCACTCCCCTCCAGCAACCCTCAGTTTGTTTCCTATGACTAAGAGTCTCTTATGATTTGTCTTCCTCTCTGATTTTTGTCTTGTTTTATTTTTCCCTCCCTTTCCCTATGATCCTCTGTTTTGTTTATTAAATTCCACATATGAGTGAGGTCATATGATAACTGTTTTTCTCTGATTGACTTATTTCACTTAGCATATTACTCTCTAGTTCCATCCATGTCATTGCAAATGGCAAGATTTCATTTTTTTTTGATGGCTGAGTAGTATTCCATTGTGCATATATACCACATCTTCTTTATCTATTCATCTGTCGATGGACATCTGGGCTCTTTCCATAGTTTAGTTAATTGACCATTTAAGCATGGATTTATTTCTGGGCTCTCTATCCTGTTCTATTGGTCTATGTCTATTTTTATGCCAGTACCATACTATTTTGACTGCTTTTACCTTTGTATTATATCTTGAAATCTGGGGTTATGATACTCCAGCTTTGTTCTTTTTCAAGAATACTTTGGCTATTTGGGGTCTTTTGTGGTTCCATATAAATTTTAGGATTATTTGTTCTAGTCATTTTGTTATAATTAATTTTGTTTTCATATCTTGTTAATATCTCTGAATCTGTTTTGGAATGTTATGTATGTTCCTGGGATGTAAATTCCAGAAGGAAATCTTTACCCCTAATTTTGACCACAGGATGCTGATGAAGCTCTAAGCAAGTTCACCTCTACTTTGTCAGTCAGTATTGTAGCCCCTCTGGTTCATCAGGTCTCCAAGAGAAAGGTGCATTGAATCTTCTTTATTTGAGTTTATATGAGCTATTCTCACCCCATAGTAATAGCAAGGATGAGAAAACATTTTAGCATTGTCACTGACTTAAGGTTCAATATGGTCTCCTTTCTCATTTTATGAATGCTTTCCCTTGTTGCTTGTTAATAAACTGAATGTATTTCTATCTTGATTATTCATCCTGATGTACTTCTCTTTCTATTCCTCCTTGTCTTCCTCCTTTTCCTTCACCTTCTTCTTTTGATGCTTGATACTCTCTACACTTATGAGAAAATTGGAAGTGTGTATATAAAATTTGCATGGATTGGATTTTCCTTATAATGGAAATAGGAGTTGTGAAAGAAGTTATGATGAGAACAAGTGAGTACTGCATTAGGTACTGCAAAGGGAATTTGCTCCCTTTTCTTATAAACTTTAGTTCAAACAAACAAAAAAAGAGTTCCTGATAAATTACTAAATCTTATAAAATAATACTGTAACCTATAAAGAAAAAAAAGAATAAAGATTTCTTAAGATGGCTGTCAAGTAGAGCTTAGAAGAAATATACTTTGCATTATACTACTTGCTACTAAAACAAAAAGACACATTGCTTACCACAAATAAAATGAAAAAAGATACTGTTAAATTCTGGCTGTTGTTTAACTTCCAAGGCAAATACTGATTGGAACACTAGATTCTCATTCTGTATTTCTATTTTTCTGCTTCTAATATCTTTTTTTTTAAGATTTTATTTATTTATTTGAGAGAGAGAGAATGAGAGACAGAGAGCACGAGAGGGAAGAGGGTCAGAGGGAGAAGCAGACCCCCTGTTGAGCAGGGAGCCCGATGTGGGACTCAATCCAAGGACTCCAGGATCATGACCTGAGCCGAAGGCAGTCGCTTAACCAACTGAGCCACCCAGGCGCCCCAGCTTCTAATATCTTTAAGGAAAAAATTTAAAACTGTAAGGGTTTGCTTACTGTTATTGCTTCTGCTGTTGTTATTTTGTTTAATGCCTTTATTTGACTAGGGTAACAGTCCTTATTAAACCCTCAGATACTTAAGAGTTTTATTTGAACTCCATTTTACTTAGACTCTACTCAGTGGATGCTATTTATCCCTTCTGTACCTAAGTACCCTTACAGAGAAGATGAAAGGATCACTTTCCTATAAAATGCCATAGTGAGGTAAAAGATTCAATAAAAATACATTTCAAGAAAATCCTTATAGGATGTTTAAAATAGAAGCTTTTTTTTTTTTTTCCTCCCCTGCATGGTACCTATATAGTATCTTGTTATGACTATCTTATATTTTTGAGGAAATTTATTTTATTCTTGAAAAGACAAATGTAATAAGAATTGTTTTATAAATGTAATTTACAAGTTGGAACCACACTTCAAATATTACAGTATGTCACAATTTTTTTCCTGTTAAAATAATTTTATTTGCTTTTTTAAAGGAGAAATAATGGCTTTAAAAATTCAATAAAAAATATTATTTCAAGATGGTGGTCTGAAAATTACACTTAAAGTTGTTTCCTTCCTAAAATACATCTGAAATTACAGTAAATAGTTACAGAATAGAATGGGGAATAAATCAGAAAAACTCTGAGAATATTATAAAATTACCTTGTCTTTGTCAGGCTGCTATAACAAAAATACCATAGACTGAGTCGCTTATAAACAACAAACTATTATAATTTCTCATTTCTGGAGGCTGAGAAATCCAAGACCATGGCACCAACAGATTCATTCTAATGAGGCTCCCCTGTTATCTTTTCCCTGTAACCTTATATGATGGAAGGGGCAAGGGATCTCTCCAGATCTCTTTTATAGGGACACTAATTCCATTTATAAGGGCCCAGCCCTAATAATCTAATGACCTCCCAAAGGCTTCATTTCCTAATACAATCACTTTGGGGTTAGGTGTCAACATATTATTTTGGTGGGGAGACACAATCATTCATACCATAGCACACCTGATCAAGGTTTTTAAAATAAATCTCTAGGGGCACCTGGGTGGCTCAGATGTTAAGCATCTGCCTTCAGCTCAGTTCATGATCCCGGGGTCCTGGGATCGAGCCCCACATTGGGATCCCTGCTCAGCGGGAAGCCTGCTTCTTCCTCTCCCACTCCTCGTGCTTCTGTTCCCTCTCTTGCTGTCTCTCTCTCTCTGTCAAATAAATAAATAAATAAAATCTCTAGATAATATAAAGTAGATGAGATTGAGGAAACACGGTGGAGAAAATTGCAAAACAATATAGGCATAGAAAAATCTCCAACATTGTAAAACCCATTCTGCTCAGTGAACCCAAGTACATTTAGTTACCAGGCACAGAAGATTGTGTCCTACAGACTGGCTGATGGAGTGTGATTTTCTCATTAAAAATACAGTGGATATTCTTTCAAAAAAAGTGAAGATCCACTAGGGAATAGAAGAGGCTCTAAGTATAAAGTTCAGTACTTCAGAATAAATCTCGTCTTAATTTGGCTTTAGAGGAGGTGACAGCCTATTGCAACCTCTCCATTTATGTGCTTAAGTAAAGCCTTTTCTGAAATATGTATGAACGACTTCAATTTAGGTCTCATTCCAAGGAGAAGACTAATGGGAAATAGACTATAAGATGAGTACATTCGCTTTCATTAATCATCCTAACCTCAATTCACCAGTAGAGGTGGAAGTTCAATAATTAGCAGTAAAGGAAAATAAAACAACAAGATAGAAGGTATAAGATGAATAAATAGAACAGATGACAGTGGAAAAAGGAGGAATAGGGTGTTATACGCAATTGATAAATTATTGAACACCACATCTGAGACTAATGATGTACTATATGTTGGCTAATTGAATTTAAATTAAAAAAAAGAAAAAGGAGAAATAATTTTGAAAGTATAACAAAATCTTTAAAATTCTAAGGGTGCCTGAGTGGCTCAGTTGGTTAAGTTCCTGCCTTCAGCTCAGGTCATGATCCCAGAATCCTGGGATCGAGCCCTTAGATCTAAGGAATGACAGGCACCTGCTGGGAGAGAGGAGGTGAGCTTACATATTTATCTATGGAAGATATACCAGACATCTGTAAGAAGAATTCAGCCAGAAGAGTTGATGAGTTGATTTAGGCCAAGTGTAGTGTGTTTGGCAGTATTAAGTCCCTGGAAGATCACAGAATTTGCAAATACCCTTTTGTATTCAACTAAGTGAATGAAGTTAGACATCAAATGCTACATTTTGTATGATTCTATTAATCTATGGTTTTCTGGAAAAGGCAAAACTATAAGGTTGTAAAATCACCTGGTGCTATGCCTTGGGGTTTGGGAGGGAGAGGTTGATATGAAGAGACTATATTTGGGATGATGGAACTGTTCTGAAAGCGTAGTAGTGAATATACAACTGTATGAATTTGTCAAAACCCATGGAACTGTACACCACAAAGAGTGATTTTTAATATATATAAATTAAATAAAAATCAGGATGGTAAGATAGATGAAGTGTGACAAAATAACAACTACAATTGAGTCACATAACCATATTGATGGTAATGGGGGAAAAAGAAGCTATTCTAAATAACTGCGGAAACCAGTGTTTTGCCTGGATATTGTGTGGGTAAATATATATAAAGAAATGTACCCAGTACTCCATTCTGGTTTATAAATGTAGTTGGATATAGCTTAGCAAATACAAAAATACCTTATTTTTATAATAGGGTTGAATAAGTAAATAGTTTGTATATAATGAAAGCAAGGTTTCTTTATTGGAGAAAAAATTATAAATAACTAAATGAGAAATACTAAAACAAACCTTGTGCTGCTGATTGAAGTATTGGTACAGACATATGATAGAAGACAGATGACAGATTACATACATATATACATGCACACATAATTATAGATGTGTGTGTATGCAGGAATTGGTAAATACGTATTACTGTATCTGCACTGAGAGGGACTAGACACAGCAGCAATAAGCACAGATCTTAGTTTGTAAATATAATTTTCCAACAAAAAGATCCAGGGCTCCTTGGTGAAGTTGACTTTAGGGCTGTGGCAAGAAAAATACAAGATGAGTCTACAGCATCTACTGGTATCAGAGACCAGAGTTACTTAATAAAAAATAGATGGGGGCATGTTAAAAGAATACAGGAGCCAACCTGAAAGAGTTCCCAATGGACAAAACTAGAACAACAAGTAACAAAATAAGGAATGGCAGAATAGGATTATAACCTCTAAATAAAATAAATATCCATGAGTTCATGCAGGTATAAATAAATAATGGAACAAATAAATGAGAGGAAAGGACATCACTTCCTTATAGAAGAATAGATGTAAAAGGAGTAAGGGATTGAGAAGATCCTCATTAGAACACTATAGTAACAATTGGTAAAGGCAAGATCCTGAATACATGATAAAAGTAGTGAATGTTTAAGCACAGAGGTTATATTCATATTTTCAAAATATCTTCCCCAAATTATTTAGTAATTACAAAAGGAATAATAGTGACTATACAATGTAGAAATCTGATAGACACACCCTTCACCAAGGTAAGGTAACATCCAGTAATACTTATCAACATAATGTAGACCAAATAGGGTACATATGGCACCCTTTCCCAAAATATATAACCTTAATATACTCATGAACAAATTCCAGACAAAGATTGAGGGACACTGTACAAATATTGTTCAAGGTCTTGAAACAAAAGATTGAGGTACTTTCAAAAATTGGAGGAGAATAAGGAGATATTACAACTAAATGTAAGATGAGATCCTGAATTGAATCCTGTAACAGAAGTGTATTAGTGGGAGGAAAAAAAGACAAAATGTGAACAAATGTCACTGTTTAATTAATAACACTGTCCAAAATTAGCTTTTTAGTTTTGATAACTGTCCTCTATCATGTAAGATAAATACTCATAAGGAAAAACTGGGTGAAAGACATAATGAAACTGTCTGTATTATTTTAGCAACTATCCTGTAAGTTAAAATTGTGAGATTAATTTTTTTTTTTAATTTTAAAATTTTGTAGGGTAACATTGAGAAAATTTTCCTGAACCAAGAGCAAAAATCAATGGTATGAAATTTATCAAGAAAATTGATAGATATAAAATATCAATCCAAGTAGGCCTGATTATCAGAAAGAATAAAAACATAGAGAATAATAAGGGAAATATTAGGTACAAGTGTTCAGATTTCAAATAATATGAACCATTAGATTAAGTGTATCCACTAAATGACTCACAAAATAAATGTTAAAATCCCTTTTCCTAAACATAGGCAACAGATTTTCAAATCACATGGGTAAAGAGAAGATTACATAACTTTTAAAATATAAAAGTACACAAACAATAACAACAGCAAAAATAGGCAATGCCAGACTTCTTATTGAAAATATTGCATAGTATGTAACAAAAGAGACATTTCCCCAGAATTTTGACAGAAATTGATTTTGAACCCAGAATTATATAACTAGTAAAGCTTAAAACCAAAAGACAAAGATATTTCTAGACATATAAGGTCTTAGAGTGTCTGTTATCATACCTGTCATTTTCAGAAAGAGATTGCTTGAACATATGCTCAGCAGAATGAAAAAGGAATCAAGAAAATGAAGACCGAACAGGAATTCACACTGAAAAACATTTGAGGAACAAATAGGCAAGCCCTTTAGAAAGCAGTCAGTATTACACAGAACATTAACAAATTGTATGATAAAGAATATGGATGTCATCAATGTCATAAGGGTATTTCATGTATCTTCTGCCAACTCCAGAAAGTCAAAAGTCATTCGACTCCAGAAAAACAAAAGCTGCATAAAAATTATAATCCAAATTGAAGCAAAATGAAAATGTACCTCAAGTTTTACCCTAAGAAAATGCAATACATTTATTTATTTACTTAATTATTTACTTGCAGAGGGCAAGAGGAAACTTTTGGAGGTGATGGATATGTTTATGTCATTGATTGTGGTGATGATTTGACAAGGGCATACTTACCTCCAAACTAATCAAGTTGTATACATGAAATATGTACTTTTTGTAATTCCATCATACTTCAATAAAGTGATTTTAAAAAAAAAGAAAATGTGATGCATTTAACCTAAACCTTATCAATTTTGTTAATTCTTTAAAAGAACCAGCTCCTAGTTTTATTGATCTGTTCTGTTTTTTTTTTTTTATATCATTTATTTCTGCTCTAACCTTAATTATTTTCCTTCTGCTAGTTTTAGGCTTTATTTGCTGTTCTTTTTTCAGCTCCTTTAGGTGTAAGTTTAAGTTGTGTCTTTGAGACTTTTCTTGCTTCTTGAGGAAGGCCTGTATTGCTATATATTTCCCTCTTATGACCTTTTTTGCTGTACCCCAAAGGTTTTGGACTGTTATGTTTTCATTTTCATTTGTTTCCATGTATTTTTTAAATTTCTTCTTTAATTTCCTGGTTAACCCATTCATTCTTTAGTAGGATGTTCTTTAACCTCTATGTATTTGTGGTCTTCCCAAATTTTTTCTTGTGGTTGACTTCAAGTTTCATAGAGTTGTGGTCTTAAAATATGCATGGTATGATCTCAATCTTTTTGTACATGTTGAGGCCTGATTTATGACTAGTATGTGATCTATTTTGGCAATGTCCCATGTATACTCAAAAAGAATGTGTATTCTGCTGCTTTAGGATGAAATGCTCTGAATATATATGTTAAGCCCATCTGGTCTACCATGTCATTCAAAGCCATTGTTTCCTTGTTGATCTTCTGCTTAGATGATCTGTCCATTGCTGTAAGTTAAAGTCCCTTACTATTATTGTATTATTATCAATCCGTATCTTTTATTATTAATTCATTTATATATTTGGCTGCTCCCAAGTTGGAGGTATAAATATTTAAAATTGTTAGATCTTCTTGTTGGACAGACCTCTTTATGATGATATAATGCCCTTCTTCACCTCTTATTACAGATGTTAGTTTAAAAGCTAGTTTGGGGGTGCCTGGGTGGCTCAGTCATTAAGTGTCTACCTTCGGCTCAGGTCATGGTCCCAGGGTCCTGGGATCGAGCCCCACGTCAGGCTCCCTGCTGGGCGGGAAGCCTGCTTCTCCCTCTCCCACTCCCCCTGCTTGTGTTCCCTCTCTTGCTGTGTCTCTCTCTGTCAAATAAATAAATAAAATCTTAAAAAAAAAATCCAGTTTGATATACGTATGGCTGCTCCAGCTTTCTTTTGATTTCCATTAGCATGATAAATGGTTCTCCTTTCCCTCACTTTCAATCTGGAGGTGCATTTGGGTCTAAAATGAGTCTCTTGTAGGCAGCATATTGATGGGTTTTGTTTCTTTATCCATCTTGATACCCTATGTCTTTTGATTAGAGCATTTTGTCCATTTACATTCAGAGTAATTATTGATAGATATGAATTTAGTGCCATTGTATTACCTGTAAAGTCACTGTCCCTGTAAATTGTCTGTGTTCCTTTTTAGTCTTTGTTGCTTTTGGTCTCCCTTTCCTGCTCAAAGGGTCCCATTTATTATTTCTTGCAGCGCTGGTTTACTGCTCATGAACTCTAGTTTGTTTGTCTTGGAAACTCTTTATCTCTCCTTCTATTCTGAATGACAGCCTTCCTGGATAAGGTATTCTTGATTGTATATTTTTCCCATTTAGCACATTAAATATATCATCCTACTCTCTTCTGGCCTGCCAAGGTTCTGTGGACAGACAACCTTATGTGTCTACATTGTAGGTTAAGAACATTTTGTTCGTAGCTGCTTTCAGAATTCTCTCTTTATCTTAGTGTTTTGCAAGTTTCACTATGGTATGTCTTGGTGTTGACCTGTTTTTGTTGATTTTGAGGGGAGTTCTCTGTGCCTCTTGGACTTGAATACCTGTTTCCTTACCCAGATTAGGGTAGTTCTCAGTTGTAATTTGTTCAAATGAACCTTCTGCTCCTTTTTCCTGCTCTTCTTCTGGGACTCCTATGATATGGATATTATTGTGTTTTGTGGAATCGCTGAGTTCCCTAAGTTTATATTTGTGAACTAATAGTTTTCTTTCCATCTTCTTTTCAGTTTCATTATTTTCCATAATTTTATCTTCTATATCACTTATTCATTCCTGTGCTTCCTCCATCCTCGTGATTACATCCAGTCGGTTTTGCATCTCAGTTAAAGGATTTTTTTATTTCGGCCTCACTGGTTTTTATGTCTTTTATCTTTGCAGCAAAGGTTTCTCTGGTGTACTGAATTCTTGTTCAGATATATTGCTTATATCTGTTTTGAGTAACTCCCTGGCTGTGGTTTCTTCTTGATCTTTCTTTTGGGGAGATTCCTCCATCTTGTCATTATGTCCACATTTCTGTCTTTTGTGTGTTATGAAAGTTGTTGTGTTTCCTGCTCCTGAGAGTAGTGCTGTAATAAGGGGTCATACACTGTCCAGGCCTGGTACTTCAGGAAGTGTTTCTGATGTATCTTGGGTGCACTTTCCTGTTTTATTATGGCTTATTATGGCTGCTCTTTCCCACAGGTCAGTCCTCTTCAGAGTTCCTCCTTGCTTGCAGTGGGGAGTGTTTGGACCTTTAATTAGGTGTGCCTTGATTTCTTTGTTATAATAAGCCTGGGGGTGTGGGGACAGCTGATCTAAAAAAGAAAAGGGAAAGGGACCAAAAAACCACAAACAGACAAACAAAAAAACTATAAGCCTGATTCTAAAAAGAAAGGAAGAAAGAAGAGAGAAAGAAAGGAAGAAAGGAAGAAAGAAAGAAAGAAGAAATGAAGAAAGAAAGAAAGAAAGAAAAAGAAAGAAAGAAAGAAAGATTTTTTTTTTTTTAATTCCAGTTAGTTAGCATAGTGTTATATTAGTTTCAGGTGTACAATATAGTAATTCAACACTTTCATACATCACATCTGTAGTCATCACAACAAGTGCACTCTTTAATTACCATCACCTATTTAACCCATCTCCCCACTAACCTCCCCTCTGCTAACCATGTTTGTTCTCTATAATTAAGGGTCTGTTTCTTGCTTTATGTCTCTCACTCTTTCTTTTTGCTCATTTGCTTTGTTTCTTAAATTCTACATTCATTTTTAAAAATATTCTTTGGGGGTGTCTGTTTTTATATAGAGAGATAAGAAATAGAGATTTATATATATTACTTAAAAATAAGAGATAAATATATGAAAAATATTTGAAAATAATTTAATAACGAAAAGGTGGAAAGGTTAAAAAAAGTGTCCTATGGCAAAATTCCTCATATTTCAGAAAAGGATGTAAATATAAATAAATAAATACAAATAATAGGAAATAAATGAAAAGGAAATGGATATACAAATAGTAGAAAATACATAGCAATAGAAAGAGAAATAAATGATAAACCAAGAAAGGAAAATAAAATATTTTAGAATTTTATTGAAGATTATGAGAACTAAAATGGAAACTGTTAATTGTAAAATTAGGGGAATGTTACAAGAAGTAGGTCTGAGTAATTCTGAGTTAATATTGTAGTGTAATGGTTCAGATTTTTTTAAAGATTTATTTATTTTATTATTTTTTAAAAAATTTTATTTATTTATTTGCCAGAGAGAGAGACAGAGAATACAAGCAGTGGAAGCTGCAGGCAGAGGGAGAAGCAGGTTCCTCACTGAGCAGAGAGCCCAATGCATGACTCAATCCCAGGACCCTGAGATCATGACCTGAGCCGAAGACAAACGCTCAACTGACTGAGCCACCCAGGAATCCCTAAAAGATTTATTAATTTATTTTAGAGAGAGAGCATATGTGTGTGCATGTACACACACGAATGGGGGGATGGGCAGAGGGAGAGAATCCTCAAGCAGACTCCCCACTGAGCTCAGAGTCTGACTCAGGGCTTGATCCCACAACCCATGAAATCATGACATGAGCTGAAAACCAGAGTCAGGTGCTCAACCACCTGAGCCACCCAGGAGTCCTCTTTTTCTTTTTTTTAATATGTGCATGAATAATTTTACATATAATATTTTACTATAAGATTTTATAAAGTAAATTCAAACTTTCTTAGGATAAGTTTGAGTTTTCAGTGGAAAAATATAATTTCTACTAAGTATGCCATTTATTTTAAATCTGCTTGAGCTATGGTTTTCTTTTGGAAAAAAATGATAGGAGTGACTATAGAACCAGTGGTTCATGTAGAACATTAAAACAGAGGTATAAAATACTGGGAAAATATGATTGTATAGGTAAATAGATGTAGAAAAACTAAATGGGATTTATCTATAAAATTTTGAATATATTCTGTGACAAAAGTCTTGTTAGTCTTCAGAGTGACATTTATTCTGTATCATTAAAAATATTTCCTGAGTGGGGGTGCCGGGGTGGCTCAGTCGTTAAGCGTCTGCTTTCGGCTCAGGTCAGGATCCCAGGGTTCTGGGATTGAGCCCCACATTGGGCTCCCTGCTCTGTGGGAAGCCTGCTTCTCCCTCTCCCACTCCCCCTGCTTGTATTCCCTCTCTTGCTGTGTCTCTCTCTGTCAAATAAATAAATAAACAAAATCTTAAAAAAAAAAAAATTCCTGAGTTATTTTGCTATTAACCTAGTTTTTCTACCTAAAATGATTTAATTTATGCTAACAATGATGTAACTATTATTTTCTCACCAGTAACATAAATGAAAAGCACCACATCAAATTTGTTGATCTTTTAATTACTTAAAATTGAATATCTTTTCCAATTGCAGAAAATAAATAATGAAAATTCAGCACAAAGTAAGGAAAACCTACTGAAGAAAATCAATAATGTCACAGATTTCTTTATGATACTTGTGAGATTCAAGAAGACAAATCTTCTTGATCTAATTTTTATAAAATTGAGAAGACATATAAACATATGATTTTTAAAGGCAAACTTGTTCATGTCATTGTGAAATATATTTTATTTTCATCTCTTCTCAATTCTCTGAAGGGGGTGTGAAGACAATGAACTAAGGGCAAATAAATCACAGTGAACAGAACAAAGGCAAGATACAAACACAAGTTTGATGGGGATATTTTGTTTTCAAATATTCCTTGGTGAGTAGTTCTATAAAAGCAAATGGGGATTTTATGAGTAAAGTATGTTACAATGAGTCAAATTGCTCTTCCATCTATAAAGAGATTAATTTACATCTGTGATGAATAAGATAGCATACTATATAAAATTAGATTCACTTTTCTTTGTTCATTCAATTAATACTTATTGAGAGCCTACTAGATAACTAGATTCTGTCCTAAATGCTGACTATAACATTATTGAACAGAACTCCAATAAAGTCCATAATCTAGTATAGAGAAACACAAAATAAAGAGTTAAATAGATAAATGAATTGATTACAGATAAAGAGACAAATGATATATTTCATAAATATGAAGAAAACAAATAGTGTGCTAAAACAGTGAAAAATAAGGGCAACTGTCTAGACTGGTGGAAATGATATTTAATTTGAACCATGAACAATGGAGTCAAGCTAGTTATATAAGAAATGAGGGGACTAAGATGGGTAGGAAATGAATTTTGGGTAGAGGGACAACATATGCAAAACCTCTGCAGTGCGAAATCAGTTGGCATTTTTTTTGCATGGTATAAGAAGTTGAGGGTAAGAAAATAAGTTCTGTATTTTTAAACAAAATATATTAACAGTTGTATAGAGTCTGTGGGTGTATCTGCATTATAAATACTGAGAGGAGCTATAATTAGAATGTTTCTCACAAGATTTTCCTGACCTTGAAATTCCTTGTTAATTTGTTCTTACTTTGATTACACCCAACCACACTACCAGTTCTCTTTTGTATCCTCTCTTATTCATGGAATATATCTGATTCTTGCAACTGCCATTTATTTTATAACACAACAGGAATACAAGGAGCCTTTCATTTTAATCAGGCATCCTTTAAATGTTCTATGTGTCACTGTCAGGACATAGGTTACCGAGAGTGAGATGGAAAAGGAAAGAAACCTCGTTTTTTTTGTTGCCACAGTAAAGAATTACAGGACAGCAAAACCAAAGTAAAGCAGAGCAAAGTTTTATTAACGTACACTCCAAGGGAGAAGCATGGTCAATCAAGGGAGACAAAAGCCCCAGAAACTCTGGGGTCTGGGCTTACATCAATTTTTTCTTTTGGGTGGGTCCTAGGGTCACAACATTTGAGTTACAGGCCTGGATTATATCATAATTAGTCAATTATGCATGTCCTTTCCCAAGATGTATTCAAAATACCTGAATGGGGTAGAACACCACAATGTTATTTCTAGAGACATAGGTCAAATAAGAACAAATGGTTGCTTTCTGCAGAAGTGCAACAAACACAACAAACTTAACTCTTCTTCTACTGGGATGCTGTAACCATAGACCAACTGTTAGATGGGTGGAATGGGGTGCTCCTTGGGCGGTTCTCAGTTGGGGCTCTCTGTCGAGATGTTTAAGGTCCTGTTGCTCATGCCTACCTTCCTGCCTAACAGGAACAGAACAATTACTAATTTACAGAACAATTACTTGATGTTTAATACAGGTGACCTTTGAGCAACATGGGTTTGAACCACCTGGGTCCACAATATGTGATTTTTTTTTGATAAATGTGGTACAGTACTATAAATGTGTTTTCCTTAGGATTTTCTTAATATTTTCTTTTCTCTAGCTTACAAGAATACAATAAATAAATTCCAAACTGGAAAAATGGCAGTATTTATTCTCTAGCAGTGGTAATTTTAACGATTTGGCTCAGGTCACAAGCAATGGTCTTCTTTGCTGCTTTAACTGTTTCCTTGCTGATGTGAAGGAGGTTCATGTTCACTCAAAATGTTTCAGAAAGTGAAAATTTAATTTCATAGTCTTGCAAAACAAAATTTGGTGCTGGTACTAGAAAAAAAATAGACTGAAAGCATGGAAATGGAACAACACATTTTCATACAGCCTCTATAATAGGATCATTTATTTCCCAGACATGGCTTTTTGAAATATGTAGACATTATTGACAATATTTCTTGGAAACATGTAACATTGCAAAAGTCTAGACATATATATGTATGAACTGTCACTTGACCCATGTTTTGTTATTATTGTTTTCAAAGCTTTGGGTCATATGTATGTTGAGTAATCTATATTTGATAGTTTTTTTTGTTTTTTTTTTACAGATTCCACTTCCTGTGGACTTCCTATGAATGTGTGTTTTTCAGAAGGTCCACTGTTATTGAATCCAGATTACACAATTTTGAATGCAATCTGAACAGAGAATGTAGAAGGTCAAATTTTCCTTTTGATCCCCTAGGACCAGAAATGGTAGTTATGCTTTGTATACAAAATCAAAAAGTAATTCCTAACTGAAAACTGTCATTGACCTTTATCATCTGAATACACTTCCAGTTTGAAAGATGGAAAAGTAATGACATGATAGAAGCTGAGAACAGGAATTATCTTAAATCTACATTTTAAAATTCATTCATTCTTCAATTAGAGAAACAGAGAACCACATAACTGAAGAGTTCTCAGTGCCACAAAATTAGTTAAGGCAGTTGGGACAAGACTCAATCCAGAGGCTTTGGCACCCCATCATGCTTCTTTCCAGACTCTAATCGGTGCCGTGCCCAGCAAAAAGTTTGGTCATTTTTCACAGGTCATCAAGGCTTATGTTAAAATGTATATGTATCAGCAAAGTAATTCTTCCCTAAAATGATTTCAAGAAACTTTAATAACCTAGCATAAGATAGTTTAATGGTAACTATAGTTAATATCCTTTTTCGTCACTGAAATGATGTTTAGGCTTGTAGAAATATGTTTTCAGGCTAGATAAAGATTTACAGTGGGATAACTAAAAAATATGAACCTGTCCCAGTCCAATTTCAACTTCTAAAGCACTTATGTGTGTCATAAGAGCCTTGATTTATAGTGGCCTCACAAAGAAACCTCATTAATAAGGAGTCAGCTAGGCCTTTAGAAAGTTTATTTACTCAAGTGTACTTCACTTCCTTGTATTTGTGTGGAAACAGATTGTAACACTATACTTAAATTCTGTTGGTAACTACAGAGTGAGCAGAGCAAAGAGGGATTAGAAACTTGTTATGAAGCACATTGATACACTCTGGTGCATAATATAAAATATACTCAGAGGTCACAACTGCAGATGAAACCATTGGCCTATTGCAATTGGATTTGGAGTTTATTTTTAGGAAAAAAAAAAATACCTGTAAGCATATAAGGTAGAAGCAGCACTTTAGAGTGTAAAAGACTTCTGTTATGATGTTATCAACATAAAATGGAAGAAGGTCCTTAGAGACCAATAAAATGTGAGTACAATATGCAGGTGGAGGTGTTAACATGAAAGGAAAGGTGGCTCAAATCTTCCATTAAGTTTAGAAAAAAAGTTATGGTAGTCATGCTCACATAAAAATCTGCCTTGATAAGGTGACTGGCAGCCCAGTAATTTATCATACATGCTGACTTTGTATTTGTCCCTGAAAAAGGAAGAAGTGGACTCAGCATTAGAGGAAAGGGTCTGGGGTCAATAAAGTCCCCTGAAAACCTTGATAATTTTTAGAAAATTGAATAAAAAACTAGAGTACAAACAGTAAAAGAGTGATAAGTGCTAGAGATATTTTGAAGAAAATTTGATGTACTTGCTGACCAATGCAATATAGAGAATGTAGAAGCTCTAAATTGATACTCTTTCTTTAAAAATTCCAGGTATTTTTAGTCATCATAAAGTTGTTCTTTACTCCTATGAGACTGTTGGTAGTGTTTTTCTTTTTTTTCCCCTGTGAATCAATCCATTCCTGATTTTAAGTCTTTCCTAACAGATCTATGATCACTCTCATCATTAATTCAACATGATTCCATACTCTACACTTGCAGTGTTCCCAGCTTTAAAACCACCCACCTGTGTAAATCCAGCTTTCTGCTGTCAAGTTTCTGCCCCAACACTTAATCCCTAATCAAGGAAAACACACAAGCATTTATTTATTTTAACTTTTTTGTTTAAATTAAGTAATTTCTATAGCCAACATGGGGGCTCAAACTCACCACCTTGAGATCAAGAGTCTCACACTCTACCAGCTAAGCCAACCAGGTGCCCCAAAAAACACACAAGCATTTAAATAAGCAACACTTATTTCCAGTTTCAGTTTTCATTCACTACTACCTCCCAATCTGTCTTAGGAGTCCTGGTCAGCAATTTTTCATCCAGCCAATTTTTCGTAATCGCACCAACCTCACTTTTAGCAGGTCTTCTTTGTTTCTTCACACACTCTCTTATTCTCTCTCTCGCCCCGACCCCTGCCCTCTAACAAATTAAGACTATCATCCAGGAATTCCCTCTATTTTCCTGCTCAAACAAAATATCCTGCACCCACACTTCTGCTTTTGTTTTTTGTTTTTTTGTTTTTTGCTAGTGTAGTTGTTTAAAACAGATAACCCTATATATGTAGGAGTCATGACTTTCCTGTTTCAGTCACTTAGTACAATTTGCTCTGTCCTCTTAAATATGGATATTATACATACTATTGCATATAGATAGATTTTTTCAATTATTCTTTACTTTTGCTAGCTCAGTTTTCATGAGCTATGTTTCCTTTGCACGCCGTCCTTAGGATACTCACTTTGGTTTTCCTTTCTCCTCTATTTCCCTCCCCTCTCTTTATTAAAATTATCCTCCCTAGGTTAACTCATCCATGTTTATGATTTCCACCAACAATTAAGTCCTGACGATAGTCACATTTTATAAGCATGTTAAATTTCTCTTCAAGTGTTCATAAAATTATAGCCAATTGTTCACCAGATATCAGTTACCTTCAATTAAACAATCTCATATTGAACCCAAAATATCTAGCCTCCTATCCTTGTTTAACAGCCAACATGCTCTTCTTGTATTCTCTGTTGCTGAATGACATCATTCTTTACTAACTTGCTTAGGTGCCAAGTAATATATTTGAATTTCCTTTTATTATCTCTACTGTCACACCCCATTCATGTCTGTGTTTTATTGATACTGCAACCTGAATATTTTTCAATCTCTTCTTTCTGCTCTTTGTCTCTGATCATCCCTACCTGCCTTCTTCTCTTTGTCTCTGTCTCTAGGTTACTCTAACACTTTCTTACCTAATCTCTAGGTAAGAAATCTTTCCTCCATTTATATGTTTATGTAATACATTTTAAGTGTTTAGTCAGATTTTTCTTCCTCTAAAACATAAATCTTGGCATATTGTTTTTTTTTTTTAACCTTTAGTGACTCCCCATATTCTTCAGAATTAAGGTAAAATCCCAGAGCAGAAACACCTCATTCCCACTTGATCCCCTCACCCCACTTTCAGCCTCATTTCATATCTGTCATACCCACAAGTAGTTATGCAACAAAAATAAAAAACAAACTCCCAAAAACCACAAAAACGCCACTGGTTTCTTGAGCCTCTTATTTCATAAATACCCTCTTCCATTTTCCAGAACTATCATTTCTATTCTCTCACAATCTTATTCTTATTTTCTCAAAACCTCTTCAAAAAAAAAAAAAAAAAAAAGAGGTATTTAAAAAAAATTAGATGTCTTTCTTCTGGTTTCAGATTTCATACTTCTAGAACATCTAGTGCTACATAACAAGGTCTCTATTAAACACTGATTTTATTTTCTGTATCCCATACTTGTCTGAATTCAGAAACTATACTTAGTTATCTTTCATTCCTAAAACTTGGTATATTTATGTTACCTTATTTGCATCCAGTAAGATTTAATCAAATGAATGAATGACAGAAAAGACTTAGGTAAGTAAGGGAAGGGTAGCAACATTTAAAAGATAAACAGAAAAAAAAATGTGGTATGAAAGCAAGAAAATTATAACTGGGTCAGAACAGCCTCCATAAACCCTCAATTGCCAAAAGTTACAAATGGAAAAATTGAAGAATGAAAAAGAGATTTTATAGTTACCAATCCTACTGTATTTTTAATGCAAATTTCTACTTAAGTGAGAAAGCAGTGAAAATTAGTGGTTCTTATAAAGCATAAAATAATGGGTCTTTTATGTGGTAAGTGCCTATGGATATTTAAGAGGTTGTCATCTTTTAAACAAAGGTCTAAAATTATCTTCCTTTAGTCTTTTTATATTAATTTACATAATTCTTACCAATCTATTTTGTTTTTTGGAATTTCCTATTTCAAAGGAATAACAACTGCTTTCTATGTCATTAAAAAAGTATTATATCTGGGGGCACCTGGGTGGCTCAGTCATTAAGCATCTGCTTTTGGCTCAGGTCAGATCCCAGAGTACCTGCTGAGCAGGGAGCCTGTTTCTCTCTCTCCCACTCCCCCTGCTTGTGTTCCCTCTCTTGTTGTGTCTCTCTCTGCCAAATAAATAAATAAAATCTTTAAAAAACAAAAAAAAAAGTATTATATCTGAAATTGTTCACATCAAACTGTCTAATAAGAGGGGATTGAAAATAAAAGTAATTACTGTGAAGGTTTGAATCAATTCACCAAAGGCTAAGTTGACTATTGTTTAGAGTTTAACAACTCTCAGTATGTACTTTTCCAAAACTGTAAATAACTGAAATTAGTCTTTATTTATATAGTATCTTATACGTAATCTTTATTCATATAGTATTTTATTTTTTTCCGATTACTCCATTTGATGCTGTAAAATAGAATAGAAACTCATAGGACATTTTATTTGAAAGACCTTTTTAAGATCATCCATTTATCTTGTAAGCATAAATTGAATATATAATATATAATAGAATTGTGCAAGGTCCAAAAGTAATTTAATCCAAACTACTTTTTTTTTATCTCATTCATTCACTTTTTAAAATCAACATTTATTAAGTTTCAGATATTATTTTAGGCATGAGAGATTCAATAGTAATAAAAAACAAAGAAAAAGCAAGCAAACAAATAATACCCAAAGTAGTTTCTGCTTTCATGGAACTGTACAACTTAGTGTCTGTAAAATTAATTTCCTTATACAATGTTAAGAACATACATTCTAAAAAAAAAAAAAAGAGTACCTGACTCTATGCAAGTAACAATGGGAAGTTCACTCACTATTTAGTTTCATTATTATATTACTTTGATAAAAAGTTGTAGAGATCCACAATCTGATTGTGTACCATTACTATCAAGTGCCCTTATTTTCAGTGTTTAGGAGACATAGGGCATAAACATATTCCTATTATACATCATAGTCCTTTAAATGTTTGAAGACAAAACCAGTATTACTCCCTGTAGAATCAGATTTTGGTTCACTTTAACTTTTTATCAAAGTAATACAATGATAAAATTAAATAGTGAGTTTTCCATCAGCACTACTCTAATTTTAATGCAGAGCTTAAATATGTATTTCTCTAATATCCTGTCATTCATCTGATTTAGTATGCCAACCTGCCAAAACTATTTTGAATAATGGTTGTATAAGTTATCAAATTAGTTATAATTTTGTTCTGTATTTCTATAAACTAGAAGTTTGAATAGCTGTTTTATGTTTTAAGATATTCCTCTAGATGACAAGAGGTATAGTTCTACAGATTATTTCTTACTTTTTTGTCTGATGGAATTGTACGCCTCCTTGAAGACTTTATTCAAATACCATAATTTCAGCTTCTTTTTTATTTTGCACCTTTTATTTTATTTTTTCATTTTACACCTTTTACTATTTTGGGGACATCTGAGAAAAATATATATACACACACATTCTCACATACACACACAAACACACAAATATATATACACATAAATATATGCAGATATATCTATATAATACCTTTAGTTTCATTTATTTCTTTAAAGCTTTATTTCATATAAATGCCAAAAGAATATTTGGCCTATCTTATGTCTAATTACCACAAATTGCAAATTATTGAAAGACTAAGTGACTGTAATTCTAATGCATTTCCACATTAGCTTTTGTGTTATTCATTACTTATCACTCTATTTCTTCTACTCTTTGAAAGCTTAACTTTTGGAAGTAAATATATTTCAATTCTTTACTATTGGCACCAGAGCCAAAATTAAACTATAGAGTAAATAGGAAGATTTCAAATTATAATCATTGCTAACTCTTGAAATTCCCAGTAAGTAAGCCTATGTAATTGATATTATCTAACTCAGGTGATTTTCTGACTAATAAATATGTTCTTTTATTTCTGCCTGGAAGGAAAATAATATCCTGCTATAAATTTAATGACTACTATTAAAGAAAGGACTTTTTTCATTAAAATGAATATCATCCAAATTTCTGGTATTTCTGCTGCTACTAAAGGAAGGAAGTAGTGTACAATGTAATATTCATTGCCAGGTGCATGCTTATTCTCATGTCCTTGACCCTGCCTGTGGTGCAGCTGTTTGCTTTCAGGGATCGTGAATGCACCTGTCCTCACTTTGTGTTCAGACTGTGACTGGTTTTGAGATGAGATGAACACACATTGTTTTGTCTTTTTCTATGCTATAGATGAATTCCTTTGCATAGCAAACAATTGACTAATCTTTCCATGCATGTTCAATAAGGCAAGGTAACACTTCTACATTTCTGTAGAGGCCCGTTCATATTTTAAGTTGTACAAAGAATAGAAATATCCCTATTTCCATTGTGTTATGCTCTAGTATTTAGAGTATTATTATATTTGTGTACATTGGGTTTCAATTATCATCATATCATTAAAATATATGGGGTCATAATTTCATTGAGATGATAGTAAATAACTAGAATAAGATTTGTAAAGGTTGGTATTTGGAAGTTAAGTGACATGTTCAGATACGAGTAAAATGTGATTGGCAAAATAGTACTTAACAATAACTTTAATCTGATTCCAATTCTTGATTTGTCTCTTTGGAAATTATTTTTTTCCATTTTCAATAAAAAAATTTAATAAAGTATAAATGGACCTCTTCTATGTAGAAGTTTCATAAATGAAACTAAAGAAGCTCGAGATTGATAAGGCTAATCACATTAGTAACTGAGAAGTCTAGTGAGTTGTCAAGTCTAGTGAGTTGTGCCATGATGGGATGGATTACTATGTAAACACAGCATAGAAAGAAGTGAGGGATAATATTATGGTACAGATGACTGTTCTAATGGGGACAAATGTACTGATGGAATAGAAAGCAAAGGTAAGAGAAGTTTTCTTTTTTCTGCTAAAAAATGTAGATATAGTTTTTGGTTTATCCATAAATCAGAAGGAAAAACTGACTTTATAAATTATGGAAGGGAGATAAAGATCACTAACATTTGCTAGGATATCTAAAATGAAGGTATGTAAATTGACAGTGTATGAAAAATAGTACAAGGTTTGGCAATAATTTGGACTCTCTATGTAATTTAATTTTTGAAATAAGTAAGTGGAAATTGAATTATAAGCTCAACTAATTCATTGGTTATTAAGTTTCTCCTTAAAATGTCTTTTAACTATACTATTGTTATGACCTCATTTATGAATTTAGTAATGAGCATATTGGTTGTTGTCACTGAACTAGAATAGTGAACAAAAAATAATCGTAATGCATACCCTTACCAATTCTTCAATTTCTTCTTTTCTAAATCTACAATTTTTAAATCTCCTTACTCTGAGTCCATGCTAGTTCTCCCAGCCTATGCATAGGAAAATTCTGCCTATTGTGAAATGATTTTCAAATCCCAACAGGGGTTATTCAGCTCAGTGTCAGACATGCAGAGTTAAGTCCCCATCAAAAAGAAGCAACAAAAGAATACTGCTCTCCTTGGGATACTGGGTAAATGAGTTTGACTGTACAGTCTAGTACAGCAATCACTGAGAGTAGTGGAAAATAATCACATAGTATTTCCCTTAAGAATGAGGTTATTAGCACATTGTGGCTCCTTGGAAGTTTATTTTTGTTCTCCTATATAAATGTTTGATACACTACTCTACTAGAACCTATAAAATCAAAAATGATATTTAAAGTTACCAAATATTTTGATTTCCTTTTTCATATTATTTTTTCGCAGAGTAATAGAGCAAAGGCAAATATGTGACAATTTAAGAAAATACTAAGCACTAATCAAAAAATGGAAATAGGAAGTCATTAACATATATCTGGCAAATTTCAATTTTCATCTTCACATTAAACATACTCAAATGCTATTTCCCTTCCTACTGGTTACCTTAATTATGGGTACTTAAGAAAACCTACTCTACCATTTTAGAAAGAAAATGAATGTAATGTTTATTTTTATTTCATTTTATTATTTTTGGTGAAACATTATTTATCAGAATAGTGGAAATTTCATGCAAATTACATATTTTAGGTAAGTGTAGTGTTTTCAGCAGATATTTGTCTATTTAAAAGCAAATAAAGAGTAATAAAAAGTAGGGAAAAAGCACCTTTTACTACAATTTTTAAGTACTGTTGACCCTTGAACAACACAAGTTTCAACTGCATGGGTCTACATATACTCAGATTTTTTTTCTTTTTTACAGTATTATAAATGTATTTTCCTTAGATTATTTTTTCCTTATGATTTTTTAAATTACATTTTCTTTTCTTCAGCTGACTTTACTGTAAGAATAGAGTATAAGATGCATATAACCTACAGAATATGTGTTGACTGTTTATGTTAACAGTAAGGCTTCCAGTCAACAATAGGCTATTAGTCAAGTTTTGGGGAGTCAAAAGTTATATGTGGATTTTTGACTATCTGGGGGTCAGTGCTTTTAACACCCATGTTGTTCAAGGGTCAGCTGTAGTTTCCAAATATTGATGCTCCTTCCTTCAAAATGTGCCATAGATTTAAACTTTTCTCTTATAATCGCACACTGAGATTAAGTAGCAGCCTCTTTTTTAGGGGCAGGTTGTGGGGGAGGAGCAGAGGGAGAGGGAGAATCCTGAGCAGACTCCTGAGCAGTCTTACATGGGGCTGGATCCCACAACCCCGAGATCATGACCCCAACTAAAATCAAGAGTTGAGGCTCAACTGGCTGAGCCACCCAGGTGCCCCTAAATAGCCTCTTAAAGTGACCTTTTTGCTTTGATAATTCTCTTTCAAGTTATTTTCAATATTCCTTTTTTTTTTTTTTAACAATGGTTCTTTTTTCTGTGTTAAGGATACTTAAGACCTACTCTCAATATATTTTTAATTATTGTTGACTATAGGTACAATGTAATATTTTTGATATTTCAGTCAAGCTAATAGATTCAGCATACTATTTATATCATATAACTCTTCTTTATAAGAACACCTATCTGAGATTCTCTTTTCTTCTTACGTTGTGGATCTCCACAAAATGACTGCATCCTCTCAATTCAACCTTATATTTTATTACTTACTAGAACAAATCTATCATTATAGCTTCAAGCATCTCTCTTCACCATATACTTCCTACTAACATTTGTCTTTGCTCAGTTAACTTTCCCAGTCTGGGTTAATTTTGTTCCCATCCTTCTCCCATGCCCAACATATTTAAATCACATGTATTCTTTGAAGCTAGCACAAATCTTAGGTTTTTATTAAATCTTTACTGTCCATTGTAATATATGAAGATATCTCTGAAATATAATTTGTAAAGATTTTAATACAATTCTATGTAGAATTGTGCTGCCTTACTTTGCCTTACTTTTTAATATAATTCTATGGAGTAGTACTGGGCTGCTTTACTTTGTTGTCTTCTTCTTTCCCTCTCTCCCTCATCCTTTTTCTCCCTTTCCCTTTTCTTCCTTCTTTCCTTTTTTTTTCTTGCCCTCAAATACAATTTGAAGTCTTTGAAAATGGAACCAAACATGATTATTGGTCTTTCTTATGTATTTTCTATTAAATAAGTAGCACAAAATTGATAGGTTATTACCAAGTTCTCATTAAGGAAAATGTGGCATTTATTTTTATCAGAAAATATCAACATTTCTGATTAATTCTATGTAATACGTATGCTCTCTGAGGCTAGACCTTAATGTTGTTTGGAACTTAGCTGGTTAGAAGTTGGGAGAGGGGCACCTTGGTGGTTCAGTCAGTTAAGTGTCCAACTTTTGGTTTTGACTCAGGTCATGATCTCATGGATCTTCAGATGGAGCCCTGCATGGGGCTCCATGCTCAGCTGGGAGTTTGCTTGAGATTATCTCCCTCAGCCTCTCCCCCTACACGTGTGCACATTCTCTCTCTCTAAATAAATCTTAAAAAAAAAAAGAAATTGGGAGAACTATACTTTAAAAATTGAAAACATTTTACATCTTCTAATGTAGAAACTTCTTTTACCATTGGGATCAAAATTATTTAATTTGGAGGGAGGGGGGAAAGGATGGTAGAGGAGTAGGGAACCATATTCCAACTGGTCCCCGGAATTGAGCTGGATATCTATCAGGCCCCTCTAAGCACCCACGAAATCAGCCTGAGATGTAAGAAGATCTGGATCTCTACAAACAGAATATCGCAGGCAGTTGGTTTTGAGGTATGAAGTGGAGAGCCGTGATTCCGCGGGCAGATACCGGAGGATAAACAGCAGTGGGTGGGAGCCTGGCCAGGGGGATCCTACACTGCTGGTGAGCGATAGCCTCCCACGCTGGGGATGGAACACAGACTTGCAGACCAGTAGCAGCGGGGAAAGGACTTTAGGGCAGCCCCCAGGACGGAAACCTGGAGCGGTGGGGTTGCGCGTGAGAACTGGGAGCACCTGGAGGTTTTAGAAGCACAAAGGGCAGAGACGTGCCCCAACCTGGAGGCAGGACTGGGAGTGCTGCGTAGGGGTGCACAACCCAGGACGCTGCAGTTTATAGCAATGCAGACAGAGATGGAGATAGTGTGGCCTGGACAGCTCACTGAAGAATAGACTGCGATCTCTGTGCTCTAAGGCAGAGGGTTGGAAACGGTCTCTTCTGCTCTGACTCTCGGAAGAGACACGGAAAGCCACCAGGGAAAGCCGCCAGAGAACAAAAGCCCCCCAAAACGGGTTTTCACTGAGCCCATCCCCCGCCACAGGGGGCAAGGCAACTCTGCCCAAACAGAGTTGCCTGAGTAACAGCACGGCAGGCCACTCCCCCAGAAGACAGGCTGGGAGAACAAGAGGGCAGCAACCCCAAGGTCCCTAGAAAACAGGTGCATCTTGCTTGGGTTCTGGTCAATAATTTGGACTCTACACATTCCCTCAACCACCCATCAACAGAATGACTAGGAGGAGGAACCCCCAAAATAGGAAACACTCAGAGATTATGACTTATGCCACAGATTTACAAATGGATGCAGATATAACCAAGATGTAGGAGATGGAATTCAGGCTAGCAATTCTGAAGACAATAGCTAGAATGGAGAAATAAGTGACACCATGAAACGTTCAATGTCAGAATTATCGGAATCCCGGAGGGGGTGGAGAGAGAGAGAGGACTAGAAGATATATTTCAGCAAATCGTAGCTGAGAACTTCCCTAATCTGGGGAATGAAACAAACATTTGTGTCCTAGAGGCAGAGAGGACCCCTCCCAAGATCAAGGAAAACAGGCCAACACCTTGGCATGTAAGAGTAAAACTCGCAAATCTTAGAACCAAGGAAACCATCTTAAGGGCAGTTGGGGGAAGAGATTCCTTACATACAGAGGGAGGAACATCAGAATAATGTCAGACCTACCCACAGAGACCTGGCAAGCCAGAAAGGCCTGGCAAGACATATTCAGGGTACTAAACGAGAAGAACATGCAGCCAAGAATACTTTATCCGGCAAGGCTGTCATTTAGAATGGATGGAGAGATACAGAGCTTCCAAGACCGGCAGAAACTGAAAAGAATATGTGACCACTAAGTCGGCCCGGCAAGAAATATTAAGGGGAGTTCTATAAAAGGAGAAAGACCCCAAGAGTGATATACAACAGAAATTTACAGGGACAGTCTATAAAAACAACGTCTTCTCAGGCAACATGATGACAATTGATTCATATCTTTCAATAATCACTCTCAACGTGAATGGCCTAACTGTTCCCATAAAACGGCACAGGGTTGCAGATTGGATAAAAAGACAGGACCCATCCATATGCTGTCTACAAGAGACTCATTTTGAACCTAAAGATACATCCAGACTGAAAGTGAAGGGATGGAGATCCATCTTCCATGCCAGCGGACCTCAAAAGAAAGCTGGGATAACAATTCTTGTATCAGACAAATTAGATTTTAAGCTAAAGACTGTAGTTAGAGACACAGAAGGACACTATATCATTCTTAAAGGGTCTATCCAACAAGAAATTCTAACACTTGTAAATATCTACGCCCCCAACATGGGAGCAGCCATCTACATAAGCCAACTGTTAGCCAAAATAAAGAGTCATATTGATAACAATACGTTAATTGTAGGCGACCTCAATACTCCACTCTCAGCAACGGACAGATCATCTACGCAGAAAATCAACAAGGAAACAAGAGCTATGAATGATACACTGGACCAGATGGACCTCATAGATTTATACAGAACATTCCACCTTAAAACAACAGAATACTCATTCTTCTCGAGCACATATGGAACTTTCTCCAGAATAGACCACATACTGGGTCACAAATCAGGTCTCAACTGATACCAGAAGACTGAGATTATTCCCTGCATATTCTCAGACCATAATGCTTTAAAACTGGAACTCAATCACAAGAAAAAATTTGGAAGAAATTCAAACACTTGGAAGCTAAAGACCACTCTGCTCAAGAATGTTTGGGTCAACCAGGAAATCAAAGAAGAACTTAAACAATTCATGGAAATCAATGAGAACAAAAACACATTGGTCCAAAACCTATGGGATACTGCAAAGGCGGTCCTAAGGGGGAAATACATAGCCATCCAAGCCTCGCTCAAAAAAATAGAAAAATCCCAAATTCACCAACTAACTCTACACCTTAAAGAACTAGAGAAAAAGCATCAAACGATGCCTAAGCCACATACTAGAAGAGAAATAATTAAGATTAGAGCAGAGATCAATGAATTAGAAACCAGAAACAGAGTAGATCAGATCAACAAAACTAGAACTTGGTTCTTTGAAAGAATTAATAAGATTGATAAACCACTGGCCAGCCTTCCTGGAAACCTATAAGCTGCCAAGACTGAAACAGGAAGAAATTGACACCCTGAATAGGCCAATAACCAGTAATGAGATTGAAGCAGTGATCAAAAACCTCCCAAAAAACAAGAGTCCAGGGCCTGATGGATTCCCTGGGGAATTCTACCAAACATTCAAAGAAGAAATAATACCTATTCTACTGAAGCTGTTTCAAAAAACAGAAACAGAAGGAAAACTTCCAAACTCATTCTATGAGGCCAGCATTACCTTAATCCCCAAACCAGGCAAAGACCCCATCAAAAAGAATTTCAGACCAATATCCCTGATGAATATGGATTCCAAAATCCTCAACAAAATCCTAGCTAATAAGATCCAACAATACATTAAAAGGATCATCCACCATGACCAAGTGGTATTTATCCCCAGGATGCAAGGGTGGTTCAACATTCGCAAATCAATCAATGTGATAGAACACATTAATAAGAGGAGGGAGAAGAACCATATGGTCCTCTCAATTGATGCAGAAAAAGCATTTGACAAAATATAACATCCTTTCCTGATTAAAACTCTTCAGAGTATAGGGATAGAGGGAACATTCCTCAAGTTCATAAAATCCATCTATGAAAAACACACAGCGAATATCATCCTCAATGGGAAAAAGCTGAGAGCCTTTCCCTTAAGATCAGGAACACATCAAGGATGCCCACTCTCACCACTATTGTTCAACATAGTACTAGAAGTCCTAGCAACAGCAATCAGACAACAAAAAGAAATAAAAGGTATTCAAACTGGCAAAGAAGAAGTCAAACTCTCTCTTTTCGCAGATGACATGATACTTTATGTGGAAAACCCAAAAGACTCTACCCCCAAATTACCAGAACTCATACAGCAATTCAGTAATGCGGCAGGATACAAAATCAATGCACAGAAATCAGTTGCTTTCTTATACACTACCAACGCAACTGTAGAAAGAGAAATTAGATAAACAATTCCATTTACAATAGCACCAAAAACCAGAAGATACCTTGGAATAAACCTAACCAAAGAGGTAAAGGACCTATACTCTAGGAACTACAGAACACTCGTGAAAGAAATTGAAGAAGACACAAAAAGATGGAAAAATATTCCATGCTCATGGATTGGAAGAATAAACATTGTTAAAATGTCTATGCTACCCAGAGCAATCTATACCTTCAATGCCATCCCGATCAAAATTCCAATGACATTTTTCAAAGTGCTGGAACAAACAATCCTAAAATTTGTATGGAATCAGAAAAGACCCTGAATCGCCAAGGAAATGTTGAAAAAGAAAAACAAAGCTGGCAGCATTACGTTGCCCGATTTCAAGCTATAGTACAAAGCTGTGATCACCAAGACAGCATGGTACTGGCACAAAAACAGACATATAGATCAATGGAACAGAATAGAGAACCCAGGTATGGACCCTCAACTCTATGGTCAAAGCAGGAAAAAACATGCAATGGAAAAAAGACAGTCTCTTCAATAAATGGTGCTGGGAAAATTGGACAGCCACATGCAGAAGAATGAAACTTGACCATTCTCTAACACCATACACAAAGATAAACTCAAAATGGATGAAAGACCTCAATGTGAGACAGGAATCCATCAGAATCCTAGAGGAGAACATAGGCAGTAACCTCTTTGACATCGCCCACAACAACTTCTTTCAAGATACATCTCCAAAGGCTAGTGAAACAAAAGGAAAAATGGAACTTTTGGGACTTCATCAAGATAAAAAGCTTCTGCACAGCAAAGGAAACAGTCAACAAAACAAAGAGGCAACCCACAGAATGGGAGAAGATATTTGCAAATGACACTACAGATAAAGGGCTGGTATCCATGATCTATAAAGAACTTCTCAAACTCAACACCCAAAAAACAAATAATCAAGTCAAAAAATGGGCAGAAGACATGAAAAGACACTTCTCTGAAGAAGACATACTAATGGATAACAGACACATGAAAAAATGTTCATCATCATTAGCCATCAGGGAAATCCAAATCAAAACCACATTGAGATACCACCTTAACACCAGTTAGAATGGCAAAAATTGACGGGGAAAGAAACAACAAATGTTGGAGAGGTTGTGGAGAAAGGGGAACCCTCTTACACTGTTGGTGGGAAACAAGTTGGTACAGCCACTTTGGAAAACAGTGTGGGGGTGCCTCAAAAAGTTAAAAATAGAGCTACCCTATTACCAGCAATTGCACTCCTGGGTATCTACCCCAAAGACACAGATGTAGTGAAAAGAAGGGCCATATGCACCCCAATGTTCATAGCAGCAATGTCTGCAATAGCCAAACTGTGGAAAGAGCCGAGATGCCCTTCAACAGATGAATGGATAAAGAAGATGTGGTCCATATATACAATGGAATATTACTCAGCCATCAGAAAGGATGAATACCCAACTTTTATATCAACATGGATGGGACTGGAGGAGATTATGCTAAGTGAAATAAGTCAAGCAGAGAAAGTCAATTATCATATGGTTTCACTTATTTCTGGAACATAAGGAATAGCATGGAGGACATTAGGAGAAGGAAGGGAAAAATGAGGGGGGGGGGAATCAGAGGGAGAGAGGAACGATGAGAGACTATGGACTCTGAGAAACAAACAGGGTTTTGGGTGGGGGAGGGGTGATAGGTTAGCCCGGTGATGGGTATTAAGGAGGGCACTTATTGCATGGAGCACTGGGTGTATATGAAAACAATGGATCGTGGATCACCACATCAAAAACTAATGATGTTGACTAACATAACATAATAAAATTTAAAAAATTAAAAAAAAAGAAAAAGAAAAAAATTATTTAATTTGGGGAGAAACATAAACAAACTAAAAGTATTTGGGTTGACCCTTTAGGCATATACACACACTCTTCTGAATTGAAGCTATTTGTATTCATGTGGTGGTTTATTATGGTTCTGAAGCACTGAACTGTATTGTATGCTAACAGCTAACAGGAGAGATACTGCCAGCAGAAGATTTGCATGTCTGCATTTATACTTTGCTGAAAGAAATATTTCTATTCAAGCATATATTTTGAATGTTGTATTTTTCTTTATTAGTTTTTAATTTTGAGAACATATATGAATGTGTGCTTTTCTAAGTATGGGCTTGTAAGGCCATAGGAATGCTGTGGTCTATTAAAAATGGATGCAGATTCTTTGACACTCAACCCATCAAGAGCGGTGACTATTTTCTCCAACCTTGTAGTTGATCTGGCTTATAACTATTTTGACCAAAGAATGGGATGAAAATGATGTTATGCCTATTCAGGCCCTAGAAAAGACTAGAAGCTTTGATGTTTGTTCCTTGAAGCCTTGAATCACCATATAGTCTTACTACCCTGCTGGAGAAACTATGTGGAGATACTCTGGTTTACATGGAGAAGGAGAAGGGTTTGATGCTAGCCTTTGCATTTTCCTACCAGGATGACAGGCACAAGAGTGAAATGGTCTTATATTCTCTAGACAAGTCCAGACACCGAGCTTCATACCACAGAGTGACCTCAGTGAACATCTCACAGGAAAGAGAAATTGGCAAACTAAGCTCTAAGGTGTTCCACAAATCAGATTATAATAACAAAATGTTTGTTTTATAAAGCAACTAAATTTTAGGTAGTTTGTTATAGTAAATAAATAATCAGAAAATTAACTAAATCAATAGAAAGCCAGTTTCTTCAGGGCTGTTGATTCTAGAACAGCAGCAAGTGGTGTGATTAACAGATAACATGGAAACATAATGGATGCATTCCTATTGCATACATGACACAATATAGTAGGCACCTGGAGGGGGCTGATACATGGAAATCACATTGGTGGAGACTTGAGCCTTTGGAAATTAGAATATCAACATACATTTTTATGTAAATGATTTTTAATTTCAGTGTGTCAACATCAGTTAATGAAAATAATGTACAAGTTAGCTCTAAAATAATCTAATATACTTATATTAATTTTATACTTCTTTTGCTATGAATTATATAGGAACAGTGTTGGTCTTTTTTAAGCCCTCTGGTTCTTAAAAATTTCAGAGATATCCTAAGAGAAATACTTTTTTTTTTGAGAATCTAGCATATGTGTACTAGAATAGTTTTAATTTGAAAGTTAGGTTATCTGGGACTTTGTTACACAAAAGTGATCACCCCAGTTATACATGTTTTATTATATATGAAATATATACACAAATATTTTTGTAACATCTATTTATTATGTTTATCTATCATCCATATGTCAATACATCTCTCCATCTATCTGTTATATTCTCTCATTTTCCCCCATTCCAAACATATATATATATATATATATATATATGAGCTATTTCTCAGAGATAATTTAGACTATCAATCTTTACTTAAAACCTGGGAGATTATCCTACCAAATGAAAAGGGGAAGAGAGAAATGGCTCAGAAATGGTGGTTTGATCATAAGTTCAATTTTTTCTCAAATTTTCATTTTCTGAGGTTATGATGAATTTTCTTAGACTTAATATTGCTGTATGAAAGTCTAAATCCTTTTTCATACTATGTTGAAGGACACTGTTAAAGAAAAGTCTTTCTGTGCTGTATTTTTTGCTTTCTTATCAAAATGTTTTTAGGATCTATTTTCACTGTAGAATAATTTCTCTTTCCTCATAAGTGTTTTGAAACTTCTTTCCATAACTAAAGTCAACATACAGCCCATTTTAGAGGACAGTTTTCTGAACCCGGATTTGTTCCTACTTTTAACATAAGACATAAAGTTCATAATCCTTAGCTCAACACACAACACCTTGTATAAATTTCTGCCAGTTTCCTCTGGGTCTTTCTTCTCTTCTATGTGTCTGAAAGTACTATATGCTTTTCTGCTTATGAATCTTGACTCATGACATTCATTATCATTGCCTGGAATACTCCATCTTTTATTTTATACATCTTGAGAGTGCTTGAAATATATTTGCAAATTGATCGACTTTTTCCAGTTCTTTTCAAGGGAAAGGGAAAATTATCTACATGGTAAAGTGAAGAATTAACCAAAACTCCAGTAGTGCTTTTACCTCATGCACAGAATCATAATAAAATTCTACTGTAGGGTTTTATTTTTGAGGAAAAATATGTTACCAATTGCATATTACATTTAGCTATAATTTATTTATTGTGCTTTTGTCCCCACATCAGTTTTGTAATTTATATGTTACATAATTTAATACACCATCAAAGGCTATAAAATCAGCCTTCTTTGAAGTTTGTAATCAAAAGAACAAGTATAAGGTTCAATGCTTAACTGTTAAACTATTATTAACAATAATGAAAATACATAACATTTAACGATTAACCTATGTAGTACTGTGCTAAATAGTTTAGTTTGATTATACTTTATAATCTTAAAAATAGGTCTATAAGGTAGGGACTATGTTTCTTCTCATTTTACAAATGAGAGCTCTGAGGTTCAGGGACTTCGAATTTATTCATTATAATGAGCATGAATAATTTGTCCTTCTATCATTGAAAATCATTCTGATGAATAGCAGGCAACTCTTCTTCTGTGTCCTCTATTTTTGTTAAGGACGTTGCCTTTAGGTGCTCATGTACCAGTTTCATCCAAGAGTTCTTGTAAAAGCTGACACAGTAAATTTAGTTGGTGAAACTCAAGCACATTTAACTTTAGAAATTCTGTCCTAATCCTTTGGTTATTGCTAAAAACTCTATTGTATTGTAACATATATCTGGGGCATCAAAACCTATGGAACTCCCATTAAAAAAGAAAGGAAGAAAAGGAAGGAAGGAAGGAAGGAGGAAGGAAGGAGGGGAGGAAGGAAGGAAGGAAAAGAAGGGTGAAGGAAGGAAGGAAAGGAGGGAGGACAGAAGGAGGGGAAAGAAGGAAATACGGAAATACTACAGGCTACTGCATTTTTTTCTGCATTTTCCCTAAAGGACTTCTACCTTATTTGCAACATACTGTACATCAACTAGTTAACAATGACAAATAAAGGAGAAGTTTTCCTACATCATGGATCATTGAAACATTAAATTTTAGAGGCTTCAAAATATTAGTAATAATGATAACATTTATTTTCTGAATACATTGTTAGCTATGTTGCCATGTGCTTTATATGCATTATATCTTTTAATATATAGTAGAAACTTATGAGCTAGACAACTGCAATTATAATTATTTCCACTTTATAGCTAAATACACTGGATATTAGAAATACTAAGGAAACTTTAAAGTCATACCGTCAGAGAAAATGAGAATTATTTTTAAAATACAGGGCTTTCAGATTCCAAAGCTGAGAATCTAGTCATTAATTATGTTTTCTATTGAGTTATGGAAATTTTATGTCTTACTGATGAAATGCAAATCATTGATTATTTAATATGTGATGTTTTAACTTAATTCTTAAAAGCAACTAATCTATTAGACTAATGTTAAAATCTATTTCATTACTATTATTAAGTGTCTAAAATGCTTGGTGCTGCACTTCTTGAAAAGTGAGATACAAAAGGCAAAAGATCTAGCTTCTGATTCTAAAAATGTTATAATAATGTTGAAGAGGAGACTTACAAAATAACATTTCAGTCATTCAATACACATTCACTGAGCTTCTGCAATGTGCTAGATACAGCTAATTGTTGTAAACAACCAGAAAAAGCAGTGCCCTCATGGAGCATACACGGTGGTCCAGATTATGCAGAAAATAATCAAGTAAATAACAGTGAAAAACACGTGTTTCTATAGCGATAAGTGTTATAAAGAAAATAAACACGATTCATGATTGAAAGCGAATAGGAAAAACAAATATATATTTTAGATGCACTGATTGAGGGAGGTCCTTTCTGGAAAGGGTACATTTGATATAAAATCAGAATTACCATGAATCACCCCATGTACATATGTGGGAGAGAAGTACAATGGATCTAAACTTGAATAAAGTTTGACATGGTAAAAGGACAGGGGAGAGTTTTGTGTTTATGATCCAAAACAGTAAGAGGAGATAGATAAGAGATGAGATTAGAGAGGCAGGGGGGTGTTAAATCATACAGAACCTGTAGATCCTGGTAACGAGTTTGAATGTTTTGAACAATGGTTGGAAGCCATGGGAGTGTTTTTAGCTGGTAAATGATATTGTTATGTAAGAGAGTAAGAGTGAAACAGAAATCAGTGGGTGGTTATTTAGTTATACAGCTTTGATTAAGGTGTTAGGAGGGATACGGAGAGAAATGTTAGGTTTAGGATATTTTCTTGAATTTTTGATTAAACTTTCTGATATATCAGATTGGCTTGTGAATGGTGTCAACAATTATATGAGTATGATCTTTGTGAAGCAGGAGAGATAGGCTCTTGTCTCATGGAGTCGAAGAATGAATCTCGTGGAAAAGGGAGACTGAGTAAAGCGATAGAAGTTTATAAAGCAAGGATACAGGGGAAAAAAAGCCCTCAGGAGTGAGAGGGGTACTGACAGGGTTGCCACTGAGGGCCTTTAGGATTGGTCTTTTATAGAAAGCTAACAAGGGAATTTAAATCTAACTTCTCTATATCACCATTGAGCAAGGACTAGTGATAACACCTTCAATGGCTTACTTCCTTTTTAGGGTCTGGTTATTCCTTGTTGGTCACAGGTGATTATCATAAAAAAAAGACACTCACCCCACATGCCTAGGGCAGGGTGGTCTGGTTTGTTCCCTTATCTCTGGTTTCCCCACACCTTCACATTTTTGGGATTTCTGTGAGCCTGATCCCATAGCCCCCTATCTATCTCTCCCTACCTAGTCCTGCCTGTCCCTTACTCATTTGAAGTTAATATATAACAGTATCATATACTGTATTAGGGAGGACTAGAGGAAAATAGGTTGGATGGAGGTAGGGATTAAAATCACTACATCTATTTTGATTTCATTGACAGGTAAGATGATTATTAGACATTCATGTGAACAAAACAAGTAGGACATTACATATACAAATATAGATCATGGGGAAATATTCTTTTTTTTTTTTTTTTTAAAGATTTTATTTATTTCACAGAGAGAGACATAGCGAGAGAGGGAACACAAGCAGGGGGAGTGGGAGAGGGAGAAGCAGGCTTCCTGCTGAGCAGGGAGCCCGATGTGGGGCTCGAACCCAGGACCCTGGGATCATGACCTGAGCCGAAGGCAGACACTTAACGACTGAGCCACCCAGGCGCCCCGATCATGGGGAAATATTCTAACCAAGGATATTTTTAGGAATAATTAGTAGTACTGAAAGCCTAGGGTGAGGCTATTTGAGGGAACATAGAGACAAAAAGAGCACTAGATTATAAGGCCTTGAGTGATTTACCATTTGAAGGTGAAGCTGAGGAGGAAAAACCAGGTAAAAGGGATTGAAAGGAAGCAACCAGTGAGTAGAAGAAACATCAGGAAGGTGTGGTGTGATAGAAGCTAAGAAAAGTGTTTTCAGAAGTGTGTCCCTGTTGCTGAGAGATGGATTAAGACAACTGGCTTTCCCAACAAGGAAGCTATCTTATCGGTCACTTGACCAGAGCGTTTTCAGTCAGGTATAGATGGAGACCGAAATTTGACTAAAATGAATTGAAGAAAGTTACAGGTTAGAAAATGAATAAAGTATGTATATAGACAACATTTTTGAGAGTTCTGCTATAAAGGAAAGCAAACAAATTAGGCTGTACCTGAAAGAAGATAGTCAATCATGGCTAGATTTTTTCCTCAAATAGTAGATTTATATTAAGCATGGATGATGTGATCACTACTTTTCTTATGAGTCATGTGAGCTTCATGAAGACAAGGACTATATTTGTCTTGTTCAATTCTTTTTTTTGTTTGTTTTGTTTTGTTCAATTATATGTCTCCACTGGCTAGCCCAATTTTACTCAACATAATATACCATATGTAAATATTTGTTGAATAACTGAGTAAATAAATGAATAAACATAATTGTTCACTTGCTTAGAATACTTTCCTCCTATGTCAACTATTAGCAGAGTTTTGTTTGCTTGTGTGTTTGTTTTCTTGTGTATGGGTGATTTCCCCAGGAGCCCAAACCAAAAAATTTGCATATTCATAATCTTCCTTTCCATTATGGCTTGACAAACATTCTCCCCAACTAAAATATCCTTCAGTTTTTCCATCAAAGAAATATTTCTACAGTAACCATTACTTTCATTCTATCACATTCTCTTAACCCATTAGTTTAGACTTATTATATATATATATGTATTTAACATTTCACTAAAGGAACTGAAGTCATCATTGGTAGCTAGCCTCCACAATGACTCCCAATTATTCTAGCCTCTTGGTATTCACACCATTATATAGCTCCCTCCCACACAGAACTGGGATGATCTGTCTTACTAGTACACTATTGTGAAAATGGCAGTGTTTGACTTCTGAGGCTAGGCTGGGCTTTGTTCTTTCCTAGATTACTCACTCTGGGTGAAGGCAGCTGCTATGCTGTGAGGATATTCAAGCAGCCTTATAAAAAGTAAATCAGGTGAGCAACAGAGTCCTCTTGTCGACAATAAGCACTGCCTTGCCTTGAAAACAGATCCTCTAGCACCAGTCAAGTTTAATGATGACTGGAGCCCTTAGGAGACAACTTTACTGCAACTTCCTGAAAGGCAGTGAGCCAGACCTTCCATCTAAGGAATTCTCAGATCCCTTACCCACAAGGGTCTGTTAAAAAATATACATTTTGTTTTAAACCATTAAATTTTAGAACAATTGCAGAAATAAATACTGTATACCACCACCAACATCTTGATTTACTGATTGACCAGAATTATCTTTCTAAAACTCTGTTTATAACATCAGAAAATTACAGTTATATCCCTTTGATGAGAGAAGCACACTGAAAATTTTGTAGTACAACATGGCAGATGTAATCTTTAGTAAATATTGAATGAATGAAAGAGGCAGACAGGCATAAAGAAGGAAAGGAGAAGAAAGGGGGGAAAAAGGGCATGATTGAAATTGGAGCTCAGAGTCAATGAAATGTATTAAATAATAGCCTGGACTCTGTATCTGAATCTCTTGGCTTAAATCCTGATTTGATATGTGGCCATGAACAAATACCTTGACATTCATAATCTCAGTGTCTCTGTTTCATTATTACAACTTTATATATATATCTTCATGCTATTTACTGAAAAAATTCCTTGTCTTGCATGTAGTTCATTAAATTTGCATAATAAAAACAAATTACTTAAATTTATTAGTATGAAAAAATTGTAAGTTATCAGTGGATTAAGAAAAAAATTATGGTAGCTGTTTGATATCATTGGAGCAAAGATATTTTTCATATTTAAATGAACATCAGAAACAAAGATTTTGTGTGATAGCTCTTATTGTTTACCCTAAACTTATTTTTATTTGATGCTGACTATAAAATCATACATGAGCAACAAACAAAGAAACAACCAGGGACCCAGTAAAAGTTAAAGCTTCTGCCAGTTCTGCCTTCTTTCTGCCTTGGCCCTCAGAGCTGGAAGAACTAAGAGAGGTGCAGGAACCAAATATATGTTCATGTAGGAAAAGACGTTAGGGTTCAAAGCCGAGGGCCAAGAAAGAATTCTTGAGATGACTTTGGTGCAAATAGGTGGTTTTATTAAAGCATGGGGACAGGAAACGTGGGCAGAAAGAGCTGCACTGGCCCATTATATACTTTCAAGTTGGGAGGGGGTTAGGGATAGCCTAAGTCTCTAGGGAATTTGGAAGCAAGGTTTCCAGGACTTTGAGGGTCCTAGCTATTGTTGGGAAAGGGTCATTTATTACTGTCTCATAAAACCTGAGTCATGAGACCTTTTCGATGTATATTGGTGGGTCATATGCATGGAGGATGATTGTCAACCTGTTTCTTGGTGGGGGGGAGGGGGTTGAGATAAAGGAAGTTTCCAAAAGAATTTTTATATGTTAAAGTAGGCTTATAGGACCCTGGCGGGGGTGGGGGGGTGGGGGGGGAAGGAATGGGGTAGGATTGTCTTTTGCCCTTAGCAAAGTGTCAACATCAATACCGTTGAGTCCTTAGAGGAATGTCACTCTGCCTGTTTCAAGGACTTGTCAATGAGCTGTAGGTAGTAAGGAAATTTAATAGTTTTTCTTCTGCCTTTGTTTCCCACATCATTGTCATAGTCAGCTCTCAGTAAGACCTTCCTTTCTGCTCTTATTTCTAGCAGGTTAAAGTCTTCTCCTATCTTCACTCAGCCCCATTTCATGTTTAAGTCCTCTTTTCCCACCGAAAAATTCCTTTTACTATCCATTTAGAATCTTTATACTGAGTGAGCATTACTATTTCTCATAATCTGTTCTGAAAAGCCCTGCTCTCTCAGCTGTAGTTTGGAACCTTCTCCCTGATCTCCTAAGTATGAAAAATAGGCATGAAGATATCCTAGTCCCACTACATTAAAAGAGATCTTTTAGACATTGATAATTACAGCATATTTCTCTCAAAAAGAGATGCTATGAAAATAATATTCAGATGTTATATTTAAAACCTAAACATTTGGACTGTATTAGTTGATTTCTGAGCCTACATACCTTTTACAACATTACCCTGAAGGGAAATTTTGTTCAGATTTCTTAATTAACATCAGACTTGAAAACTTTTCCAGCACAATTCATTCTTAATTGAGAGTATTTTACAATATAATTGATCAGCCAGCTTAAATACATAGTTAAAATTTATGAAACATGAATTTTAAACATTGCAGTAATTAGCACAGTGCTTCAGAGAACAGATACTGAGGTTTAAAACATTTTGAGGGGAGAGATTCATGTATGTAAGATGACCAGTTTACTTAAAATCATGAATATTATTCTGGAATATAATTCCATATTTTTGTAGGAAAAAAATGCTTTTCTCACATCTATTTAACTGAATTGAGGTTTCAGGAACACAAGAATACAAGTTTTGGCTGGCTCAGTTATTTTATAATATATAAATTTTGAAGTATTCACTAAGATATAACTTTATTTATTAATATTTAAAATTGAAAATTTTAACTTATCTCTGAAGTGTCTGTAAGATATATTGGAAGTGAGATTAAAAGACCTGCATTTCCAGAAATATTTTGTAAAATGAAATAAAGGGTACAGTGAGGTTTGTTTGTTTGCTTTTTGTAAGCACTACTCATTTGATAGATTTTTGTCCCATCAAAACGTGTTCACTCATTTTATATCTGTATTTCTGAACTGTGATTGTTATAGATTATTCTAGTTTTCTTGTAGTTTTTAAGTGCACACATAGTAAGGAAAAAAAAAACCTTTTACATGACATGATATGATAGAATATTTGTTTCTCCCTTCCCTCTTCTTAGACACACAAAACAATAGAGATTAGCATATTTCTCTTTGAGTGATAGATTCACGGCTTTCAATTTCCTTGAAAAGCAGCTCTAACATTCTGATGAGCTGATCAAGGAAGCTTGTCATTTCAGTGACCCTCTAGAGACTGTCATGGGCAGCAGAATCAAAAAGAGGTTTACAATTAATGAAGCAAAAGTATACTGTGAAGAAGAACCTGATGAGTTCCTTCAGCAGCTGTCATGGGCAAAAATTCATATCGAATTGGTTAGCCTGGCCCTCATTCAGTTAGGTGAAGATTATATAGTGAGATTGTGAGAGAATATTTGAAATGCTGCTGTCTGTAAACTTAAAAGAAATGGTGCCTACAGTATATTCCACTTTTTTTAAGCTAGTCTCTACAAATGGCAAGTCACCTTAATGTCACATCTAGTACTTTAAATAGTCCCCCATTTTATTAGAAAATGAGGATGTACATTATTCAAGGCTTTTTTATTCACAGACCTTATATTCTCCAGGCAGTTTTTCTACCAATTGGCTATTTGTTCAGAGAAAATATTTGAAAATTAACATATTCTTTCAATTACTAACTTGAAGGATTCTTGAATCAAATTGGTCCAATGATAATATCATTATATTGGTACTTAGTTTGTCTCATCAAATGCCAAGGATTATATAATGAATATAAACTGAAAAAAAAATCTTCCAGGATTAAAGTAACATATGCTAATTTATTTAACAGAAACTTGTGAGCACTTTGGAGATAACAGTGAACAGGACAGATTTGGTCACTTGTTCTATCATTCTTGTAGTATAGTTGATGATACATATAGAAGTTTTTTTTTAACTAACAAACAAAATTGGAAGAAAAAAAATTTCCGACTTCCAGTGTCCAGTCTGACACGCAAGGAGGTTTGAAGTCATCACTCCCATCCTCACAACAGGAAAAAAGCTGAACAAATTGAAAATCAACCATTTTTCTTAGATCCACTGAAGAATTATGGTAATAGGGCAATCTGCTACCCACAACTTGCAGACAGGAGTATAGAGGCTGGTTTTAGGCAAACAGGCTTGAGCAATGGAATACAGACAGGCCCTTCAGGCAGCCCACCTCAAAATATGCATAGGCCCTAACTCACCAACGGGCTACTTAAAACTAGGCACAGTTCCCGAAAAAGGGAGAATTCCATACGTGGTCATACCTCCACACCTTCCCACTTTTAAAAAAGCCCCCCACCCACTACCTGGATGCATAAAGGCAGTGTCCTGCTCACAGCTCCCTTGTGGTGTATTCAATAAACTACTATCGCTTTTGTTCTGCCTCAGGGGAATTCTTTCATCTCCATTCCACTGGCTTCCACCCCATAGTCGCCCCACATTTGGGGGCCCCACACATTTGTGGAAACTCCACATGAGGAACCTTTGGGTCCCGGACTCTTCAGGAGTCTCCGGGAATTTCTCTGGGGCTTTTCCTCTGTGGACCGACTCCACTACTCCTGCGGGAACTGACGGCCTCCGGTGGAGATTACTCCTCGATAAGGATCCAAAGCCCCGGGGGGAGCCAGCCAGACGGCCCTTGCCCAAAAGGATGAGGGATTTCCCCTTTGGCTCTCCACAGGGACCCTTCCCTCCCGCTCTTTTCAGCAGCCTGACCCTTAGTACTCCTCAGACAACTGAAGGCCTCCGGCCAGGGCGGCTCCCTGGTGTGGTCTGAAGGTCTGCGGGGCAACGGACTGACTGTTCATGCCTGTGAGCACGAAGGACCACTTACCTCTGCTTTCTCATTCGGTCCGGAGGTCTGCTCCCAAAGTCCGTTACAATTGACAGCTCGCCTGGGCAAATCCCCACACCTTAGGGACGCAGTTGAGGCCCTTTCCTGACCCTGGCTGACTCAGCAGCCTCCCTTCTTTTGACTTCTGCCCCTTTAAATCTGTTCCCCGGTCCAGCCGCCATCTTGATCTGTCGCCAAATGCGTTTCTGCGCCTGACTGGTGAGTCCGCTGTCTCCTTTTTCCGACGTGGTCTGGCCAAACTGGTGTCGGGCTCCTCTCCCTTGCCAGGGAATGCCCCAGCAGGAAGTCCGTGCCCTCCGCCCCGACTCTGGTGGTGAGATGTCGCCAGAAAAGTCCATCACGAAAAGGTTCCGTCCTTTTGAAGCGGGAGAGCAAGGTTTTTGTCTCATGGAGCCGAAGAATGAATCTCAAGGACAAAGGAGCGTGAGTAAAGCAAATAGAGTTTTATTAAGCAAGGATACAGAAAAAGCTCTCAGGAGTGAGAGGGGTCCGACTGACAGGGTTACCACTGAGGGTTTTTTAGTGGCAGTCTTTTATTCTGGGAAACTTGTGGCCTTGAGATTCTTGTGCCGTCTTGGTTTGAGCAAGGACTATTGATAACACCCTTAAGAACTTAATTTTTTGAGATTTGCCATTTTCTATGATACATTGTAGCTGCCAAAGAAAAATACTCCCAAGGCCAGGTGGTCTGTTTCCTTCTATCTTGTTCACTCTGTCTTAAAGCTTCTGCTTGCCAGGAATAGTCTTCGGAGCCTAGCCAGGGGCCCCCTATCTTTCCCTGCTTATACCTTAACCCTTTCCTTATTCACTTTCTTGGTCAGAGGGATGCCCTGACTGAAATCCCAACCATGAGTCAGACCTTCCCTTTGGGAATCGGTAGGTGTTTTTTTCCCACTGTGGGACCTCCTCTCTTTAGACTCATGCTTGGACTAGGTCCTTAAAAGCTGGGACACATTTGACCCCCAAGGCCTGGTATTTCCCCGCCTCAGTACAAACTCCCAGATATTTAAAAGGTACGGTCCTCCCATGGAACTCTCTCTTGTAATACTGTTTCCTAGCTTGACCTCCTTTGCTAGAACTCCTCCAAATGGTCAGAAGCCCCATACTGGCTTGCTTGGTTTCATGACCCTAAATCAGGACCCTGACAAAAGAGCCTCTTGCCGAATGTGTTTGGCCGATAATAACCAGCTGCCTCCCAACATACTGGACGCTGACTCTCTCACTGTTCTTCCTCAATATGTGGGGGCTTCTCACTCATTTCCCGGGTTAATAGCTATGATCATTGGGACCAACTATAGTTAGTCAACCTCTGGATAGGGACTTTAAGAAATATTCCTAAGCAGCTGAAGATACTCCCTTTGTTTTGGGAAAGTTCCCGGTCTTCTCTGCCTGATGTGGACTGCTTATTCCCTTTTTTTTTTTTTTTTAAATATTTTATTTATTTGACAGACACACAGCCAGAGAGGGAACACAAGCAGGGAGAGTGGGAGAGGGAGAAGCAGGCCTCCCGCCGAGCAGGGAGCCCGATGCGGGGCTCGATTCCAGGACTCTGGGATCATGACCAGAGCCAAAGGCAGATGCCTAATGACTGAGCCACCCAGGCACCCCATATTCCCTTTTGGTGGTGAAAAAAATGTGGTGTCTGCTCATCTGTCTGAGCCGACAAACCGAGCATTAGAACCTGGAGTCCTTTTTCTCTCTTCTGGCAGTGTTGCAAGGTTGCAGGGTTCTTGTCTCACAGAGATGAAGATTTAATCTTGTGGACACAAAAGGGAGAAGTGAAGTGAAAGTTTATTAAGTGAAGGAGAGAACAGAAAGGAAAGAAAGAAAGCTCTCTAGAGTGAGACGGGTCCTGAAGGGGTTGTCACTGAGGGCTTTTATGGTTGGTATTTTATAGAACACTGACCAGGGAACTTAAATCTTCTTGATGTCACCACTGATAGCACCATGATTACCTCTCTTCTCTGATGTAAACAGATCACAAAAGAGGTGGTCTGTTCTGTTCCTTTATCTCTGATTTCCTAATGCCTTAGCATTTTCTGGGATTTCTGTGAGCCTGATGGCTTGGCCCCCTACCTGTCTCTCCCTCCCTAGCCTGGCTGTCCCTTACTCAGCAGCACTTAACTTCTTCTGCCTGCCCCTCTTCCTCCAGTCTTGGTACCAACTTGGGTTGCAGCCTGCATAGAGCACACACTTCAGATTTCCCTACTGGTGCCCCAGGTAAAAACTGACAAGGGAACAAATTGATTGACTTTTTTTTTTTTTCCTCTAATAGACTTTATTTTTTTAGAGTAGTTTCAGGTTCATAGCAATATTGAACAGAAGACAGAGATTTCCCACATACTCTCTGCTTCCATACACGCATTGCTTCCCTATTATCAACATCCCCCACCAAAGTAGTACATTTGTTAACAGTTGATGAACCAACATTGACACACCATAATCATCCAAAGTTCATAGTTTACATTAAGGTTCACTGTTGGTATTGTACATTCTATGGGTTTGGATAAATATACAGTGACATGTACCATTTTAATATCATCTAGAGTATTTTCACTGCCCTAAAAATCGTCTGTCCTCTGCAGATTCATTCCTTCCTCTTCCCAACCCCAGGCAACTACTGATCTCTTTACCATCTTCACAGTTCCGCTTATCATTGGAATCATATAGTATGTAGCCTTTTTACATTAGTTATTTTGCTTGGTAATATGCATTTAAGTTTCCTCCATGTCTTTTCATGGTTTGATAGTTCCTTTTTTTTTTCAGTGAAGAATAATATTCCATTGTCAGAATGTATTACAGTTTATCCATTCACCTGCTGAAGGACTTCTTACTTGCTTCCAAGTTTTGGCAGTTACGAATAAAGCTACTGATAAACATTCATGATGCAGGTTTTTGTTTGGACATAGTCTCTTGCCTTTTTACAGATGAGGCATGGAAGACTTAGAGAGGGTATGTGACCTGCCTAACACCACCTGGGTAATAGGTAGTAAGAGCAGAATCTGTATGCACATCTGGTTCCCAGGTCTGCTCAGTCGGGTAACGACCCGCTATCGGCTGCAATCTCCTTTAGCTCATACTTGGGAGCACTTCCGCTTCTCTCAGCATATAACAGTAGGCTCTTCCACAAAGCCTCAAACACATCCTGCCTTTGGGGCCACCATTCTCTATTTTGTGATTTGTCTCCCTTTTCTGCTCCTCTCCCAAATCTCAGACAATGGTCACACTCTTCTTTTCCTCATGAATTGTGCTTCTTTCAGTCTCATCTCCAGTAACTCCCATGTCTTACTCTTTGAATTCCAAAACACCAAGTACTTCTACTCCTTTTCACAGAGCATGACGGTTTTTATTTGTTTGTTTTTGTTTTGTTTGGATTTTTTTAAACTTCTGGGGCCTTTCCTCAGAATTCTTTCTTCATCTTAGCCTTCGAGATTGCAAGACTGAACTCAGACGTCTTCTTCTCTTTAAAGCCTTCTCTCATCTCAAAAGTTTCCTTTCCTTGTATTCTTGACTGCCTTGTACTTAGATCTCGCATTAGTCTTGTTCCTGTTCCCGGTCCTCTTCCCGGGTCCTCGGCAGTCCTGTCCTCTCCATGACCTCGCCCCACAACAGACAAAACTAGGAAACAGTAATGGGACACATTGATTGACTTTTATAAGTGGGCCCAGGTGGAACATAATTTGGTATTTAAACTAAATGAAACTTTTATTCTACCAAGGATTACTGAAGGTCAGATAAGCTCCTGTTATCTCTGTTGCAATTTGTCAGCAAAAGATGACTTAAGATGATGGTTAATTTTGTCTGTCTCAAAGTTTTCATAGGTAATTACGATAGTTTTCAAAGTGTTTGGTAACCTGAAACTTTAAGGTTTTGCTTGGATGGTAAGTTGGATTGAATTCATTGGACATCTAAGTCTTTTCCAAATGAGAAAAAAAATACTAAAGCATTGGTAACTGGGTATAGGTTTACAAAGAAACTAAGGATATTTGGGTGGGTCTGTTGGAAAACATGCTTTGTGTTTAACTGATTCATTAAATTTGCCGTCTAATGAGTTCTGGTGTAATCGTTTACAATTACTTACTACATAGTTTCTAGGAGTTAAAATTCTTCTAAATGTAACTAAGACTGATGGAAAGAAGGGAAGCAACTCCGGATGTGTAAGAAAGATTTAAGGAATGGAAATACATTTTTGAAGGTAAAAGAATTTTGTCCTAAAATGACACTGGTGGTTTGGAGAGAAATGGCTTGGGATGAAATCTGAATGCAGAGGAAAGTTGTAGAAGGTTTGTGAAGGGAAATCTTTGGAAAGGAATTTTATGTGTGGTCAGGATAGACTCGGATTGAAAGGAATGGATTTTAAAAGTACACTGGTGTGAGATTGAAATTCTGCTTTCTCTCTGTTAAAAAGAAGTTTTCTTGAAAATTGTTGGTCTGCTTTTGATAAGAAAATGTAAACAAAGTTGTTTTCTCTTTTCTTTCTCTACCCAGGAAAACCAGTTTCTATGTTTTGTCTTTATCAGGTCTTTAATGACCCATAATCCTATTTAGGCTTGTGTTTTAAAGCTTTCTAAGGTTTTAACAAACTTTCCCAAGATCGATTGATTGATTGATTTTTTTCCAAACGTTGACAGACTTTATTATGGGGGTTCCCACCTGCAAACTTTCCCAGGATTTAAATTGTAAACAAAGTCTCTTTGGCTAACTAGGTTTGTTTATCTGGTATGTTATGTTCTGGTATAAGGTTGTCACTTCGTATTCTGATTATTGAAGTGTTCTGTGTCACAGCAATAACTGAATTTCCTTGTCAGTTGCATCATAATGAACTCTCAGATCGTTAACAATGTCCATTTGTGAGTTTTTGTCATTTATAGTTGTTCTTATTCTCTTGCAAAATGAGTGTCATCTTGATGAGGGAGCAGAAGACATGCTGAAGACAAAGCATAAGCTGACACCCTGCAGCCTCCCCCACCCCCCACTCCTGGGTGGGATATGTGTGACATTCTTCCAGGGATATCCCAACTCTCTTAATGTTAATACTGTGCTGGGGGGGAAAACAACCTTAACTTGACAATGTCAAGACCTCTGGTATCTTATAGGTATCTTGTAGGTCAAACCTCTTTAGCATATGAAAGTTCTTTTGAAACCTACCTTTCCCTTACTTACCCCAACTCCCTGGGGTATGTAATCACCAATCCTCAAGACCCCCTTGCAGCAGCGCTTTCTGCCCACAGGTCCTGTCCCTGTGCTTGAATAAAACCACCATTTTGCACCAAAGACGTCTCAAGAATTCTTTCTTCGTCGTAGGCTTTGGACTCCACCCCACCAAACCTCACCTATATTCCAAAACCACATCAATCTTCAAGGAGATTGGTAAAAAGGACTTTTAGGACAAATACCGATATTCAGTATCTTTAAGATCATAAAATTGAAATGGGTAAGATTTCCAGAACTAACTAGAGCTGCATTCAAATTTAACAAGAATTTGTAACATGGGACTAAATGAATTGAGAAAAATGACTATAGTTTTTGTAACTCTTGTTTGAAACATCTCTGGTTCTGTTTACTCTTGCAGATTAAAGAAACTTTCTTTTAAGATATCTGTGACTTAACAGAAATATGATAAAGTATTCGTTTGTAAACAAATTCAAGCACTTAACTATTCTCTCTACCTGAACCCTCTGAAATTTAAAAAGTTTCAGTATTATTTCTTCCATGGCAATCATAATCATTTGCATAAGTTCAATAAGAATCTGTTTTCCTTGTAACAGGACACCATTAAAAATACTGGTTATTTTACCAAGGCTTTGACTGGAATGTCATTTGAAAGAGAAATGCATAGACTCAGATATGACTGGACAGCTTTAAGGAATTGAGGTTGACTTTATGAAACATGGAGCCATAAAGCCCCTTGGAAATGTTGATAGCTTGCTTACAGAGTTCCCAGCAGCCTTACCAGGTGAGTAAAGAATGTCACTTCCTGGCAGGTGCAGGAACCTCAGGATACTTTGGAGACCTTGTGAAGAGGAATTCACCCACATCTATAGATATTGCAGGCATGTCTGATGGCAGGTACTTGGCTTGGCTTCTGGCCTGGAGAGGCTACTGAACGTTCAATCTAGATCCCTTAGAAAAGTTCCAGCAAAGCAGGTTTTAAAAGATCTATATGGCCAATTGCTATTCTTGGTGAGCTTATGTAAATCATTAGGCCAAGTTTGTTAAAATTGGACTTGTTTTACCAACAGATTGGTCTTAATTTGACTATCTCTGGAAATAAGGGTGATTTTAGAAAAATTATGTTTCAATAACACATCTTCGTAGATGTTAAATTCTAGCTATGATTGTCTTTGAATGTTTGCCTAAGATAGACAGTTTGAGGTAAACTTAAGAGAAATTGCCACAGTAGCTCATATATGGCCATCTTCATGCTCGCTGTTCTGTGGGGATAATAACAGGACCCATAGTCATATGATTAATTGAGCAGCTGGAAAATGGGATTGATTCCTCAACAATTGTATAACTCAACTAGTTCCTTGACCAATTCTGTATGGCTGGAACGACAAAATTATTACCTAAAAGTCAGGGTGTACCCCACTCCATGGAGTTAATTATGGACTTGTGAAGAAAATGGATGGCCTCACTTTCCCTATGATTGGATTAGGTAATGCACTTGGGAATGCTCTTATCTCTTGAGACAGTCTTCTCCCACTTGACAGTGATTCCTCATAATTAGGATATTGTTAAGGCTAGACATGAAGCAAACAATGAGGACTTCTTGATGGTTATTCCTTAGCCACATTTGTTTCAGGAACTACCTCTACTGATATAAAATTGCAAATAGAGGCTTTAGCCAAGTATACATTGGTCACCTTTTACTAAGCTCGACATACCTTCACCCACAAATTCAAAAGATGGTTCTCCAATACCCAATGGCCTTTGATATCCTGACTGCAGATCAAGGAGGAACCTATGCCTTATTAAAACAGTGTTATGAATATACTCTGGATTACCACAAAAATGTGACAGGCTTACTAGAAGACATGAATACTCAAATTGGCACTTTAACTGATCCCTCTCTTTCCTTTAATGATTGGTTAAAGTCCTGGACTGGAAGAAGATTTTTGTCAACTATCAAAGGCTATCCCTAGGGCAAACTGTCTCTGCCATTGATGACCACCAAAACTATAAAACCTGACCCCTCTTCCTTAGGTAACATATATCCTAAACTTATATCTGGGGATCAGGTATACCTTACAACTCTTTGAAGGACAAAAAGCCATTCGGACCTGTCTCGACCGGGCCCTATGAGGTTCTCTTGACCACTCCAACAATGGTAAAACTTCACCACTTCTCCCTGTGGATCCATCTTTCCAAATCAAGACCACTCTGGTCCCAGATGAGGAGCCCTCTGTCAAGTACATCTGTGAGTGGGTTGGAGATAAACACCTATTATTCAAACAAGACTTGAGGGTGATACATATGCAAAGGCCTAGTGCCAATCCTTACTCACATACACTCATTCTATGATATTATCTTAGAAAAACTTCCTAAATACTTTCCTCCTGAAACTCCTTCCAGTTTTTCCTTCCTAGTTCCAAGACTTCATTTTCCACCACCTTCATGGTGAACTCTCCAAATTTACTTACCTGGAGCTGTCTCCCCTTGATGTCCTGCTTTCATAATACAATCATCACCCCTTTTCGGGCCAAACTTTGTCTTTCTAATCTTAACCTTTTAGTTTCTTCCTTCTGGGACCATACAACACAAGGATGGTTTTCCTGGAAAGAAACCTGTTCATGTCTATCCTGACTCCTTCCCTTCTTAGGACCCTTGGCCTCAATACTCATACTCCTAATTATTGGTCTGCCTCTCTTTAACCTCTTTATTAAATTTGCCTCTTCTAGAATCCAACAATTCCATGTATGAATGATGGTTCAACAGGGATTCCTTCCCATACCATTGGAGGGTCCCCTCCCCCCAAATCCCATGGACTTGACCACTGAGGAATTTTCCTCAAATCACTTACTAGCATGTTAATCTAATACCATGCTCTGGTTTAGGTAAGGACATCTCTACACCCCTCATTCAGTAGGAAGAAGTTATTGAAGAGGAGACCTTTGCCCAAATGACAAAGATTTGTCATTACTGATCTGTCAGGGTAATGTAGAGGTAGCTTTTAGGCCAACAGTCTTGAGCAATGGAGTACAGACAGACCCATCAGGCAACCCACCTTAAAATATCTATAGGCTTAACTGATCAATGGGCTACTTAAAATTAGGCACAATTACCAAAAAAGGAGAATTCCGTATGCCATATCTCCTCATCTTCCCCCTTTAAAAACAACTCCCACTCACTACCTCGATGTAGACAGCCTCTCTGCTGTCTATTCAATCTATCTCCTTTGTTTTGCCTCAGGTAAATTCTTTCACCTCCCATGCCACCGCTTCTACCCAATCATTGCCCCACATTTGGGGCCCTCATGTGATCAAGAGACACCTACCTTGTGGTCCCCACAAGAAGCATACAGAGAATCCTAACTTTCTGGAACAGAAGCACCAAATCAAGCCTTCATGGAAACCAGTAACAGGGCAGGAAATCCTAAACTATAATTGGCAAATTGCCAGAGGCTCAATCTGAACAAGTTTGAGTGTTAAAAACTCCAGTAGGAGTGCTTAATCTTAGGGAACATTCCTCAAATTTTTGTGAGTTTTACATCCAGGAGCCCTGACAGTTTCTCAGTAAAGGCTGGAGGAACTTTTTCTTGTGCTTCTGGCAGAAGGAGGAGGAAAAGTAGCCATTTTGAAATAGGGTGGAGCACCCCGTTCTTAACAGTATTTGCCCTCAAGAGAAACTGTTCTACCAACACCTAACCTACTGGGGTGTTTTCAGAGCCTGACTGACCTGGGGGGAAGGGTACAACCAAATTCAGCTTGTTGAGACTTCCATGTGGGGTAGGGGAAATATCTGCTTTTCTATCTTGTGGGGGAATAAACAAAAAAAAACCCCTGAGAATTACTGGTGAAGTCATATGTGTACAGGCTGACGCTTAGACCTAATAGAACTATATAATGCTTCTCCTCCCATAATTTATTACATCAGTAGAGCTCCTGTATAATAACCACGAAATACAACTGAAAGAACTGAACATCTCATAGCCGTCAAGAAGTCTATAGGGATACAGAAAAATAATAGGGGAGGCAAAACTAAGGACACCTATAGCTACAGAAAACAGTAACCACAGTCTTACCCCTACCCAGATAAACATTAATTTCACACAAGAGACCTATACCTCAGTTTCTTCTACTCGATACATGTCTGGCTTTCTACAAAAAAATTTGAAGTTTTGTACAAAAACACATGATTTGAAGATAGACAAAAAATCCACACTGTTTTAATAGACAAAACAAGCATCAGAACCAGAGAGATATGGCAGAAATGTTGGAATTACCACACAGGGAGTTTAAAACAACTATGATTTATAGTAAGGACTCTAAAGGAAAAAGTGGACAGTGGAAGAGCAGATGGATAATGCAAGCAGAGACATGGAAATTCTAATAAAGGATCAAAAGAGATGCTAGAAATCAAAAGGACTGTAGTAGAAATTAAGAATGATTTTGATGGGCTCATCAATAAACTGGATGCAGCCAAGGAAAGTATCAATGAGCTTGAAACCTCTAAAATGAAATGCAAAAAGAATGAAGGGAATATCCAAGAACTGTGGAACAATCTCAAAAGTTGTAGCATGCATAATGAGAACACTCGAAGGAGAAAGAGAAATGAAGAAATATTTGAAGCAATAATGCCTATTATTTCCCAAATAAGCAAGGATCCTAAATGACAGACAACAGTAGGATAAATACCCCAAAATTGGTAATTAGGCATATCATACTTAAAGTGCAGAATTGCAAAGGTGAAGAGAAAATCTTGAAAGACATGAGAGGGAAAAACAAAAACAAAAACACCTACAGAACAAGGAAAATGATCCTTTTTTATTATATTTTCTCTTTAGTAATAACCAATAAAAAGATCATATCTCAACATTTCAATTTAATATTGAAATATTTTGTTTCTTAAAAGCATTTTTCCTTAATAATTTAGGACTTTACAAAGCATAAAAGAAACTCTGGATGAAATAGTTGGAGATATTTTTTATAGGTTTGAGTGAATTAAGGACTATATTTCTCAAATGTTAAAGAATGAAACAGGGGTGCCTGGGTGGCTCAGTCAGTTAAGCATCTGACTCTTCGATTTTGGCTCAGGTCATGATCTCAGGGTCGTGAATGAGATTGAGCTCCACGTTGGGCTCAGTGCTTAGCAGGGTGTCTGCTTGAGATTCTCTCTCTCCCTCTCCTTTTGCCCCTCCTGCTCTCTCAAATAAATAAATCACTTTAAAAAAGAATAAAATATACTGTAATGTGTTTGGATTATCTTTGGCACCCTTTAAGTCACTGATGTATTATTCTACCTTTTAAGATTGGAGATACAGGAAGTATCTGTTTTTTGTGTTTTGATTTTTTTTTTTTAGAGGAGTTTTCAAAAAGTAGATGTTACATGATAGAATTTCTCTTAATTTCCAGCCATTTCAGATATAATTTGACATTTTTAATAATATACAAATACTATGTAGCTTTAATGCTTAGTTGGAATATCAGTTTTATAATTCTACATATTCTATCTATAATTTCTATATTTCAGAACCATGAATCTCAGTCTACAAATGTAGGTATGTAAAAATATTATTTTCCTTATATTTAATGACCCTAAACCTGTCACTAAGCCCCACACCTCATTTGTGGAGGTATGGTAAGTTTATTGGGTCTTACATATAATGCCAAGACCTAAAGAATATTCCTCTTATTATAGATTATCTGTTCACACTTCTTACCTGCATACCCGGTACCAGACTGTATAATTCTCAGGCTCAGCATCTGTGCTGCTAAAATGCTACTCAGAGTTCAGAAGATTTTTGTGCTGAGGTCTGCATCATCATGCCCCACCAGCTCTTGAAGCATGGGGTGGAGTCCTGCTAGACAGAAAGTAGTATTTGGATCCTTTATGCTTTCAGCAACAGAACACTCTATTCCCTTCCCAGCTTCAAGAAACCCTCCTAAGTATCTTGTTGATCATCAAAGGCACTCTCCACTAATTTCTCCATCTCTGGAGCATCTAATAATATCTGAAGAGGTGAAGGCATTTACAAAAGAAGAAAGGCCATTGTTAACTCAATAACTTCTGCTTTGGGGCTTGAATCAGAAATAGTCCCCAGAGCAAGAAAGAAAAAAAAAAAAAACAGTCAAAGTGTGTGGGGTTAGGGAGTGGTAGTTCTGAATATCTGTTTGCTATTTGAGAAATATTTAATATTATAAATTATTTTAAATTATTTTAAATTATTTTACCTAGTAGTATTTATTTTTTTAATGATGCAATTATATGATGAAATAATACTTTTTCTTTGGTTATTTACTTATCTAAAATATAGCCGAGTTTGCTGTGGCAACATTAATAGATTTGAAGCAAATCCACACTGACGGACAAAAAATACATACGCGTGTATACACACACACACATTTTGGAAGTCATAAGGTCTTAGAATTTTTTTCTTATCCTCTTCTTCCTCTATTTCCCTCTGCACAGTTGTATTTATTTGGCATTTATAACATCCTCTGAATTAAATTAGTTAAATTCTCAATTGAGCAAATTACTTAAATTCTCAGCCTCAGTGTTCTTATTATCAATCTGTTTTTTAATTGCAAGGAATAAAGGAGATAATATATTCAAATTACTTAGAACAATTCCTGGCACTTAGGACAATTCCTGGCACATAGCAGGTTCCATGTCTTTAGTGTAAGTTATTCTATGAGAAACTAATTTGAAAGAAAAAAAGAACTTGTAAAGGATGCCTTGCTCTTCCTTTATGTCTAATGTCTGATTTCCATTATTCCCATGATGTTGTTTTTAAGTAAACAATGAATAGAAAAGTCATTTGATTTTTCATTATTTATTCATGGAGTCAATTGGCTAGTAATAAAAATTTACCAGGCCTAACTATTCTCTGTTCAAGTCTGTATGTGAATCTTCTATACAATCTGCTTCTCCTATCTTTTACATCTTTATCTCCCATCAGTTTTTATCTACTGCTTGCTAGTTATTGTCATTCAGACATATCAGAGATCGGCTATTCTAAACAGTTTTAAGATTCAAGGTGTCACATGATTTGGTTCCTCCTCTTTTTCTGAATACGAAAATTCACTTGGCTTTCTAATATTCTAACTAGATGTTGAAACCCATTAACTTTTCCTCAAACAAATAGAAATAGTAGGGGAATAGCTTCTATTAGCAGATACTCTTCTTACCTGATGGCTTTGACAAAACAAACTCAGTTATATACATGTAAATCCAACTGTCACACATAAACATTACATATGGCTAAGTGTGCCAGGCAACTGTGGAAAATGTAACAGGGTTTTGATGAGAGTACAATGAAAAAAAAGCTAAGAAAACAAAAGCTGTTTAAAGTAGACTTTATGTCCACAAACAGGAATTTTAATTACATATATAAAGAACACTTCTAAGAAACTGCAAGTGTCTGCCATTGGGGTTGTCTTCATAAGACAATATAATTTTTGTTATCAGAAAGGCATTCAGTTTACTGAAAAATTTAGCCCAGTGTTTGTGGACATGTAATCTGAGCCAGACTGTCTAGGGTCCACATCCTGGCTCCATTTACTACCAGGGACCTTGGACTAATACTGAACATCTCTCCACATATTAATTAGAATAAAATTGTACAGTATCTGGCATAGAGTAAATGTTAAGCATATATTGTCTTTATTGTTACTCAGGAGAAATTTCTTGCATATCATATTGATGCGGGAGAGCTAGGTTCTTGTCTCACGGAGTCAAAGAATGAACTTCACAGACAATGGAGAGTGAGTAAAGCGATAGAAGTTAATATTAAGTGAAGATACAGAAAAAACTCTCAAGAGTGAGAGAGGTCCCGACAGGGTTGCCAATGAGGGCCTTTAGGGTTGGTCTTTTACAGAAAGCTAACCAGGGAATTTAAATCCTTTTAACATTTCTACTGATATCACCATTGAGCAAGGACCAGTGATACACCTTCAGTGGCTTACTTCCTTTTTAGGGTCTGATTATTCCTTGTTGGTCACAGGTGATTATCATAAAGATACCCACCCCACATGCCTAGGGCAGAGTGGTCCAATTTGTCCCTTTATCTCTGGTTTCCCCACACCTTCACATTTTTGGGATTTTTGTGAGCCTGATCACATAGTCCCCATCTCTCCCTACCTAGCCCTGCCTGTCCCTTACTCAATATCAATTATTACACAAACTAATTTTATATTTTCCTTGACAGATAAACATAAAATTAACTTTCTTTTATTTTTGGAATTAAATTTTAGTGTAACATTTGTTAATTTATATTTGCTGAGTGTCAGATATAATTTACCCTTTAGAAACCAGTCTATGATTTTTCATATTTATGCTAAGAACATTTGTCTCAACTTTTGATGGAGTAATAATTATTTTTTTAATCAAAGTTTACAGTTGCCAAGAAAGATCTATAACATTTAAATTAGAAAATTCCATTTTTTGATTGAAAAATTGGACTTTCAGGTTTTAATTATATATTTCAATTGTATTTGTCTTCAGAATCAAGTACAGAGTTAAAAATTTTGAAATAAGAATATTGGATACATTTTTTTAGCCATATATATGATATATATAGATCACATTTTACTATGAAAGGGATTTTTATCACAATTTTAATTCCTCATTTTAAGTTGTTGATAGTATTATTTCAATTTTGCATTGTTTGAATGTTTCTAGAACATGACAGGAAATATTCATCAAGTATAGCTGTATTCCTAAAAATGGTCCTCAGAAAATCAACATTTCAGAATAGAGAGTCACAGACATAGGTAGTAGGGTACCTCACTCTAACCATGCAATCTAGTAATTCATGTCACACTGTGCACATATCCCGATAACCTTTTTTATATTGTTAAACATAAAATATAATCTTTCCTTGCTTTTTAATTTTTTCTCTTGCCTCTTCTTTACAGTTTCCTTATCCCCCATCCTTCTGTTCTTATTTTTCTCCTTTTGCTCTAGGTTGATGCTTCCTTTTTATAGGGGACTAAGTTCACTGGAAAAGTAGGAAAAAAAAAACTTAACATGCTGACTCCTAAAAGACTTTTCATATCATATAAATAGCCATTTTAATGCAGGTTGGCTTGGTTCAAGGACCCAGAGGGGGTCCCAGAGGACCAGCCAAGAGGGTTCTTGGCATTGTTCAACATAGAAAGCAAATGCAAGCCAAGAGGAAGTGAAAACGAGCTTATTTAAGACATAGAGATAGAGTGTGCTGGAGACTTGGAAAGTTAAGTTGAGTGAGTCTTGTCTTTGCTTGGGGCCCAGGGTTTTTAATGAGGATTGTGGTCAGGTGACATGTCTTCTAAGGCATCCAGGAACAAAGACAAGTAAGTGTTTAGGTGTCCTCACAAATACTTATGCCCTGGAGCCAGGGATTTGGTGAGTCTGTGGTCTTGGAAAACATTCATGATGGCCTTGTGTGGTTACTCCTTAGATGTTATTTATTGTGCTGGAAGACTCCAAAGAAATCATTAACTCATTGACCTTTACAAGGAGGACATACATTATCTATTTTATAAAGCATGTGTGAGCTGAGGGTTAGGTCCAAGCAAGAACAGAAGCAGCAAAAAAGCAGTCTTTCAGGGGCTCCCTTCAGTTTTCCTATCTCAATATGTCTTCCCTTCAGTAGTTAAGGTTGTCACCTGGAATATTCCTTCAAGGGTGAAGGAACTCCAAAGTGAAACTATGCATTATAATGTCAGACAACCCATGTGCTAAAATATGATAAAGTACAATATTTGAAATTTGCACTTAATACTCCCATAAAAATGTATACCGGAAAACTGAATTTGTAAATTCTTTTTACTGGATATAAAATAATGAAAACCTTACTTGTTACAGAATAATTATTTCATCTCATAATGAAAGCATCAAAATTAATAAATTAATAAACACTAAAATGTTATTTATGTAATTATATGTAAATTTAAAACTACATGGTACATTTAGGTTGCTTTTAGTCTAAATGAAAAATAGATTTTTTATAATTAAATGTAAATACTAATTTATCTTTTAATTACTACATGTTATCTCAGTTACCAGGCAAATTCAGGATCCCCCAGTAAATAACAGCTTCTGTAAATGTTATCTTTTAATATGCTTGGAATTAAAAAAAATATTTTTCTCCATTCCAATTGATTAAGACTGGTGAGAGTGAACCATGCCTTTGAAAACTGTCTTTTATGTGGCAGGTAGTTGTACATATTCATCATTATCTTAAAAAATGTTTTACTGTGTTTAAAGATTTGCATGAATTTCATTGTTGAAATTGAACATAGCCTCCATCTAAGTTAAAGATTCCATCCCCTGAGGACATCAACAAATATGACAAAGGTCATTAGTTTTATACCTGATTATAATTTAGTATATGTTGACATAGATCTGATTTATTGCTTTATCAGGAGTGTCAGCTGTACTATAGGCGATTTGCTTTAATGGGAGTAGATTTTTATTTCTCTATCAGAAGAATTCTGTTAACTTTGAAAAGGTTAACAGACGATGATTGGAAAAAAAACCCTAATGAACTTCCAATTATATCATTTTACTTTACATCTTTATTTTATTATTGTAGGCTACTTTATATAAAAATAACAGTTAATAACAGTAAATTTTAATCGACATACAGAATTATTCATTTCATGATAATTTAAGGCAGAAATGCAGTGCTAACATTTTTTCATAGTTTAAGATTTGTTTCTTCCTCACAGACATTAGACTGTCAGTTCTGGGGATGTGGTCCCAAAAGCAGAGAAAAAAGAAACAAGGTGTTTTCTTAGTTGTAGTATTATTTTTCTTCCAAAACTGTATTTTTTTTTTTTACTTTCCAAGAAGACTAGTGATTCTGAATCAGGCTCTATGTACAAAATAATGTAGAAAATTAAGTTACTTATAAACAGATTTAGAAAGGAAACAAAACATCTTTTCTACCTCAATTATCTAAATATTTAAAAAGTATGTGTGTGTGTGCTTGGTCTTCAACAAACATCTTTGCTTGCCACTTAAACATACAAAAGAAATGCCCTGGGGCACCTGGGTGGCTCAGTCGGTTAAGCATCTGCCTTCTATCAGTATCTCAGGGTCCTGGGATTGAGATCCACATTGGGCTCCCTGCTCAGTGGGGAGTCTACTTCTCCCTCTGCCCCTCCCTCCTGCTCATGCATTCTCTCTCTCTCTCTCTCAAATAAATAAATAAAATCTTAAAAAAAAGTCCTAACTTGTATGTAACCTATGTGATACAAATTTTTCCTTTATAAACATCATGTATGAGTGTTATGTGTGGTGTATGATAGAGATATGAATATATAGCAGCCTATTCACACTACACTTGTAAATGCATGTTAGTATCTTATAAAATATATTTGACCTTTTAGAATATTCTTTATTAATTTCCTTTATTTCCTTTTATATGAATATTTAACAAGAACACTTCTGTCCTCTTTGAAATATATTCTTCTTTTGAAATACAGTTTTATCTTTTTAAATTTACTTTATATGCTTTGCCAAAGCTATATATCTTGGAAATTTATATATTAATGCTCTACCAATAACTTTGCTAATGACTTCCATACTTACGTTTTAGAGTTAGATATTTTATGCTTATTTTATGTAATAAGTATAAAGATACAATGGCTACTATTCAAAGTGTTTATGAGTACTCATTTTGATAATACTTAATTCATTTCCTGGATTCTCAGACCCATTTAATAAAAGAGATTATCAGAGGAGTAAAAAGACTTTTAATAATCTCATGCTGTAAGCATGAGGCTAATGAGAAACAGCCACTCAGATAAAAGCTTGACTTTTGAGTAAAATGGGTCTATCAAATTTGTGTTTCCAGAATGAGACAGGAACTAGAATAGAGTATATTAGTTGAAGCTCTCTGACTCCAAAATCTTTTCTCAATGTGGTAGCTTGTTTCTGCTCATTATTGGTATTGTAAAATTATGTCTACTGCATTTTAAATCATTCTCAATGCACATATCTATATTTAAATTCTGTAGAATGTTATAAAATATCTTGTATATTTGTTAAGATTTATAAGCAGTATGAATAAAATTGTTTTAAATATTGGGACTTGATTTATAACTATTTGTTTAGTAAGAATTTACGTTCTATCTAATAAACCTTAAAATAAGCATCTAAAACTCATTAAATAATTTGTAATATCATCTGCAATTGAAAGAAAAAAAAATAAGTCATAGTTCAGAGCCACTTCAGTTTTGATAGGCAAGAAAGAAAGTATATTTATGTCTATGTGGAAAGAGAATCATTAAATCAGTACCTCTTCTGTGTTTATATTCAATTCCATTCTCTATTACAACATTCATGAAGTACTTATTTTGCAGAAGCACTGCTCTAAATAATGTTGGCAAAACTGCTAATCAGAAAGGGTCATTGTACTAATTGTTTTCATTATGAAATCAGAAATTAACACCTGAATAAGTAATCATTCATAATAATAATTTATTTAATACACAATATGTATAAAGCGCCATAGGAACACAAAATGGGCAGTGCACTAATTTTATAGTGGTAGGATTTTAAGGAAAGTTACAAATTGGAAGACTTTAAAAATTTTTTTAGTTGTTTTATCTTAAAGACTAAAGATCCTTTTGATGGTTGTGAAAAGGGTGATGCCAGTGATAATGGCAGGGCTGGTAGATGGACTTCCCCAGAAGAGATGATCATAAAATAAGAAAGGGTATTATGGTGTAGAAAATTTTCAAGTATGGAAATTACAAGGTAAAAGCTTTTTAGGAGAATCTGTTGACGTTCAAAAAGATGTAAGGGAGTAGAAAGGCATGAAGCAGGGAGATAATCTAAGAGGCTACTGTAAGACCTACCTCCATAAATTCTACACAATAAAGCATTTTCAGAAGGTAATCATGGTTCTAAATCTAATATGACTGAGGAAAATAGTCTATAGTTATTTTTTATGAAGTATTATACTAATTTAAAATTAATCTAACATCTGTATATTAACATAAAATTTGTTAACTAATATTTAATGAGAGTGATTCCTTTTCATTGATTATCACTGGACAAAATGATATGAGTATTTTGAAGCAGTATGTGATGATTTATTTGATCATTAAATAATTTTCTGCTCAAAATATTAGAGCACATTAAGAAAACTCTTTCCCAGATCTTATAGTTGTGTACTGCGTTTAAGAATTATAGAACTAGGGGCGCCTGGGTGGCTCAGTCGTTAAGCGTCTGCCTTCGGCTCAGGTCATGATTCCAGGGTCCTGGGATCGAGCCCCGCATCGGGCTCCCCGCTCAGCGGGAAGCCTGCTTCTCCCTCTCCCACTCCCCCTGGTTGTGTTCCCTCTCTGGCTGTCTTTCTCTCTGTCAAATAAATAAAATCTTTGGAAAAAAGAAAAAAAGAATTATAGAACTAAAGAGGTGCCTGAGTGGCGCAGTCAGTTAAGCATCAACTCTTGGGTTCAGCTTGGGTTGTGATCTCAGCATGATCTCAGGGTCATGGGATTGGTCCCCAGGTCAGGCTCCATGCTCAGTGCAGAGTATGCTTAAGACTCTTCCTCCCTGCTCCCCGCCATGCTCTCTCTCTCTCTAAAAAAGTCTTAAAAAAAAAAAAAGAATTACCAAACTAAAGACATTTTAGAAAATATATAAACCCTAGAAATACAGATTCATTGATAAATGTATTTGGTACACAAAAACATTTTGTTCTTAAGGGATTTAGGTGGTAATAATTACTATCTTCTACCTGAAGGAAAGGATTGAACTAATTTTCACCTGAAAGAACATCAAAATATTTGAGTCTGTTTTTCCAATGTTTACCTTTTTTGTTGTTTCCTGACAGAGTTATATATAAAACTGTAAACATCACTTTTGGATACATTGTATACAAAATTATGAATTATGACATACATTAAGAATAATTTCATAAAATATTATATGACAGTTGATCATGGGATAGAGTCAAAAGGAAGGCTGTAGGATCTGTTTTAAGGGGAAGAAAATGGTTCAAAGTGTGATTGACCCTTTTTCCATGCATAGAAAAATTATGTGTGACATAGCATAAGGACAAATTCATAATTATGTTATGGAATGTAGCCCATAAAAATAGCTAATGAATGCCAGAAATGAAGTCAATAACTGATTTAACTTATCCTACTGGGAAGACAATTACTTTAAGAAAAATAACTTTAAAACACCTCTGATATCATTTAAGAGAATAACATTAAGTGCAATTCCTGGAATTATGCTTTTATATAAATTATTTTTGTCCATCACAATTGATATAATCAATATCAATTGATAATACATGCTGAAGTAGAATATATGAGAGAAATGAACCCTTATCTATTGGAATTTGTCCTTGAAGAAAGCTACTCTGTACAATCTCTTAAAACTCAGTTAAAGCCATGTGTGTACATAAAGGAGGTGTGTGTTATTTTTCTAAAAGATATTCATCTTCCTTAAGTTTTTTTTGTTTTATTATAGTCAGTGTTCAGTTCTTTAATGTCACAGATAAATAACCTGTTTTCTACATTGTCTATAGTTTTGCCATAATATTAGAGTCAAATCAACAAGAATAGATTTATGACCTTTCTTGTTAGAAAATTTTATTTCCTTTGGATTCATTCACTTTGTTAAGAGCAAAATTAAAGACTATAATCCCGTATACTTATTTATTGCTGTATTTTATTTTCTGGTCTGCTACAATATTTTTTTACTATAAAGTACTTATTCTTCCTTATTGGCAATTGTTTTTCTTTCACCTTTGCTTTTCTTCCTTAAGTGGTTTTGTACTAATATTATATATCCTCTTCAGTCTGTTCTAAGAAGCTACACATTCCAATATGATTAGTGCCCCATAGATCTTCCTAGAGGTATTTGAGGCTAGATGAAACAGGTTATAAAATATGCATCATCATAAATAGAAACAGCAAAAAGTCTTTAAAGATATTAATTTTTGAGAGAAAATTAACACACAGAATGAAAACAGATATTTGAGTTTGGCCCTTAGAATCTGTGGTTAGAAGGAATTGGTGTTAGAAGACAGTTGGTATCAAGAAAGACCAACAGTAACAACCAGCTACCAGCAGAGAGTGAAACAGATGAGTTGTACACTGTGGAGTCAACAGCTTCCACAAGTGGCTACATGAGGAATTCAGAGGAATGCATGTTAGGAGTGCTTATAGCCTTAGAAGAAATGAATGTGGCTTTGTCTCCTGGAATTCTAGGACCATTGCTAGGGAGACAGACCTCTATTGTGTGGGATCTGGACCCACTCTGGCCTGGGGAAAAGAGTAGGACAACAAGTAATATTATTGTAGGTCCGTTTCTATTTTCCTACTCTTTTGCCCCCTTTTATTCATCTAAATCGTTCCTCATGCACCAATATTGTATCTTTTATCACAGGTCCAGTTACAGAACTCCTGTTTTTTATCCCCACACCAAATTCTCTGCCTTGATTCTTCAAGGCTGGCATTCTTTGTGGCCCTTCCACAACTCAGTGTGAGCCAATTAGATATTTTAGCTCTTTATTCCCCGTATTTCCAATACTTAAGGAGAGGTTTTTGTCTTATAATCTAGATTAGGGTTTAGAGTAGGGAGCCAATTAGGTCATAAAGAGATATGCTAAAATACTGTGTATTTTAGGTAAGTCCTATCAATAGTTTATCCATAGCTTAGAGTAGGGAGTCAACGAGGTCATAAAAAGATATGCTAAAATACTGTGTATTTTAGGTAATTTTAGGTAAGTCCTATTAATAGTTTATCCCGGCAGAACTCAATGATTGCATCATGCGAAATGTTAAGGCCTCATCCCACCAGGGTGGAGTAAAGGTGATGGGGAGAGTGAAATCTTCAGGAAACACTGTCCCCTTCTTATTAACTTCAACATTTTAGGGAAGGAAGGAAGTATGAAAAGAAACCTACTTGTGATCCCTGTTTTTTGTTTTGTTTTTTTTAATTCTACCACAATCTTCCTGTCCTTCTAATATGCGGAGGCATCCAGGAGAAGCCAGTTAATGTATCACCAGGGCCTGGCTTGCACTAGGCTTGGCATACGTCGCTTTTTCTATTCTGTAAAAGGTGTGGACTTCACATCAAACTCATGGTGCTCCTTCAGAGAATTTACTGTCCATCTCTTCTGTTCTACTTCAGTAATTACTTCCTCCAACCCTTCAGTGGAAATATCTGTAGACAAAAACCAAACTCCCTCAAATTTAGAGGAGAAAAGATGCTTGCTGATTTTGAAGAGATTCATGTGAATCTCTTTATCACTTAAGTGATTTTTATAATCTATATTCCCAATGGATTTTACTCTCTCCAAAATTACCTATAATGTAATAACATGAAATTATAATTACTAATTGGAACAAACTAAAAAAAGAAAAAGCTTAGCATCTGATGTACATAAATTGCTATATTGTAATAATAAATTTTATTTTGATTTTTTTTGGTAGTCAAGTTTAGAAAAAAAATAACTATTTTGTTATTTATAGTCATTGTTCTATATTTTAACTTTTACTAAGTACTTATTATGTGTGAAGAAAATAATGGGTATTAGAAATACAAACATAGGATAGAGAAATTTATATTCTGTTGACAGAAAATAAAAGTAATAATACAGTGTGATATATGTTGTAGAAAATTATACAAAAATTACTATGACAGGGCAAAAGTCAGAGGAAATCCAGGGTAGAGTCACTAAGCACATAATATAAAAGTTGACGCTTGGAAAATGAGCATTTCATGAGGTACAATGAAAAAAAAAAGTGTTCCTGGTAATGTGAACATAGTAACCACATTAAGGCATGAAGGAGCATGGTGAGTCTGCTAATGATGACCAAGTTGTTATCCAACAGGTCAGGAGGATGTTATTTAAAAAAAGCTAAACTGAAAGTAGATACCTAGTAATGTATTAAAATTAAATACATTGCAAGTCTAATCTTTTTAAGAACACTGTATGGCCACACATAAATATATCCAGAGACAAGAATCTGCCCATGACAAGTGGAAAATTCTACAGAAATGGGAATGGAAGTAAAGTAAAAGGCCAAGATTTGGGAGATATTTATGAAGAAGAAACGCCAGGACTTTGGGTGTGAAGGACAGTGAGGAAGGGCAAGAGCTTCAAGTTGTGTGGTTTTTGTATTGGTGAATAGTGATGCCTTTATTGAGTTAGGAAATGCAGGATGGAAATCAAGTTTAGAGGGAAATCAACTTGGGATTACTTTACATATACACTTTGAGAGAACTCAGTGATACTTAGAAATTTCGTGGAAATAATTGGAATGTTTTTGGAAGTCAGACAAAAGACAAGGAGTGATAGATTCAAAAAGAACAGGTTGGCATCATGAGTGCCGTGATTGAGGTATTTAGGAGAAATATGTCATGCTTTGAGATCCACCAGAAACCAGAGCCTGAGACAAAAACTTGTGGTCTATCTGGGAGGTTATTCCAGGAAGCACTGAAAAGGAAGCAGGGAAACTGAGATAGAGAAGGTGAAAAAGGCAATAAAGTATGTATTAATGAAGTTGAAGTCTCTACAGACAATGGGGTTTGATTCAGCAGAGACCCCTGAGAACTACCTTGCAGAATTGCTTAACTCTTCAGGAGTACTGAGCATTTCTTCCAAGGCAGCCATCTCCCACTGAATGAGAATGGATGCAGTAACCTCTACCCCCATACTTCCTGACTGCATTTCATAAAAGAATGCTGAGGTTGATTTGGGGCTAGGGCTGCTGTGCTTTTACTTTATTTTTATTTTTTAAGTTTGTGGTGCTTTGGGGCTGGGAAATGGTCTTTCTGGAAAAGTGTAAGGAAAGGAAAAGAGTACAATTAAAAAGCCCTCATGTCCTGTCTCTGGTAATTGCTCATTTTCACTTGAAGCTGCCATTCCACTTACCCAGACATTTGACCTAGCCTCTATTTATCAGTCTCCTAATGTATTTCTCATAGGAATTAAGTGGAATTCAGGGATACGTCAAGTTCCTTCTTTCTTATGTTAGATCCTAGGCTCTCATATCTATTTAGAATGTATTATAAGAGAAAACAGTACTCTGATCTTTTGTCCGTTCATCATTGAATTGTAAAAAAAAAAAAAAAGATTCTAATGTCTTTACTTCATATACATGGTCTGTGCCTCTTAATTATTGCTCTCCTCTGGGGTCTGATTAATTTATTTTAAATCCCCTCAAAAAGTTGTTATTGGTTGAACATAAATTTTAATAGAGTCCTGATAGGTCACTAGTCCTGTAGTAGATCATGTTCTTCTACCTCAGAAGCACATTTGCTTCCATGACCTATCCCCAGAAACTTACACATTGCTTATCACAAAATTATTGTGAAGTAAATAATTCATTGGATGAAACCTATACTGTATCCTTTATTGTTCTTGTCAAGAATATGAATGTTGGGGTGCACCTGGGTGGCTCAGTTGGTTAAGCTACTGCCTTGGGCTCAGGTCACGATCCCAGAGTCCTGGGATCGGGCCCCGCATCGGGCTCCCTGCTCGGCAGGGGGCCTGTTTCTCCCTCTCCCTCTGCCGATCTCCTGCTCTCTCTCTGCCAAATAAATAAATAAAATCTTAAAAAAAAAAAAAAAGAATATGAATGTTGGATTAGATTATTTCATATGGAACATGTAACTTAATGCTGCCTTTTTTAAAATAATCTTTTTATTGTGAAAGTAACATACGACAAAAGTAGGAGGTACAGAAAAACATTAAGCTAATCAAAAACATGAAACATGTTCCTACTTAATAGAAAATTGAGTACCGTATTTTTGACTTACGATTGAATCACAAAAAATGATTGTGTCGTAAATATGTTTAAGATTGAAACATAACTATGAAACACAAAAATGTATTTTTGAAAATTTAAACTTACAGGTTTAGATGTAGATGTGTCAAGAATATGCGAATTATTTATTTATTTATTTATTTATTTATTTTTATGCGAATTATTTAACCATTCACTGTTGGATATTTAAAATGCCTCCAGTTTTTATTTTTTAATTTTTTTAAATTTATTTTTAAGAAGCCTCCTGTTTTTTTTTTTTTTTAAATTTAAATTCAATTAACTAACATATAGTGTATTATTAGTTTCAGAGATAGAGTTCAGTGATTCATCAGTTTTATATAATACCCAGTGCTCATTACATCATATACCCTCTTTAATGTCCATCATCCAGTTATCCCATCCCCCCACCTCCTCCCCTCCAGCAACCCTCAGTTTTAAATGTACTGATAGCAGTTATTTCTCCCCATAATTTCATCAGCAATAAAAATGAGCAAAGATAGAAGTAGTTTAGGGGCACCTGGGTGGTTGTTAACCAACTGGTTAAGCATCTGCCTTCAGCTCAAGTCATGATCCCAGGGTCCTGGGATTGAGCCCCACATCAGGCTCTCTGCTCAGTGGAGAGCCTGCTTCTCCCTCTCCCTCTTTCTGCTGCTCCGCCTGCTTGTGCTCTTTCTCTCTTTCAAATAAATAAAATCTTAAAAAAAAAAAAAGATAAAAAGTTTACATTTTTCTTTGAAATGCTCAAGGAGTCAAGTAGATAGTTGTTGTTCATCACAAGTGTGTACTATCTTTTAGAGAGTTTGACTCTTCAGGTTTTAGGCAGAATGAAATTAGAGTGGAAGATGACTATTTTAATTTTAATTGTTTTCTTTTGCTGAATATGTAACAACCACCCTGGGAAACAAGAACAACAGAAGAAAGGTAGAAGTAAAAAAGGTGAAATGAGAGAAATATTTTCTTACCTATCTCATCCCTAATTAATTATTTAGATAAGGTAATGTATATTAGTAAAATTTCCCCTCCAGAGAAAGACAGCTGAATCTTAAGATTATAATCAAGTCAGGAGCCCTCTCTTAAATAACCGAGAAATCCACACAAGCCATTATATAGCCTATTTAGTTGGCAGAATAACCCACTTCTACTCTTCCCATTCTGTGTAGTTTAGTAAAGGAACACGTACTACATTTACTGCATTATAATCACACCAGTACAATTGGAATATTTCCTTGCCCACTATTTCGGTATATTACAGGAAGCTCATATTGGGCAAGGAAATATTCCAAATGTAATGGCTTGCATTTAATGCAATAGGTTAAAAACAAACCATAATCCTATCATTAACAATGGTGGAAATATCTACTGGGTACCAGGCCAATGAGATGAGAATCTTTTCTCCATTTTGACTTTGTGACCTGGATCCCTTCTCTCTTCTTGTTATTTTTAAGACGAATTGGATCTGATTATTTAGGCTTATACACTTTTCTAAATATATCAGATTTTATATTAAATGAGGAAATGCTAGTGATGTATGTGTCTGTGCCCCATGGTTTATGCCTACTTAACCTCTTTACTGCTAAGTCATGATGAGGCAGCTGACCTAGCTCTTTGCTAAAATACCTAGAGTTGGAAGGAGAGGACCTTCCAAAACTTCAAATTTGTCTCTCATTGGTAGGACTAAAGTCTTCATAACTTTATAGGTCCAAAGCTTATGAGCAAAAAAACTTTGGTCTGTGTAGTTAACTGCCATTAAAGATTAGAGGGTGCTGTTCTCGGAAGGGTGGGGTGATTATAAACAGTTCAATCTATTTGGTTCAATAAAAAAAAAAAAAGTTTGAAAAACTTATATATTATGTTTTTAAATGTCAAGTATTGTATGAAATACAATGGAGAAAATCACTTTTCCTTTCTTCATTTAAAGGACTCAGTGTCAAAACAACTGTATCTCTTAATGTTTTTTGAGATTGTATATCCTGAGGCTGTTTGGGTTCCAGGAAGTTAATTTTATTTTTACAGATACTTTCCCAATTACTGTGATACAGTGACTCCCCAGTTGCATTCCTTATGCCTTTCCTGTGCCTTTATTTTTATGTATAAGTCTGCTCTGTGTCAGTGGTGTCACATGGTATACAATTTAAGTTATATTTTACTTCAGGTTTATTATATAGAAACACCTTTATCTGAAATCTAATGAGATAGACAAAGACATACAGGTATATAGTCTTCCTACCATTGCCCTGGTAATTTAATTCCTTTTTGGATATTATAGTATAGTTATTTAAAATGTTTACATAAGGCTTTTTTTATAAAACTAGGATATCCAATATAATTCCTGTGGAAACCTCTCACAAATGAACACATTTTTAGTAGTGGGATATTTAAACACTCAAGTCAGTAACAACATTAATGATAATACTTTGCATTATAATGGTGAAACTTAGCTTTCCTAGTTATAAAACTTAGTTACTCAGTGAAATATAATACGCATAAGGCAAATAAATCTGTGATCAAGTGCACCTTGAACATTTGGGAGTTTTCTGGACATTTCAGTGAGTCCATTATGAATTAGGAACTTGTGAGAGAAGGCATGCTTATGATTTACATTTGCATGTCTGTTCTCATGTGTCAGAATACCTTTCCTTATGAAACCATTTAAAATTTTAGAAATCATTTTTACTTTTCTTAATTTCAGATGCATTCAATTACATAATTTCACTCAATTGACAATAAAGGTTATTTAATAAACAATGAAATTGGATAGTAAAGGTGGTTAGGTTTATTCATTTTTTTTCAAAGTCTTTGTAATAGAATCCCAATTTCTAGGATGTTTTAAATATGTTGAAACATGTTAAATTCTTGGGGCACTTGGGTGGCTCAGTTGGTTAGATGTCTGCCTTTAGCTTAGGTCATGATCCTGGGGTCCTGGGATCGAGTGCCGCATCAGGCTCCTTGCTCACTGGAGAGCCTGTTTCTCCCTCTCCCTCTCCTGCTCCTCCTACTTGTACTCTTTTTCTTTGTCACATAAAAAAAAAACAAAAAAGAAACATGTTAAAGTCTTAACAAATAATTTCTGACTAATAATAAAGAAAGAAAATTGAATCAAATTATTTTTTGTGATAACTTCTACTTTTATGATGAGATTGGCAGTCAGTGTCATTAGCTTCAAGTACTTAAAAGTTATTTATGTTTTGCCAAGATGTCAAAAAATGATACCAAAACCTGACCAAGACATTATAAGTGAAGACAATTACTACTATTTCTCATGGACTCAGATGGACAATCCTTACGAGCTAGTAACAGATTAAATATATTAACATATAAAAGGTTTTTATCCAAGAATTCAATGTTTTAACATTTGGAAATCATTGAGTGTAATTGATAGCATAAGTAGAACCAAAAAACCAAAAAACCCTATCATTTCAATAGAGGTAGAAAAAGTCTGACCAAATACATCACCCATTTATGGTAAAAACTCTCAGCAAACTTGGAGAAGAAAGAAATGCTCTCAACCTGATAAAGGGCATCTATACAAAAAAAACCAACTCTGTAAGATCATACTTTATGGTGAGCAAATGAATGTATCTGCCTCTCCTAATAACAAGACCAAGCAAGGGTGTGTTCTCTCACAACTCCTATTTAATATTACATTGGAGAAAAAAAATAATTTCTATGAACAACATAGGGTTTAGTGGCAGCAAGCCCCACACAATCGAAAGTCTACATATAATTTTTGACTCCCCAAGAACATAACTACTAATAGCCTACTATTGACTGGAAGCCTTACTGATAACAAACAGCCAATTCATACATATTTTGTATGATGTGTTTATTAGTACTGTTTTCTTAAAATTGAGTAAGCTGGAGAAAAGAAAATTTAATGAAGAAAATCATATGAAAGAGAAAATACATTTACGGTACTGTACTATATTGATCAAAAAAAATCATGTATAACTGCATCTGTGCAGTTCAAACCAGTGTTGTTTAAAGGCCATCTTATAGTATATTGTATGTATTGTATTCTGTAAGTTCCTAAGGAATTTAGGAACCCCAGTCTATACCCTGTAGTCTGAAAGCAAATTTCTTGTTTGGTTCTGATTACTTCTGAGAAGATTTTAGGTATGAAACACCCAACAATGAACTGCTTAAACTGAGATGTGGTAAAATCCAAGTTAAGCCTTAGTTTTCCTTTCAAATTGTTTCAATATGGAATTTTGTCATTCACAGCCATGACCTTCAGCTGCTGAATGATTTCAGTGAATCTGACAATTTTAAAAAGATCTTTATGTAACATGAATATTATGGGTCAGATCTCACATTAAAGGAAAAGTATTTCCTTGGAAATTGATATTTTCATTATTTTTCTGTTAGTACCTACTAACAGGATATAGTTTATTTAGGTTGAATTTTAAGAAGCCAGATATTAAGGTTTATTTTAAAGCTCTTTCAAATCAGTTCTCTAAATACTTACAACAAAATACTTAATCTAAATAAGCTTGTTTAAAAGAAAGACTTAGTTATAATACATAACAATATTCTTTTCACTTCTGTACCTATTAAACATGCATAATGCTTATAATATGAAAAATGAACAGGCAATGATTTTGAAATGCTCATGGTGATAACTGTCTGGAATGTCTTTCCAAATAAGCTAGAGGTTTAGGCTATCTTTTGTGAAAATAAGCAGTGCTTATTTCTGTGGTCTGAATGTGAACTCCTAAAATTCATACGTTAAAACCTAACCTCCAAGGTGATAGTATTAGGAGGTGGGGCCTTTGGGAGGTGATTATGTCATGAGGGCAGAGCCCTCATGAATAAGATCAGTGCCCTTATAAAAGAGCCCTAGAAGTCCCTTGAACCTCTTCTGCCCTGTTGAGGATGCAAGATATCTGAGACCTGGAAGAGAGCTCTTACCCAACCATGCTGACACCCTGATCTCAGGCTTTCAGCCTCCTAAACTGTGAGAAACTACTTTATATTGTTATAAGCTACCTAGTCGGTGGTATTTTGTTATAGCAGCCTGAATGGACTAAGACACTTAGGATTGTCCCAAAACCTTGGAATGTGGAGCAAGGATCTTAAAAAAAAAAAAAAAAAAAAAATTTGTATTATTTGATTTCTCTCCCTATGGGGGCCTCCAAATATCCATTTGTTAATTCCTTGCCTAATTTATTTCTTGAATGATTCCCTTGGCTATAAACTCCAGTACAATATTGAGTCATGGTAGGAAAAGCAGATACCGTATTGTGTTCCTGATTGTAGGAGGAAAGCTATTGGTCTTTAACCATTAAGTATAATGTTGGTTGTCATTTCATAGATGTTCTTTTATCAGGGTGAGGATTTAGTCTTGTATTCTTCTTTTGTTGAGTATTTCTCATATGAAAGGGTATTTGATTATGTCACATGCTTCTTACTGTTTATATTGTGATGACCATGAGGCTTTGTAGTTTATTCTTTTAATACACTCAGGTTCAGTAACCATGTTTTCATATTCCTAAAAACCCCTAAAATTATGTTCCCAAGATTTAGAAATATGGACCTTGGCATCTGAACACTTTGCCTTACTGCTACCTTCTTCAATTTCCACAATATCTTAGAGCAAAATGGACATCGTGTTCTTATATTTTACCTTTCTAACTAGTGTGATGTTTTTTGGTCAACTTGATTGGGCCACAGGGTCCCTAGATATTTGGTCAAATATTATTCTGGATGTTTCTGTGAGGGTGTTTTTGAATAATGTTAGCATTTTAATCAATAGAGTAAAGCAGATTGCCCTCCACAATGTAAGTGAGCCTTGTCCAGTTATTTGAAGACTTGAATAGAAAAAAACCACCAACTCTTCCCTAAGTAAGAGAGAATTCTCCAGCAGACTCCCTTTGGACTTCATCTGAAATATCATATCTTCCTGTCTGTATGGCCTTCTAACTGGAACACCAGCCCTTTCTGGGTCTCCGGGTTGCTGGCCGCCCACCCTACAGGTTGGACTTGCCAGCCTCCATAATCTTGTGAGCCAATTCCTTATAGTAAATATCTTTCTAGGCACATGTTTCATTGATTCTATTTCTCTAGAGAACGCTAACTAATAACAAGTAGCAAGGAATCCCCAGAATCATATCTTTCTCCTTCCTATCTCAACCTCAGAGGTTAATGGGGTGCAGGGAAATAAGCTTTAGGAATTTCCAAATGATTATAACCATTATACAATGCCCCACAAATTAGAGAACTTCAATAAAATGTTACCCTTATGTAATTGAGATGAATGTGGTGTTCACACATGTAAATCCTGTGTCCTTAAAATGTTCTGTACTTGACAGAATTTATTTTTTTTTCATCTTTTGGCTTATTAGCATCAAAACTTCAATCACATCAACATTAGAATTCCTGAAATGGGAAAAATTCTGTTTGTAAGAGTATTTTTTATATGCAAATTCTTTACTCACCAATGATTATCACTGCTTTGTAAAGTCTTTCATGGAAATATTTAATATGCATACATATTCTCTTCAGCCATCTCTAGTAATCACATACAATATGCCAAAAATTTGCTAGCCTATTTCATAATTATACAACGTTAAAAAAACAAAAGTAGTAATTGCTTTGTTATGTAGATTTTCTTGTTTCAGAAATGAGGAAATAATGTAAATATTACTCTTCAGTCTTTTGTTCTGTGAAGTCAAGACTTCATACATTTAGTTTTTCATTTGTTAATTGAGCAACTCATTAATGAGCAATCTGTCTGAAGCCTAGTACCTGGCTTTGAGAAATGGTGATGAAGAAGACAGCCTCCATTCTTCCCACATGGGACATAAACCAAAGAAGTTTTGTTAATTGGAGAATAATTTGTGATTAAATAAATAACGAATAGAAGTAGTATATACATACAAGTGCAGACGTTTTAAATTTTGGAATGAAACTAAAAATCACCATAAATGGAGAAATGTGAAATTTTCATCTTTTTTAATTGACATTTTAAAATTAAGTTGGAAAGTGATCTTAAATTATACTTATTAAAACAGCAAATGAGTACAATCATTTTTATTATTATTATGTTATTAAAGTGTCCAGTTGAATATATATTCATCTTTTTATAAGTCAAATACACAGAATTAACTTTTTAAAAAAGGATCTTATTCCTTTTGTATCTCTTCTTGCACCCTTTCTGATGTAACCTTGGAAAATTATTTGGTACATTTCCTGTATTTTATGTATACAAATGTATCCAAACATATATGCATATATAGATATGACCACATGTGTGCATGTGTACACACCCCCAACACCTCCCACACACATCAATTCACAATTCTTTGAGTGAAGTCAACCTTAGGTATATTCATAGGTATTTAAACTAAATGCTCTAGGAAGTTCCTAAAAATTATGTTTTTGATTATTTAACCTTTGCTGAAGTGTGACTAGAAAATGTTTTAAAAACATTTATAAGTGTTCTGTGGAGGTTTACCCTGATTCTTTCCACTGAAGAAAAATACAGAATCTACTTCAACATGTGAATGTGTCAGATAATATGTTTGGGCTTGAAATGCACCATTAACCAAAAATAGTGTATATATAATGAACATAATGTTTCATATAAATAATATTATTTATTAGATTTGTCTTAGAGACATAGTTTGTTGAGGCAGAAACTGTTAGATGCTACTTTTCTTTGCCTGAGACTTAGAAATCCAAAGATAGGGGGAGAGGGGGAGGGGAAGGGAAGAAGGGAGGGAGAAAGAAAAGGAAGGAAGGATGAAAAAGAAGGAGGAGAGGGAGGGAGGGGGAGGAGAAAGGAAAGAAGGGAGGGAGGAAGGAAGGAAAGAAGGAAAGTAGGAAGGAAAAAAGGAAGGGAAGGAAATAAATATTTAATGGATGCTGTTTGGATGCTCTATCCCTGATAAGACTCAGTGGTAGCTCACTATTGTCTATTGCAATAAGATTAAATCCCGTCAAACACCTATGTGAAACAGCCATTCAATAAAATTTTTGTACCACATTTCACATAGATGGCTTTCCCTCCAACATTCTGTTGCCTTTTTATCCCCCACATGGTATATAGCCATTTCCATCAAATGTAATTTAAAATATATCCTCTATTAACTTTCAAGCCATCCTGATTTTTTCCTATGTACAATGGCCTCCAGAATGAAGGTAATTTAAATTTTTAAATTCCAAGTAACTTTATTTTTATTTTTTTGTAATGATGTAATTCAATATTGTATTTAATATCCACTCTGTTCTTGAATGAAAATTATTTAGTACATAGAATTAACCATGCATCAAGCACATTTTATCAAACCGTATTTTAATGTTGTTATTATATTAGAAAATGAAGAAAATACTGATATGATATATGAGTCTGGTCAAGTATGTTTCCAAACTTTTGAGGTGATGTTTAGTTTCAAAATTTTTAAATTGAAAAATAGTATTAATGTACTAAAATGAACATAACCCTCTTACTCTAGCTCTGGCAACCATAATTCTGTTCTTTGCTTCTGTGAGTTTGATTGTTTTAGATACTTGTATAAATTTGATTTATGTTATACTTTTCTTTCTGTGACTGGCTTAATTCATTTAACATAATGTCCCCAATTTTTATCCATGATGTTGCTGCAGATTGCATGGTTTCCTTTTTTAGGGCTGCATAATATTCCATTGTATGTGTATACTACATTTTTAAAATCCATTTATCTGTCAATGGATATTTAGTTTGTTCCCATATAATGGCTGTTGTAAATACTGCTAAACACACACATCTACATGTCAGTTCTATGGATTTCTATATTTGCAAACATTTGGGTAACCACCAAACATATTTACCACCTAAAAACATGCTCTTGCCTCCGCCTAGTCAATTCCTTCCCTAACAACTTTTGTTACTTTGATTAGTTTTGTCTGCTAATGATCTTCCTATAAATGGAATCATAAATACGTACTCTTGTATTTATTGCTTTTTTAAAGTCATTCAATTCGCATGTGAATGTCATTATAGGCTTATTCTTTTTTCTTTATTCAATTAAGCTGTGGTAAATATTTTTGTTCACATATTTTTTTTTTAAAGACTTTATTTGAGAGAGAGAGAGAGCACAAGCAGGGTGAAGGGGCAGAGGAAGAGGGAGAAGCAGACTCCCTGCTGAGCAGGGAGCCAGATGTGGGGCTCGATCCTAGGACCCTGGGATCATGACCTGAGCCAAAAGCAGACACTTAACCAACTGAGCCACCCAGGCACCCCTGTTCACATATTTTTGCCAAAAATCTGCTTTTGAATAGTTTCATTGGAGAATAATCTATAGGTCAAATGACATAAAAGTATTTAAATATATAAAAGTTTTCAGAAGGAGTATTTCAATTTATACCCCACTAACAATGTATTTTGTGACAGCATATATATTTTTATTTGAGTCTTTAAGATATTTCCATGGTTTTAGGTTATATAGTACTCATAAGATAGAAACTCATTGAAGTTTATAACTCTATCTTCCTTTCTTTTTTATTTTCCTGTTTCATCTTCTAAAATATTCAGTACTAAGCACACTTTGAATTTGTGCTTTTGAATGTCTAAGGAAATAAATAATGGAATACAGTCTGATTTTTAAGGTTGAGTGCCCCTTTAAAAATGAGACCTGAAATAAGAAAAGTGGGTATAACTAAGCTATGCTAAAGAGGATGACTGAAGCACAATCGTTTAATGGCTTCCAATGTTTTTATCATTTATGACTCCAGGTTTCTCTCTACAGGCAATATTATCTTGTGTGTTCAAATTGTTTCATTATTATGGAGAAGTGATTAAAAATTCTGCTGAGCTGTGAAGCAGTTATCAGGGTATAGAAAAAGCAAGAGATTAGAAAATATTACTGAGGGATTATAAATATCTAATAATACTAAACTGGTCTATAATTACCTCTATGGGAGGTAATTTTATAGAATAAAATTACAGCGTTAGAATAAACAAAAGACCACACTATACCAACCTGTTCTTTTTAAATAAAATTATTTCCTAAGGACAAATCCAAGTCATCTTTTTTTCCTTATGACATTTCTGTTTGTAATACATTGTTTTCCTTTATTTCACTAGTTGATTTTCTAATTTATCTATGGTTGAATTAACTATCATCATCTTGGAACCTAATGAATTATAAGAGCATTCGATAAATTGATAAATTTGATTTAACCTCTATATGTTGATGTTCTTCAATTTCATTTGTCTTATATTTATAATTAGTTTAGGAAGCTGATGTAAATATTGTATGATTTTGATAATTTAATTTTCAAGTGACCAAAAATAAATATCAAGTATTATAGGAAGACTGCTCATTCATAATAAATTCTATGAGTTAAATAACTAATTTATACAATATGAGAATTAAGAATAGATGAGAATTTAGAATGATCAGTTAAAGCTGATAACTTAAAGTCAGCATTAATTTTCAAACTATATCTTGATCATGGTTAACTTTTTACCTTATATTTCATATAGACTACTTAAATTATATATTTTATAGATAGAAATATATCTTATATGTGACATTAAAATTGGTAATAATTAATTCGGTTTTTATTATTACCATTTATTTTCTTGTGTGCTGTTGCTTTGTACCAGCTGAATTAAATTTAGATGTCCGTTTAGAGAGTATTTAATCCAATATTGTGCCTCATACTTACTTACTATATTCCTTTTTACATGGTAATTTTCCATCAACTTAATATTTCCTTTAGCTATTTATTGATTTTTTTTTTTTTTGAATACGTGGCATTATAAAACTATAGTACAGATTGTTAAAGTATAACATTTAAGTGTTTTGGGCATTTGAAGAGCAAATTCTAGATATAGACCAAATGTAGGATGTTCCCAGTATAAAAAATGGTTGAAAAATATATTTTCCAAATTACTCCAAATTCAAAATTTAGCCTTAGGTTAGTCCTGAATATTCAAACATGGTGAATTAGTTTAAAAGAATGAAATGTCTTACCTTTATACCTAGAGCCAAACAATTGATAAGGTTGAAAGCATATAGCTACTTAACTTCTTGTGTTTTACAAACATTTTTGCTTTGGGGCTTCTATCATGAGTGGGAAAAAAAAAAAAAAGTCTAGATAGATGAGAATGCATTTTTAATGCATTTTTCCATTTGACTACAAGCGAAGTACATTTTAAAAATTAAATTAAAATAGTACCCAGAAGCATATTCCATCAAGGTTCTCCTCTCAACTTATAAGGTTATATGAGTTTGTGTTGTTGTATAGAAATTACTGTTTTGCTTTTGCTACATACTATGAGAGAGAAAATTTGATCATTAAGTTGACAGAAATTAAATTAAAAATATAAATATATGCAAAGATACTTTATCTGTGACCAATGTGACATTTCTTTCAAAATTGTGAATCAAATCCTGAACTTTACTTAAGTATGTTTTATGTATTATATAATGTAATTGAATGTTACATAATTTAATACAGTCCCCTCCATTGCCTGATAGTGATGATCAGTAATCATTTTTCATTGTAAAATGATTCAAAATAATTTGATCAGACAAAGCCATTCGATTTTTCTTGTTGGTAAGATTGACACAAATGATTAGATGCAAGTAAAGATTATTGCTTTTCCACAATCTTGCTTCCAAATATACAACAGCAATTCCCTGACCAAATTTTGTAAGACAAAGAAAACTTTTTTTTGTATTTGTGTGGGCAGGTTTTGTCATATGACCTGCTGTTACTGGTAGTAGGATTTCATCAAGTCCCAGCTCTCTGTTGTTTTGGGTTTTTTGATTAGAATTTGCATGAATGTCCAAGCATTAGAATTAAAACAAGAAGGAAAGAAAGAAAACAAACAAGTTACTTGGCCCAACATATCCTCATACTCTGTCATGCAAAGTTAAAGGGAATTTTTACTTTATGCAATTCGTATGTTTTGAATGTCATTAATTCCACTCATAAAGAATCCGTGATGCTGAATAACAAGCTACTCATTTCACCTGTGATACTTACTTTTTCTTAAGATTTTATTTATCTCTTTTTAGAGCGACAGAGACGAAGAGAGAGAGAGAGAGAGAGCGGGGGGAGGGGCAGAGAAAGAACCCCAAGCCGACTTGGAGCTGAATGTGAAGCCTAACAGGCTCGATCTCAGGACCCTGAGATCATGACCCAAGTTGAAACCAAGAGTTAGACTCTTAACCGACTGAGTCACCCAGGCACCCCCTCACCAGTGATACTTATTTAGGGTTCTCACATTTAGCAAACAAAAAAAAAAAGGTACAGAGCATCCTATATTGTACTCCTGAAACTAATGTTACACCGTATGTTAACTAACTGGAATTTGGATAAAAACTTTAAAAAATAACCCAATAATAGTAAAGATAATATCAAATTATAAAAAAAAGAAAAAGAAAAAAACAAAAATAAAAATATAAATATACCCTATAGAGTGATTAGGGCATACTTATACTAAAAATGCATTCTCTGTTTTAGCAGAAATTTGAAATTAACTGGTGTCCTGTATTTTATTTGGTAACTCTATACCCATTACTAATATTCATTAGGACATTTAGCAAAGCCTATATTATGGATCATTTATTCATGCGATAAAAATAAAGCATCTACTATGGGTAAAGTTCTGTTACAGACATTGCATATATAGTTATCGATAAAACAAAAAAAAATATTTGCTCATAGAAAGTACATTCCGTTTGGGAAAACTAATATCAAATACTAAATGTATACATTAAATAGTAGATTAAAAAGTTATGAAGAACAAAAAGCAGTAAAAGGGAACTTGGGAAGGTATGGTGAAATTATTAAAATGAGGCAAATTGTTATGGGAGAATCTTTGCATTTATTTCTCTTGGGCATATTACCAAGTAATAAAGTTGTTAGCTCAAAGTATATGTGTAAGTTTAAAATTATCAGAGCATATCACATAGTTCTATAAATTTATTATGTTATTATAAACTGAAAATTAATGTGTAAATATTCCATTTGTAATGCGTCCTTGTCAACATTTGATTTTATAGTTCTTTTTAATTTTGGCTATTCTAATGTATAAGAATTTTAACATTTCTAATGATTTCGTTAAAATATTTCTTCTGTGACATGTTTGTTCAGGTCTTAAGCACACTTTTAATTTATTTTTTGCCTTATTATATGCCATTTTAAAAAATATATATTTTACCAATATGGTTGAATTTAGGTCTACCATTGTGTAATTGGTTTGCTCTGTCTCATGTTTTCTCCCTTTCTTGTTTTTTTTGTTTCTCCTTTCATTCTCCTTCTAAGTTAATCAATTAACTTCTCTTTTGGCAGTTTAGAATTACTTTTGCTTCTGAATTCTGAACTCTACAATATATTGTTATTTGGTGTTTTCGACAGTTAGTATTCTCTACAATGTATTTTCAAATACTCTAATTTGGTTCACACCTTTACTCTCTTTGGTTCCCTTTTTTCTTTCTTATAATAAATTCATACTTCAACCTGGTATTATATTCCTTTAACCTGAAGAACTTCTTTTATCATTTTGTGGTACAAGTCTGCAGTTTTTAAGTAACAACAAAGAAAATGTCTGTGTCATTATTTAGTTTTTCTTTTAAAAGTGTTCTTTCACTAGGTTATTATATTTTTATCTAGGCTATTATATTTTTCTTGAGGCTTCTTCCCCCTAGACTTTAAAGGTGATCTTCCATTATCTTTTGGGTTTCACTGTTTCTAATAAAAAGTTGGTTGTTGGGAAAAGATGGTGGAGGAGTAGGGGATCCTATTCCAACCAGTCCCTGGAATTGAGCTGGATATCTACCAGACCACTCTGAACACCCATGAAATCAGCCTGAGATGTAAGAAGATAGATCTGGATCTCTACAAACAGAATATTGCAGGCATTTGGTTTCAAGGTACGAAGTGGGGAGCCGTGATTCAGCGGGCAGATATGGGAGGATAAACAGAAGGGGGAGGGAGCCTGTCTGTCAGGACCCTACACCACTGGTGAGTGATAGCCTCGGGCTGGAGACGAGGCACAGTTCGCAGACCGGTAGCGGCGGGGAAAGGACTTTAGGGCAGCCCCCCGGATGGAAACCCAGAACGGCAGGGCCATGCCTGTGAACTAGGGGTGGCTGGTGGTTTTAGAAGCCAAAGGGCAGAGACGTGCCGCGACCTGGAGGTGAGGACTGGGAACACTGCTGAGGGGTGCACAACCCAGGACACTGCAGTTTATAGCAGCACAGACAGAAACGGAGACAGTGTGGCGTGGAGAGCTCACTGAAGAACAGACTGCGATCTCTCTGCTCTGAGGCAGAGGATTAGTAACGGTCTCTTCTGCTCTCGCGGAAGAGACTCGGAAAGCCACCAGGGAAGCCGCCAGAGAACAAAAGCCCAAAAAACCGGTTTTCACTGAGCCCAACCCCCACCACAGGGGCAGGGCAACTCTGCCCAAACGGGGTTGCCTGAGTAACAGTGTGGCAGGCCCCTCCCCCAGAAGATAGGCTGGGAAAATTAGAGGCCAACAACCCTAAGGTCCCTAGAAACAGGTACATCTTGCTTGGGTTGTGGTCAATAATTTGGACTCTGTGCATTCCCTCAACCACCCCTCAACAGAATGACTAGGAGGAGGAACCCCCAAAATAGGAAACACTCAGAGACTATGACCTATGCCACAGATTTACAAATAGATGCAGATATAACAAAGATGTCGGAGATGGAATTCAGGCTAGCAATTGTGAAGACAATAGCTAGAATGGAGAAATCCATTAATGGCAAGATAGAGTCTCTAAGGGCAGAAATGAAAGCTGAATTGGCAGAACTTAAAAATGCTATCAATGAGATCCAATCCAATCTAGATAATCTAACAGCTAGGGTAAGCGAGGCAGAAGAATGAATTAGTGACCTAGAAGACCAAATAATAGACAAAAAGGGAAAAGAGGAGGCCAGGGAAAAACAACTCAGAATCCATGAAAATAGAATCAGAGAAATAAGTGACACCATGAAATGTTCCAATGTCAGAATTATTGGAATCCCGGAGCGGGTGGAGAGAGAGAGAGGACTAGAAGATACATTTCAGCAAATCGTAGCTGAGAACTTCCCTAATCTGGGGAATGAAACAAACATTCGTGTCCTAGAGGCAGAGAGGACCCCTCCCAAGATCAAAGAAAACAGGCCAACACCCTGGCATGTAATAGTAAAACTCGCAAATCTTAGAACCAAGGAAACCATCTTAAGGGCAGTTGGGGGAAGAGATTCCTTACGTACAGAGGGAGGAACATCAGAATAATGTCAGACCTATCCACAGAGACCTGGCAAGCCAGAAAGGGCTGGCAAGACATATTCAGGGTACTAAAGGAGAAGAACATGCAGCCAAGAATACTTTATCCGGCAAGGCTGTCATTTAGAATGGATGGAGAGATGCAGAGCTTCCAAGACCGGCAGAAACTGAAAAGAATATGTGACCACTAAGTCGGCCCAGCAAGAAATATTAAGGGGAGTTCTATAAAAGGAGAAAGACCCCAAGAGTGATATACAACAGAAATTTACAGGGACAGTCTATAAAAACAACGTCTTCTCAGGCAACATGATGACAATTGATTCATATCTTTCAATAATCACTCTCAACGTGAATGGCCTAACTGTTCCCATAAAACGGCACAGGGTTGCAGATTGGATAAAAAGACAGGACCCATCCATATGCTGTCTACAAGAGACTCATTTTGAACCTAAAGATACATCCAGACTGAAAGTGAAGGGATGGAGATCCATCTTCCATGCCAGCGGACCTCAAAAGAAAGCTGGGATAGCAATTCTTATATCAGACAAATTAGCTTTTAAGCTAAAGACTGTAGTTAGAGACACAGAAGGACACTATATCATTCTTAAAGGGTCTATCCAACAAGAAGATCTAACACTTGTAAATACCTACGCCCCCAACATGGGAGCAGCCATCTACATAAGCCAACTGTTAGCCAAAATAAAGAGTCATATTTATAACAATACGTTAATTGTAGGCGACCTCAATACTCCATTCTCAGCAACAACAGATCATCTAAGCAGAAATTAACAAGGAAACAAGAGCTTTGAATGATACACTGGATCTCATAGATTTATACAGAACATTCCACCTTAAAACAACAGAATACTCATTCTTCTCGAGCGCACATGGAACTTTCTCCAGAATAGACCACATACTGGGTCACAAATCGGGTCTCAACCGATTCCAAAAGATTGAGATTATTCCCTGCATATTCTCAGACCATAATGCTTTAAAACTGGAACTCATTCGCAAGAAAAAATTTGGAAGAAATTCAAACACTTGGAAGCTAAAGACCACTCTGCTCAAGAATGTTTGGGTCAACCAGGAAATCAAAGAAGAGCTTAAACAATTCATGGAAATCAATGAGAATGAAAACACATCAGTCCAAAACCTGTGGGATACTGCAAAGGTGGTCCTAAGGGGGAAATACATAGCCATCCAAGCCTCGCTCAAAAAAATAGAAAAATCCCGAATTCACCAACTAACTGTACACCTTAAAGAACTAGAGAAAAAGCAACAAATGATGCCTAAGCCACATATTAGAAGAGAAACAATTATGATTAGAGCAGAGATCAATGAATTAGAAACCAGAAACAGAGTAGATCAGATCAACGAAACTATAAGCTGGTTCTTTGAAAGAATTATTAAGATCGATAAACCACTGGCCAGACTTATCCAAAAGAAAAGAGAAAGGACTCAAATTAATAAAATTATGAATGAAAGGGGAGAGATTACAACTAACACCAAGGAAATAGAAACAATTATTAGAAATTATTATCAACAACTATATGCCAATAAACTGAGCAATGTGGATGAAATGGAGGCCTTCCTGGAAAACTGTAAACTCCCAAGACTGACACAGGAAGAAATTGACAACCTGAATAGGCCAATAACCAGTAATGAGATTGAAGCAGTGATCAAAAACCTCCCAAAAAACAAGAGTCCAGGGCCTGATGGATTCCCTGGGGAATTCTACCAAACATTCAAAGAAGAAATAATACCTATTCTACTGAAGCTGTTTCAAAGAATAGAAACAGAAGGAAAGCTTCCAGACTCATTCTATGAGGCCAGCATTACCTTAATCCCCAAACCAGGCAAAGACCCCATCAAAAAGAATTTCAGACCGATATCCCTGATGAATATGGATTCCAAAATCCTCAACAAAATTCTAGCTGATAGGATCCAACAATACATTAAAAGGATCATCTACCATGACCAAGTGGTATTTATCCCCAGGATGCAAGGGTGGTTCAGCATCCGCAAATCAATCATTGTGATAGAACACATTAATAAGAGGAGGGAGAAGAACCATATGGTCCTCTCAATTGATGCAGAAAAAGCATTTGACAAAATATAACATCGTTTCCTGATTAAAACTCTTCAGAGTATAGGGATAGAGGGAACATTCCTCAAGTTCATAAAATCCATCTATGAAAAACACACAGCGAATATCATCCTCAATGGGAAAAAGCTGAGAGCCTTTCCCTTAAGATCGGGAACACGTCAAGGATGCCCACTCTCGCTACTATTTTTCAACATAGTACTAGAAGTCCTAGCAACAGCAGTCAGACAACAAAAAGAAATAAAAGGTATCAAAATTGGCAAAGAAGAAGTCAAACTCTCTCTTTTCACAGATGACATGATACTTTATGTGGAAAACCCAAAAGGCTCTACCCCCAAATTACTAGAATTCATCCAGCAATTCAGTAATGTGGCAGGATACAAAATCAATGCACAGAAATCAGTTGCTTTCTTATACACTAACAATGCAATTGTTGAAAGAGAAATTAGAGAAACGATTCCATTTACAGTAGCACCAAAAACCATAAGATACCTTGGAATAAACCTAACTAAAGAGGTAAAGGACCTATACTCTAGGAACTACAGAACACTCATGAAAGAAATTGAAGAAGACACAAGACACAAAAAGATGGAAATATATTCCATGCTATTGTATCGGAAGAATAAACATTGTTAAAATGTCTATGCTACCCAGAGCAATCTCTACCTTCAATGCCATCCCGATCAAAATTCCAGTGACCTTTTTCAAAATGCTGGAACAAACAATCCTAAAATTTGTATGAAATCAGAAAAGATCCTGAATCGGCAAGGAAATGTTGAAAAAGAAAAACAAAGCTGGGGGCTTCACGTTGCCCGATTTCAAGCTATATTACAAAGCTGTGATCACCAAGACAGCATGGTACTGGCACAAAAACAGACATATAGACTAATGGAACAGAATAGAGAGCCCAGATACGGACCCTCAACTCTATGGTCAAATAATCTTTGACAAAGCAGGAAAAAATATGCAACGGAAAAAAGACAAGTCTCTTCAATAAATGGTGCTGGGAAAATTGGACAGCCACATGCAGAAGAATGAAACTCGACCATTCTCTAACACTCTACACAAAGGTAAACTCAAAATGGATGAAAGACCTCAATGTGAGACAGGAATCCATCAGAATCCTAGAGGAGAACATAGGCAGTAACCTCTTTGACATCGGCCACAGCAACTTCTTTCAAGATGTATTTCCAAAGGCTGGTGAAACAAAAGGAAAAATGGAACTTTTGGGACTTCATCAAGATAAAAAGCTTCTGCACAGCAAAGGAAACAGTGAACAACACCAAGAGGCAACCCACAGAATGGGAGAAGATATTTGCAAATGACTCTACAGATAAAGGGCTGGTATCCATGATCTATAAAGAACTTCTCAAACTCAACACCCTAAAAACAAATAATCAAGTCAAAAAATTGGCAGAGGACATGAACAGACACTTCTCCAAAGAAGACACACAAATGGCTAACAGACACATGAAAAAATGTTCATTATCATTAGCCATTAGGAAAATTCAAATGAAAACCACACTGAGATACCACCTTACATTAGTTAGAATGGCAAAAATTGACAAGGCAAGAAACAACAAATGTTGGATAGGTTGTGGAGAAAGGGGAACCCTCTTACACTGTCGGTGGGATTGCAAGTTGGTACAGCCACTTTGGAAAAGAGTCTGGAGGTGCCCCAGAAAATTAAAAATAGCACTACCCTATGACCCAGTAATTGCCCTCCTGGGTATTTACCCCAAAGACACAGATGTAGTGAAAAGAAGGGCCATATGCACCCCAATGTTCATAGCAGCAATGTCCACAATAGCCAAACTGTGGAAAGAGCAGAGATGCCCTTCAACAGATGAATGGATAAAGAAGATGTGGTCCATATATACAATGGAATATTACTCAGCCATCAGAAAGGATGAGTACCCAACTTTTACATCAACATGGATGGGACTGGAGATTATGCTAAGTGAAATAAGTCAAGCAGAGAAAGTCAATTATCATATGGTTTCACTTATTTTTGGAACATATGGGATAGCATGGAGGACATTAGGAGAAGGAAGGGAAAAATTGAAGGGGGGGGAATCGGAGGGAGAGATGAACCATGAGAGACTATGGACTCTGAGAAACAAACTGAGGGTCTAGAGGGGAGGTGGGAGGGGGGATAGGTTAGCCTGATGATGGGTATTAACGAGGGCACGTATTGCGTGGAGCACTGGGTGTTAAACGAAAACAATGAATCGTGGATCACTACATCAAAAACTAATGATGTATTGTATGGTGACTAATATAAGAAAATAAAATTTAAAAAAAAAGTTGGTTTTTATTATTATCTCTGGTTGTAATGTGTTACTTTTGTTTCTGGATGTTTTTAAGACGTTTTGATTATCTTTGATTTTCAACAGCTTTTAGTATGGTTTTGCTTGTTTGTTTTTTTTCTAATCTTCAATCTATGGGTAGTATCATTCATTAATTTTGGAAAATCCTTAGACATTATGGCTTTAGAAACTTTTTTCCCCATTCTTTCTTTTCCTTTTCTGTAGGTGCAATGCTATGTATATTAGAAGTCTTGACATCTTTTCATATTTGTTTGAGTCTTCATTTTTCTTTCTTAAAAAAAACAAAACAAAACTGTGTTCATTAATTTAGCTAAATTCTATCAATTTGCAAAGAAGTCACTTACCTTTTCTTTGCCTTATCTACTAATATGCCCAAATAATTTTTAATATGATATATCACAGATTTTTAGTTCTAAAATTTGTTTCATTTAAAACTTCTTTTTCTTTTTTTAATTTAAATTAAATTAGCCAATGTATAGTACATCATTAGTTTTTGATACAATGTTCAATAAAAAAAAGATCTTTTTCTATGCTGAAATTCCCTATATATTTTTTGGTTTGCTTTTTTTTTTTTTTTTAATTTCCACCATTCCCTGGGTAATCCTGTGTGTTCTTTTACTGTCAGGTTTTATGTTTCTTTGAATATGGTTCACCTTTTCTTGCAAGTTCACATCCACTAGACATGTGGCATGAAGTAATAGCAGAGAAGAAAATATTTTCTCTTGAAAGTGTTTCACTCTTTTCTTCCAGATGGTTAAAAGCAGAATTTCTTCTATTTAATAAAACCAAAAATTGAACTGGGTCTGAGCTTGGGTGTGACTTTTTTTTCAGTTCTGTACTGAGTTCCCATGTCTTTGGGTGGAATGAGGACTTCTTCCAGCAGGAATTGGGATCACAGCACCTTAAGACTACAAGATTTCTCCCAAAATCCCTGCTCTGCACCAATGCACACACAATTAGCACAATTTCATAGGGGAGACTTGACAGAATTTGAAAGCTTAGCCTTTTGTCAAGGACTCTGGTTCTAGTGGAAATTCAGTTTTTCCTTGCCTCTACAAAGTCCTGTCTTACCCTTCTTTCACCCTCCTTCCTGTGGTAAGCTTGTTTCTGTCCACGGGGCCTTAGGAATAAAGGAGGCTCTGTTCTGCCCCCCTAAAAGGAGCTCAATCCATTATGTCTTTTAGGCTTTGTATTCAGCTCTTTGATTTAAAAAAAAAAATTCTGATTACATAAATTACATGGTATTTTCTTATTATAATGGTAGAATTGCTGGTTTTTCATAACAGTCTGCATTCTTACTTGAAACAGTTGAGGTTTGTTCTTTGTTTCTGGAATGTATGTATGTATGTATATATGGGCAGTGTGACATAAGGATGGGGGAAAAAAAAGTTAGAAACTACATGATGGGGGGTTGCCTGGTTGGTTCAGTCAGTTGAGTGTCTGACTTCGGCTCAGGTCATGATTCCAGGGTCCTGGGATCCATAACCACATTGGGCTCCCTGCTCAGCGGGGAGTCTGTTTCTCCCTCTGCCTCTGCCCCTTCCCCTGCTCGTCCTCTCTCTCAAATAAATAAATAAAATTGTAAAAAAAAAAAAAAAAAAAAGAAACTACATGATGGGTGCCTTTAAAGTCTTGGTAAGTTTTCTAGTTCTCTACATGTTATTTAATAGGCAATAGGCAATAGAAATAATCCACATATTTTTAGGCAACTCTAGTAGAAATATACATTAAGATAGTATGATAAGACTGGATATAGAAATAATTTAATGAAAAGGTAATAAAGATGAGAAAGCTTTTATTTATTTATTTTTAAAGATTTTGCCATGAGCAAGACACAGTACTTTCACAATTATTCATATAGATTTTCCTTGGAATTCATTTTAACTTCAAATCAACCACATAGAAAATGTGTGAGGGCAATGGCCTGATCTACACCCTAGTCTATGCATCCCATGGATAGTTTGGAGAACTGAACCATTATATTGTCTAGTGATTTTCTTTTAAAGAAAGCAATAACTTTGAACTCCTGTTTCAGATAAGTACAAAATGTAAACATTCCAAAAATGGTGCATGGACCTAAATATTCAGAATGGTGTCAGTGGCTATTAACCTTATTCTGAAGACTATACTTTTTTCGTTGTGTAAATTCACCAGGCATGTAAAACAAGAAAATGAAGGTTTCTGAAATGGAAAAAGAGGTAATACATGAGCTTGGGGAAGTTGAAAAAAAGTTACTGATTTTCAATTACTTCTAAACTTTCCTTTTATACTGCTATATTACTAAAAATATTGAACCAGAAGGAGTAGCAAGAAATGCAAACTACCCACAAAATAATTTATCTTCAATTGTTAACAATCAGGAACTAATTCAAAAAATATTCCTTTTATGCCTAACAGATGATTTGTGAAAAAATACATATATATATGTATATACATATACATATATATATATATATATATATATAAAGTAATTTTTTGCTCTTTCCTAGCCTCTGAGCCTCCTTTCTACTACCATGTATGTAAGTTTTAAATTTATGATAGACTACAGACTACAGTTTTATATACTTTTCCTTCTGTGTTTACTATTTCTTGTGTTCTGTCTAAAATATCTTGGCCTACCAAAAAGTCACAAAAATAATCTCCTAGGTTTCTCTGGAAGTTTCATAATTACAGATTATTGCATGTAGGTTTGTTATTCTCTACAAATTAAATTTTACATACTGAGGTCACTGGTCATTTGTTCCATATAGAATCTCAGGTTTCCTGTTTGCCATTGAATTTAATTCAATCTTTCTAAAAAAATACATTTACTCTATAAGTGTAGTTCTATTTCTGGATCCTATTCTGTTCCATTGATCCATTTGCTTGTTTTATGGTCATACTATGCTACCTTAATAATTTTTGTTTTGAGAATAAGTTTAAAAATGGTAGTTTAAGTCCTCTAATTTTATACTTAAAAAAAGTTTTCGTTATTCTGGATTTTTTGCATTTTCTTGTAAATTTAAAATAAGTTTGATAATTTCAAGGAAATGCTTGATTGGATTTCAATTGGTATTGTTTTGAATATATTTGGTAATAATTGACATTTTAATAATATTGTATCTTCCAATCTAGATCATTCCATTCTTTAAAATCCTCTCAGTAAGTTTTTGTAATTTTGATTATAGAGGCACAGATCTTTTGAATATTTTATTACTAGGTATATTATAAATTCTGACACTACTACAAATGGTATTGTTAAGTTTTTAAACTTCATTTTCACTTATTACCTGTACATAAAAATACAGCTGAGTTTTATATATGGCCCTTGTGCCATGTGACCTTGCTGAATTTGCTTACTTTTCCCTTAGGATTTTTATCTATGTAATCATATTGTCTGCAAATTATGCAAGTTTTAATTATTTTTTATGCCTTTATTTTTTATTATCTTACTATATCATGTCATGATATATGTTATCTTTTTTATAGCATGATTAATTTTTGTCAGTATTGTCAAAGGCTTTTACAGCCTCTGTTGGTATCTTTTATACTCAGTTTTCTCCTTACATCTGGTACTACAGTGAATTATAATGCTTGATTATTAGATTTCAAATCAACACTCCTGGGATAAACTCTTCTGGATATTGTGTATTATGCTTTTTGTTTATGCTATATTTCATTTGGTAATATTTTGAAAAGAATCATGCATACGAGACTGTATTTGCTTATGATGCTTTTCTCAGTTTTATGATGATTTCATAAAACATTTTGTTGAAGTCCATTCCTTCTCCAAATTTTGAATGATCTCATGTAAGACTCCTGTTATTTTTTTCCATAAAGGCTGATAAAATTCACCAGTGAAGCCAAGTAAGCCTGAACTTTTATTTTTGGAAGTGAATTATAAATTCTTCATAATTTTTTTGTCTGTCTAGTTGACTTTCCATTATGTTCAATCTTACTGTAACTCCTAGCTCCACTGTCTTTAGCAATTCCTTTCTACCTTGCCACCCATGACAGTAAAATGAGTGCCATTTTTTCACTTTATTATACAGAATAAGCCAGCATTATTTAATATGTACTGCCAAAGTCTGTTGCTGAGATACAGTGTGTGTGAGTGTGTGTATGTGTGTATCTCAGAACAGATATAGTCAGTCACATACAGAGCATAATGAGCCATCTTCACCATCTTTAGAAGAGAGCTATTGTTTTGTTTTTACAGAGAGCTATTGTTTTATTTATTTATTTTTAAAGATTTTATTTATTTATTTGACAGAGAGAGACACAGTGAGAGAGGGAACACAAGCAGAGGGAGTAGGAGAGGGAGAAGCAGGCCTCCCATGGAGCAGGTAGCCCGATGCGGGGCTCGATCCCACAACCCCGGGATCATGACTTGAGCCGAAGGCAGATGCTTAACGACTGAGCCACCCAGGCGCTCCTTGAGAGCTATTGTTTTAAATAACATTGTTTACAGTATAAACTGAAACTTAGACAAGATAGCCAGCAACTAAGACTATAGAACTAAATTTGAATATTAAAAATAAATGGAAGGGGGCACCTGGTGGCTCAGTCGGTTAAGCATCTGCCTTTGGCTCAGGTCTTGATCCCGAGGTCCTGGGATTGTGTCCTGCGTCCGGCTCCCTGCTCAGTGGGGAGTCTGCTTCTCCTTCTCCCTCTGCTGCTGCTCTCTCTCTCTTAAATAAATAAATAAAATCTTTTCAAAAATAAAAGGAAGTTACTATCTTATAAGATTTCACAGTGTTGTCCAAATTTTAATGAATTAAGAATGTATAATATTTTCTATCTTTTCCAATGAATGGATATCTGCTTTTAAAATGTGTTCACTATTATTACTTTAAACCATCATTCATAAATAATAAGTTTTGCAATTCTAAAGGAACAAAGTAAATTATTATTTTTGATTCTTTGAAATTAAAAGTAAAATATCTGACCAACATGAGTTTTTATTGAACTTGAACTGCATTTGACAATATTGTCTCTCTTGTTTGGCCTTTTAACCTTCTTAGATTATCCCATTTTCTTCCCTATATTTACTCAGATAGGTGGAACAGTTCAATTCCCTTCAATTCATCTCTTTTTAAATTCAATACTATTTAGCTTTATTAATCAATTTAAAGATTAAAATGTAATATTATCAACTGGCAAGAGTCAAGTAACTTAAACCCAGTGCTTTAAGAGTGACCATTTGTCTCAGCTATCACAAAGTGTTTCTTCCTACCAGTGATAGAGGAAAATGGATCTTTATTCCATTACTAGAACACATTTGGACTAAGAGATTGTCTCTAAGATTTTTTTTTTAAATTAACGTATAGTTGACACACAATGTTATATTATCTCCCACTCCCTTTCACTCATTTTGCCCATCCTCCTCTCTTCTCTTCTCTGGCATCCATCAGTTTGTTCTGTATTTGTAGTTCCGTTTCTGCTTTTTTTTTGTTTGTTATTCATTTGTTTTTTTAGGTTCCACATATATGTGAAATTTTTTTTTTTTTAAGATTTTATTTATTTGAAAGAGAGAGAGCACAAGCAGGGGGAGTGGCAGGCAGAGGGAGAAGCAAGCTCCCCGCTGAGCAAGGAGCCCTATGTGGGACTCAGTCCCAGGACCCTGTGATCATGACCTGAGCTGAAGGCAGACACTTAACCGACTGAGCCACCCAGGTGTCCCATATATGTGAAATTTTATGGTATTTTGTCTTTGTCTGATTTACTTTACTTCTCATCATACCCTCTATGTCCATCCAGGTTGTCACAAATGACAAGCAAAATCTCATTTTTCTAATGGCTGAGTAATATTCCATTGTGTATATATGTTGATGGACACTTGGGTTGCTTCATACCTTGGCTATTGTAAGTAATGCTGTTATAAATATAGGGGTGTATATATCTTTTCAAATTAGTGCTTTTGTTTTCTTTGGATAGATACCCAGTAGTGGAATTACTGGATAACATGTAGTTCCATTTTTAATTTTGAGGGAACCTCCATAATGTTTTCCACAGCGGCTGCACCAGTTTACATTCCCACCAACAGTGCATAAGAGTTCTTTTTTCTCACATTCTCGCCAACACTTATTTCTTGTCTTTCTGATTTTAGCCATTCTGACAGGTTTGAGGTGATATCTCATTGTGGTTTTCATTTGCATTTCCCTGATCATTAATCATGCTGAGCATCTTTTCATGTGTCTGTTGGCCATCTTTATGTCGTCTTTGGAAGAATATCTAGATCCTCTGCCCATTTTAATCAGATTAGTTGTCATTCTTCTTCTTATTATTATTTGGTGTTGAGTTGTAGAAGTTATTTATATATTTTGGATATTAAACCCTATCAGATATGCCATTTGCAAATATCTTCTTTCATTCAGTAGGTAGCCTTGTCATTTTGTTGATTTTTTTTTGTGTGTGCAAAAGCCATTTATTTTAGTGTGGTCCCAATAGTATAATTTAGCTTTTGCTTTACTTATGTAGTTGTTATAAAACATCATAATTGGGGCACTTGGGTGGCTCATTCGGTTATGATTCAACTCTTGATTTCGGCTTAGGTCATGATCTTGTGGTTGTGGGATCTAGCCCTGCATTGGCCTCCATGCTCAGTGAGGAGTCTGCTGGAGATTCTCTTTCTCCCTCTGCCCCTCCCCCTGCTTACACTATCTCTCTCTCTCTCAAATAAATTTAAAACAATAGCAACAAAAAACAACAAACAACTGCAAAAGAACAACAACAACAAACAAACAAAAAACCCCCCAAAAACAAAAAAACCCATCATAACTGATACGGATAGCTTCACCATTTTGGCAAAAAGGTTTTTCCAGGCTATTCTAGCTACTGATAGATCTAACTCTTCAGAGACATCCTCAACAAAATTTTCATTCAAGGTCCTGTGTGTCACAAAGTATAAGAACATATCCTTTTCTGTGGAAAGTATAGATCTTTTAATCTATACAGACTCACCATTTTATTTGTATTTGTAATGTGTGAACAGTATGGTTTGTCAAAAAGACATTTTCTTATGAAAATGGAGACAAAAAAATCTTTTTAAATCACATCTGGGGAGGCATCTGGCCATATGCCAGACTATAACATGGGACCAGCAGGTATATGCTAGGTTTACCATGAAGGTGAGGGTGAAGAGGGTGGGGATAGTGGGATAAAGCATCTATGAGTGTCTGCCTCTTTCCTAAATAAGTACATGGTGGGGACTGCATTGAATCTACAGATTGCTTTGGGTAGTGTAGACATTTTAACAATATTATTAACCCTTCCAACCTATGAGCATGGTGTATTTTTCCACTAATTTGTGTCATCTTTAATTTCCTTCTTCCATGTTTTATAGTTCTCAGATTACAGTTCTTTCACTTCCATGGTTAAATTTATTCGTAGGTATTTTTTTGATTCAATTGTAAATAGAATTGTTTTCTTAATTTCTCTTTCTAATATATCATTATTGTGTATTGAAACCCCAAATAGTTAAAGCAATCTTGAGAAAGAAGAACAAAGCTTGAAGTAGCATGCTCCCTGATTTCAAACTATACTACAGAACTCTTGTAATGAAAGCAGTGTGGTACTGGCATGAAAACAGACAAATAGATCAATGAAATAGCTTAGAGAACCCAGAATAAACCCACACATATGTGGTATGTTAATCTATGACAAAGGAGGCAAGAATGTGCAATGGGGAAAAGACAGTCTCTTCAACAAAAGGCTTTGGGAAAACTGGACAGCTACATGTAAGAGAATGAAACTGGACCATTATATACAAAAATAAATTAATTCAAAAGGGATTAAAGATTTGAATGTAAGACCTGAAACCATAAAGCTCCTAGAAGAAAGCATAGACAGTAAGCTCTGTGATCCCAGTCTTAGCACTATTTTTATGGGCCAGTCTCCTCAGGCAAGAGCAACAAAAACTAAAACAAATGGGTTACACCATATTAAAAAGCTTCTGCACAGCAAAAGAAACCATCTACAAAACAAAAAAGCAGCCTACTGAATGGGAGAAAATATTTTCAAATCATATATTTGATAAGGGGTTAATATTGGAAGTATATAAAGAACTTACACAATTGTGTAAGTATATATAATATATATTGTGTATATATATTACATACGTATCAATTAAAATGTAACCAGCGGTCTTGAATAGACGATTTTTTTTTTTCTGAAGAATACATACAAATGGCCAACAAGGTATACAAAAAGATGCTTGACATCACTAATAATTAGGGAAATACAAATCAAAGCCACAATGAGATATCACCTACACATGTCTGATTGGTTGTTATCAAAAGGACAAAATGTAACAGTTGTTGGCAAGGACTGTGAACCTTACTATGCTTTTGGTGGGAATATAAACTGGCCCAAAATCTTGAAAACAGTATGGAGGTTCCTCAAAAAATTACAAATAGAATTACCATATGACCCAGCAATTCCACTTCTGGATATTTATTTGAAAAAAATGAAAATACTAATTTGAGGGAATATATATACCCCTATGATAATTATAGCATTTTTAACAGTAGCCAAGATATGGAAGCAACCTATGTGTCTATCAAGAGATGAATGAATAAAGAAGATGTGGTATATAATGGGACACTACTCAGCCACAGCAAGTGATGAAATCTTGCCATTTGCAACAATATGGGTGGAACTTTGGGTATTATAGCAAGTGAAATAAATCATACTGAGGGAGGCGCCTGGGTGGCTCAGTTGTTAAGCGTCTGCCTTCGGCTCAGGTCATGATCTCAGGGTCCTGGGATTGAGCCCCGCATCGGGCTCCCTGCTCCGCGGGAGGCCTGCTTCTCCCTCTCCCACTCCCCCTGTGTTCCCTCTCTCGCTGTGTCTCTCTCTGTCAAATAAATAAATAAAATCTTAAAAAAAAAAATCATACTGAGAAATATATATACCATATGATTTCATTTATATGTGGAATCTAATAAACAAAACAATTGAATAAGCAATACAAAACACAAACAGACTGTAGATATAGGAAACAATCTGTTGGTTACCAGAAAGGGGAGGGGGGTGAAATATGTGAAGAGGATTAAGAGATATAAACTTAGAGTCATAAAATAAAAAAGTCATACACAGCATAGGAAATAGTCTATAGTATTTTAATAACTGTGTGGTGACATGGTAACTAGGCTTATCGTGGGGATCATTTTGTAATGTATAAAAATATCAAATCACTATGATGTATACCTGAACCTAATAGGATATCAATTACACTTCAATAATAAGATTTAAATTAAAACAATAGGAAAAATTCAGATCTCAAAATTAGTATTTTGAATATCAATAAATTTGATAATCTTATAGATAGCTTGATCAAGAAAAAATAGGACACCAATTGCCAGTATTATCTGCCTGTGGCCGAGGTGAGAGAAGTGATCGACTGCAAAGGGGCACTAGGAAACATTTTAGGGTGATACAACTATTCTATATCTTGATTGTGGTAGATCCACATGACTTAACACAGTTAACAAAAGTTTTGAAACTGTACATTTAAAATGAATAAATGTTTTTGCATGCAATTTAAACCTTGATAACGTTTAAAGTAAAAGTTGTTTAAAAAATTTGATGTTATTTTTTAAACTACCATGTTTGTATGATTTTCCAAAATGTTTCCATCCAAATAGCTAATTCTACAACTGTTATTCCACTAACTCAGAACTTATTATATTAATTATAAAATGAAATAGCTGTCATTGTTCATGACATGGCACTGAATTAACCTATTGATGAAGAAAACTAAATATGTTCATAATATAAGAATGATTTTTAAAATCAACATATCATGTGACAAACATAATTTGACCATCCATTAAGGACTATATCCTCTACTAGGGAATTTCACAGACATTGCACAGTTTGATGATAATTGAGTTCAAATGTTTTCCTCTGAAATTACTTGTGCTCTGCAGACAGACAACAAATATTTTTATTGCCATGTTGCTTATAATTTTAAGGATTAGAAAGATTTTAAATGTCTTTGTATAAAATATAGTTTTTTTAAAAGATTTTATTTATTTATTTGTCAGAGAGAGAGAGAGCACGAGCAGGGGGAGCTGCAGGCAGAGGGAGAAGCAGGCTCCCTGCTGAGCAAGGAGCCTGATTCAGGGCTCAATCCCAGAGCCCTGGGATCATGACCTGAGCCAAAGGCAGACGCTTAACTGACTGAGCCACCCAGGAGTCCCTATAAAATATAATTTAAAATGGGGTGCCTGGGTGGCTCAGTCGGGTAAGCATCTGCTCTTGGTTCTGGTGATGATCCCAGAGTCTCGGGATCAGACCCCACAGTGGGCTCCCTGCCCAGAAGGGAATCTGCTTCTCCCTCTCCCCCTCACCCTGCTCATGCTCTCTCTCTCTCTCTTTCTCTCTCAAATAAATAAAATCTTTAATATATATATATATAATTTAAAATATATTAGTCAATAATAGTTACTTTGGTAACTCTATATCATTAAAACCATGTTAAGGAAAATACATAATGGCAAAGTAGAATATATAATGATGTAGGTATATTCAGATATATTATTACTTAAAAAGACTGGTGTTAAGATTTCCTTTTGTGGATTTTAATATAGTCAGTGTGCTACATATGTACATCTTAACAATTGTTTTCTCTGTGATGGAAGATTGGAGGTGATTTTTAGCACAGGTAAACAATATAAATGTGATTGGAGTTAGCATAAATATAAATGATGGAATTATAAGAAATTTATGAGTATTATTTAAGTTGAAGATATTCTTAGATCCTGGAAATTTCCCATGTCTGTCCTATCATTTTATTTTATTTTATTTTATTTTTTAAAAGATTTTATTTAAGACAGAGAGAACGAGAGATAGCATGAGCAGGGGAAAGGGGCAGAAGCAGGCTTCCCGCTGAGCAGGGAGCTGAATGCAGGGCTCAATCCCAGGACCCTGGGATCATGACCTGCGCTGAAGGCAGCCGCTTAACCTACTAAGCCACCCAGGTGCCTCCTAGTCTATCATTTTATTATTTATTTATTTATTTATTATTATGTTATGTTAATCACCATACATTACATCATTGGTTTTTGATGTAGTAGTCTATCATTTTAAATTACACTTTAATTTTGAACTATAGTGCAAGAAATACTTGCATTTTCTATAGACATAGGACAGATTTAAAAGTGATTCTTTCTACTAGTATTTTGAAGTGAATATTTTAGTGTGCATTTTACACATACTTTGAAAATTTACTCACTCGATGAAATGTACTGGGACAATTGACATCTCAATTCCTGTTTTCTTGGAAATTACTGTATATACTCAGAGTCTGACTTCTTCCCAGAGAATTGAAGAGAGAGAGAGAGAGAGGGAGCTTCTCAAAGGTTTGAGCAGACTAGAGGAATTGAAAGCTAGGGAAAATATAGTGGATTATTGTGCCCTTTGATTGAACAAATTTTTACATTTTGGTTCCTGTTAACACACACCAAATAATTTTATTTTTAGAATGTCTGTCAAAAAATGGAGACTTTTGTAAAATGACTCTCTCATTGTATTTCTGGCTACACGTTCTAAATGTCTTTATACCGTTCTTGTTGACCTTTCTCATTCCCATGTATGATTCCCTATCAATTAAATTCCCATGTATGTTCCTTTCTTTTTCTGGTTCTTTTCGTTTCATTTTGTCAGTAATCTTTCTTTTTTTTAAAGATTTTATTTATTTATTTGAGAGAGAGAGACACAGTGAGAGAGGGAACACAGCAGAGGGAGTGGGAGAGGGAGAACAGGCTTCCCGTGAGCAGGAAGCCCCATGCGGGACTCTATTCCAGGACCCTGGGATCGTGACCTGAGCTGTAGTCAGACGCTTAACGACTGAGCCACCCAGGCACCCCTTGTCAGTAATCTTGATGAATTCTGCTGCTGCAGTTCTATTAATACTCATGTTCTAAAACAGATATCATTTTGGCCTCTCTTCAGTTGTGTTTGAAACATCTCATTATTTTCTATGCGTGGTTTTATCTGAAATATATTCAAAATAATACCTTGAAAGTAAAATACATATTATTACATGCAAATTGGAATAAATTCAAAATAAATGAATAGTGATATAGTTGGGAATCAAAGAAACTATACTTATCACCTTCATTTTCTGGGTTCTACAGTTTTCTTGAATAGACACTTATCTGTAAAATGCATTTCAAATAATGAGTACCCTATATAAATAATATTTAATGATTAACATATAGCTATTATTATTGAAGAAACCTAGAGGATCATAGTATATAATTTCTCATCATTTACCATCATTTGTCATCTTTCTTAGCTACCCCAAAACATGGTGAACCACACCCAACAGGGATCATGGTCTTGGCTCAAAGTATGAATAGAAGGTTTTATTTCACACTAAGACTATATAGGTATATTTAGGCTTAGTTTCTTCTACCAGATTTATAAATAATATTTTTCTTTTACAGAGTGGAGTAATGTGTGTGATTCAGCTGGAAAAAAGATAAGCAAAGGTATGTAGATCACTTTAAATATAGGTATGAAATTGCAAAGTGGGGGCATGGAGGGATAAGAAGGAGTAAAAGTACAAGTGCACTGATATTTGAGTATTTGGGAATGGAGAGTTCGTGACATATATTGACAAATCAGAGAACAAAAACATTCTTGTGAGACTATTTCTGGAATAAAGAGGTGAATAAGGATTATGGGAAGTTTGTTGTATGATGCTGTATCTTCCTTACTTCTTACAAGAATTCACTATGAAGAATTATGTCACTTTTAAATGCTTTATAGGACTGTATTTTTACTCATTTTCAATCTATATTCATACAGGTTACTGATCTATTGTTTTATTTTAATAATTTGGTCTGGTTTTTGTATGGTAATGCTTGCCTCATGGAATGAGTTTGGGAAATATTCCTCTAGTTTTCTGTAAGAATTTGTATAAAATTGGCATAATTTATTTGTTTGGGAGATTATCACAATTAAGCCATCTAGCACTAACTTTCTTTGAAAATGCTGTTACTATAAATCCAGTTTCTTAATAGATATAGGGCTATCCATGTTTTCTATATTTTCTTGAATAAAGTTTCACAATTTGTATCTTTTAAGGAATATTGTTATTCCATATATGTTGTTAAAAGTATGTCATAAAGTTTTTCATAATATTTTCTTTATAACTTTTATTTTCTCTAGTGTCTATAATGTTATTTATGTCATTTCTCATAGGTGATTTATGTTTCTTGGTGATTAGTATGAGTAGAAGGTTTTTTTTTGTTGTTCTGTTTATTTTTTTTAATCAGTCTTCTAAAACAATCAGCTTTTGGTTTCACTGTTTTTTTTTTCTATTTTTAAAATTTGAATTATTCTCATTAGAAGATACATATTTTTCCTAAAGCCTGCTTATTCTTGCTTTAATTTTTACTTCCTTTTCTAGTTCTTAAAATGTAAACTGTTGTAATTGAAGTGAAAAGTTTTCAAATATATATTTTCAGCAAAAAGTTATTTTTCTTAAAGATGTTATTTATTTGAGAGAAAGAGAGTGTGTGTGTGCACACAAGCAGGGGGAGGGGTGGGGGGAGAGGGAGAAGCAGACTCCCCACAGGGTGGGGAGCCCGATGGTGGGCTCTATCCCATTGAGCAATAACTCCAAAAAAGTTTTCTTTGCATGAATTGCTTAAGGGCATCTTATTTTGACAGGCTATGTTTTGATTTTCCTTTGTTACTAAATACTTCTTGGGGCACGTGGGTGTCTCAGTCAGTTAAGTGTCTGCCTTCTGCTGGGTTCATGATCCCAGGGTCCTGGGATTGAGTCTGGTGTCAGGTGTCAATTATTGGGCTCCCTGCTCATCTGGGAGGCTGCTTCTCCCTCTCTTCTGTGCTTGTGCTCACTCTTGCTATCTTTGTCTCTCTTAAATAAAAAAAAAAAATCTTAAAAAAAATACTTCTTAATGTTCCATTGATATCTTTCTTAATCTATTGGTTATTAGAAATCTGTTACTTAGTTCAAGTATTTGGGATTCCAGAAACTGTTTTATTATTTATTTCTAATTTAATTCCATATGGTTAGAGACAACAATTTATGTAACTTGGCTCACTTAAAATTCATTTTGTTTTATTGCCCACAACATGAACTATCTTGGTTCTGTGTACACTTGAAAATAATTTGCATTCTTGAAATAAAAACAATACCCATCTGTATGCTGCTTATAAGAGACTCCTTTTAGACCTAAAGACACCAGCAGATTGAAAGTGAAAGGACTGGAAACCATTTATCATGCTAATGGATATCCAAAGAAATCTGGAGTAGCAGTACTTACATCTGACAAATGAGACTTTAAACCAAAGACTGTAACAAGACATGAAGAAGGGCACTATATCATAATAAAGGGGACAATCCAACAAGAAGGTCTAATTATTGTAAATATTGATGCCCCCAGCATGGGAGCACTCGAATATATAAAACAATTAATAACAAACAAAGGAACTCATTGATAATAATACAGTAGTAGATTATAGTAGAGGACTCTAACACCTAACTTACGTCAGTGGACAGATCATCTAAGCAGAAGATCAATAAGGGAACAATGGCTTTGAATGACACATTAGACCAGATGGTCTTAACAGATATATTCAGAACATTCCATCCTAAGGTAGCAGAATACACATTCTTTTCAAGTGTATATGGGTCATTCTCCAGAATAGATCATGTACTAGTCACAAATCAGGCCTCAACATGTACGAAAATATTGAGCTCATACTATGCATCTTTTCTGACCACAACACTGTTAAACTTGGAGTCAACTACAAGAAAACATTTGGAAAGACCACAAATACATGGAGGTTAAACAACATGCTATTAAAGAATGAGTGGGTCAATGAGGAAATCAAAGAAGAAATAAAAAAATACATGGAAACAAATGAAAATGAAAACACAACTGTCCAAAATCTTTGTGATGCAGCAAAAGTAGTCCTAAGAGGGAAGTATATAGCAATATGGGCCTACCTTAAGAAGCAAGAAAAATCTCATATAAATGACCTAACTTAGTGCACCTAATGGAGCTAGAAAAAGAACAACAAACAACATAAAACCAGCAGAAGAATAGAAACAATAAAGATTAGAGTAGAAATAAATGATATAGAAACAAAAATCAAACAGATAACTGTAACCAGGAGCTAGTTCTTTGAAAAAATTAATAAAATTGATAAACCTGCAGCCAGACTTATCAAAAAGAAAAGAGAAAGGACCCCAAAAAATAAAATCATAAAGCCAAAAATGAGAGAGGAGAAATAGCAACCAACACCACAGAAATACAAACAATTATAAGAGAATATTATGAAAAACTATGTGCAAACAAATTGGACAACCTGGAAGAAATGGATAAATTCCTAGAAACTTATAAACTGTCAAAACTGTAAGAGGAAGAAATAGAAAACTTGAATAGACTGATAACCAGCAAAGAAATTGAATCAGTAATCACAAATCTCCCAAGAAACAGAAGTCCAGGGCCAGATGGCTTCACAGATGAATTCTACTAAACATTTAAAGAAGAGCTAATGCCTTTTCTTCTCCAAGTATTCGAAAAATGGAAATGGAAGGAAAACTTGCAAATTCATTCTATGAGGCTAGTATTATCCTGATACCAAAACCAAAGACTCCAATAAAAGAAGGAACTACAAGCCAATAGCCCTGATGCACAGGGATGCAAAACTTCTTAATAAAATACTAGCAACCTGAATCCAACAGTACATTAAAAGAATCATTTACCACAATCAAGTGAGATTTATTCCTCGGCTGCAAGGAGTATTCTCAGATATTAGCAAATCAATCAATGTGACTCACCCCATTAATAAAAGAAAGGGTAAGAACCATATGATTTTTTCAGTAGATGCAGAAAAAGCATTTGACAAAGTACAACATCCATTCATGATAAAAACCCTCAACAAAGTAGGATTAAGGGAAACATACCTCAGCATAATAAAGGCATTATATGAAAAGCCTACAGCTAATATTATCCTCAATAGGGAAAAACTAAGAGCTTTTCCTCTGTGGTCAGGAACAAGACAGGGATATCCAACTTCACTATTGTTACTTAACAGAGTACTGGAAGTCCTAGCCATAGCAGTCAGACAACAAAAAGAACTAAAAACCATCCAATTTGGCAAGGGAGAAGTGTTAGTTTGCTATTTGCAGAAGACGTATGATACCTTTTGTAGAAAACCCAAAATACTCCACCAAAAAATTGCTAGAACTGATACAAAAATTCAGTAAATTCACAAAATTCATTGATACAAAAATCAGTGTACAAAAATCTGTTGCATTTCTGTACACTAATAATGAAGCAACAGAAGGAGAAACCAAGGAATTGATCCCATTTACAACTGCACCAGAAACCAGCAGATACCTAAGAATAAACCTGACCAAAGGGGTGAGAGATCTGTATCTTGAAAACGATAAAACACTGCTGAAAAAAATTGAAGATGACATAAAGAAATGGAAAAACATTCCATGCTCATGGACTGGAAGAACAAATATTGCTAAAACGTCTCTACTACCCAAAGCAATATACACATTTAATACAATCCCTATCAAAATACCACCAGCGTTTTTCACAGAGCTAGAACAAACAATTCTGAAATGTGTATGGAACCATAGGAGACCCCAAATAGCCAAAGCAACCTTGAAAAAGAAATACAATGCTGGAGGCATCAGAATTCCAGACTTCAAGATATATTAGAGTTGTAGTGATCAAGACAGTATGGTACTGGCACAAAAACAGACACATAGATAATGGAACAGAATAGAAACCCAGAAATGGACCCAAAACTATATTGTCAACTAATCTTCAACAAAGCAGGAAAGAATATCCAATGGAAAAAAAAAAGTCTATTTGACAAATGATGTTGGGAAACTTGGACAGTAACATGCAAAATAATGAAACTGAACTACTTTCTTACACCATACACACAACTAAATTCAAAATGGATGAAAGACCTAAATGTGAGACAGGAAACCTAAATGTGAGGCATCAAAATCTTAAAGAACACAAGCAGTAACCTCTTTGACTTCGGCTGCAACAACTTCTTGATAGACACGTCTCTGAGGGCAAGGGAAACAAAAGCAAAAATGAACTATTGGGACTTCATTAAGATAAAAAACTTCTGCACAGTGAAGGAAACAATCAAGAAAACTAAAAGGCTACCTATGGAATGGGAGACGGTATTTGCAAATGACCTATCTGGTTAAGAGTTAGTATCCAAAATACTGAGACCTTTTAAACTCAGTACTCCAAAAAACAAATAGTTAAGAAATCGGCAGGCATACAGATGACCAACAGACACTTGAAAAGATGCTCACATTACTCATCGTCAGGGAAATAGAAATCAAAACTACAATAAAATACCACCTCACACATAGCAGAATGCCTAAAATTAACAACACAGGAAACAACATGTGAAGATGCAGAAAGGGGAACCCTCTTACACTGTTGGTAGGAATGCAAACTGGTGCAGCCACTCTGGAAAACAGTATGGTGGTTCCTCAAAAGTTAAAAATAGAACTACTCTATGACCCAGCAATTGCACTACTAGGTATTTACCCAAAGGATACAAGAAGACTGATTCAAAGCAATACATGCCATGGTTTATAGAAGCATTATCAACAATAGCCAGATTATGGAAAGAGCCCAAATGTCCATCGACTGATGAATGGATAGAGAAGAGGTGGTATATATATTTATATATATACACAATGGAATATTACTCAGCATAGAAAAGAATGAAATCTTGCCATTTGTTCCTATGTGGTTGGAGGTAGAGAGTATTATGCTAGGTGAAATAAGTCAGAGAAAGACAAATACCATATGATTTTATTCATGTTGAATTTATGAAACAAAACAAGTGATTGTAGGGGAAAAATAGAGAAACTCTTAGATTAAGAATTAAGAAACTCTTAAATATAGAGAACAAACTGATGGTTACCAGAGGCGAAGCAGGTGGGGGAATGGGTTAAATAAGTGATGGGGATTAGGGAGTGCATTTGTGATGAGCACCAGGTGATGTATGGACGTGTTGAATCAGGTGTGAATTGTATACCTGAAACTAATATTACACTGTATGTTACCTAACTGGAATTTAAATAAAACCTAAAAAGAAAATTTGTTTTCTATTGTTTTTCAGTGGATTATTCTTTAAACATAAATTAGGTTAAATTGGTTAAAAATCTTGGTTAGATATTCTATATTCTGATTGTTTTCTGTTTACTTGTACTATCAAATATTGAGAGATAGTGAATATCTGATTATAAATGCAGGTTCATCTTTTCCTCGAAGTTCTTTATTTTTCTTTAATTAATAGAATAGTTCATTGAGCATTATTAGTTATAGAATAATTGACCAGAAAGTACAGAGTTCTCATATACAACCTTTCTGGCTCCCCTTACCCCCAGTTTCCCCTGTTATTTACATCTTGCATTGATGTAGTATTTGTCACAATTGATGGAACAATATTGATATGTTATAATTAATTAAAATGCCTAGTTTATGTTATGGTTCACTCTGTCTTACACAGTTCTGTAGGTTTTGCCAGATGTATAATCTCATGTATCCACCATTACAGAATCTTACAAACTAGTTTCACTGACTTAAAATCTTCTGTGATCTTCCCATCCATCCCTCCTTCTTCCCTCCTCACCACCCCTCCTCCCTGCCCAACTCCTGGCAAACATGGATTTTTTACTGTCTCTCTAATATGGCCTTTTCAAGAATGTCATAAATTTGGAATCATGTAATATGTAGCCTTTTCAGATAGTCTTTTTTGACTTAGGAATATGCATTTTAAGTTTCCTCCATATCTTTGTGACTTAATAGTTCATTGCTTTTTATTGCTGAATTAATATTTGTTTGCATGTACTGTAGTTTATTTATTCACATATTGAAGGACATTTTGATCACTTCCAATTTTAGGCAATTTGGATAAATCTTCTATAAACATTTATGTGTGTTTCTGGGGACATGCTTTCAACTTCTTTGAGTAAATACCAAGGAGCTCAATTACTGGATTGTATGGTAATATTATATGTAGGTTTGTAAGAGACTGCCACATTGTCTTCCAAAGTGGCTATACCATTTTGTATTCTCACCAGCAATGATGAAACTTGCAGTGGTTCCACATTCTCACTGGTGGTTGGTGTTGTCAGTGTTTTCGATTTTACCCATTTTGCTAGGTTTGTAGTGGTATCTTATTGTTTTAATTTTCAATTCCCTAATGACATTTGATGTTGAACATGTTTTTCTTTGCTTATTTTCCATCTGTGTATCTTCATTATTAAGGTATCTCATCAATCTTTTGCCAACTTTTTAATTAGGTTATTTGCTTTTTATTGAATTTTACAAGTTTTACATATTTTCTATACATATATTTTATCAGATATGTTTTGCAAATTTTTTCTCTCAGACTGTGTCTTGTCATTTTATTGTCTATTGATTTTTGCTTCTTTTATTTTGAAACTCTGTTACTAGGTACATTAACATTTATGATTATTATATTCTCTTGATGAATTAACCCCTTTATTATTATGAAATGATTTTCCATCTGATAATATTATTTCCTATGAAGTCTCTTTTAGCTTTTATCTGAGAAATTTACTGATGTTGACATGTATAGTCCTAGATCATTCATTTTTATTGTCCTAAATATTCTATTACATGAGTACACCATTATTATTATTAAGTCATTATGGGTAATTATGTAATATATGTTTTTATATTATAAACCATGTGGTATAAACATTCTTAATCTTGTCTCTTCAAGACAAGAATCTATGTGGTGTTTCTCTATGAGTGAATTTATTGAATGTAAGATAGGCACCTCTTCAAATTACTTGCTCTTCAAGATATTTGCACTAATTTGATTTCTGTCATTATGCCTAAAATTTACTGTTTCACATTCTAACCAACACAATGTAATGCCAGATTTTAAATTTATTCAAATAAACTGAGATATCATTAATGTTTTATTTTGAATTTTAAAATATTAGACCAGTTAACATTTAAAAAAATATGTGTATTTATTGAGGCGCACCTGAGTCTCACAGTGGGTTAAGTACCTGACTGTTGGTTTCGGCTCAGGTAGTGATCTAGTGTTGTGGGATTGAGCCCCCGGTCAGGCTCCACACTCAGCTTGGAGTCTGCTTGAGATTCTCTCCCTAATTCCCTCACCCTCCTGCTCATGCTGTCTGTCTCTCAAATAAATAAATCTTTAAATATATGTATATATTTAAATAAACCTGTAATAAATAAAACTATATAAATATATATTTAACCTATAATAAGCCTATTTATAAATAAAATATATTATAATGTATAAAATTAAATATAAATATTTAACCTACAATAAATAAACATAACAAATAAAACTATATAAATATATATTTAGATAGATATCTATTTAAATATATATCTATATATAGATAGATCATTTTGTTAGTCTATTCTGTAATTTTTCTGTTTGTATCTTGTGCCATTTTTCTTCTTTGCCATTTTTGTAATGATATGTAGGATTTCCTGATATTTTTTGATAGTGTTCTTTCTTGTATATATGTACTTCAAATATCATTCTGTGTTTATAGCTTGTATTTCCTATTTTCTTAATTAAATCTACTGATGATGATTTTTCTTAATGCAACTGAATTAATCAATCTTTTCCCTTCTTTCTTGTTTAAGAACTCCTTCCCTATCTTGAAGTCTAATATATTTTTTTAAGCAGTAAACAGAGCACAAGAAGGCACACATTCACACCTTTTCCTTATCCCTTGATAGACAATAATTAATGTGTGTTGGGCTTGGATGTAATCACTAGGCTCAACACACTGCTTTCATTGATTTTCCAATAAGGCTTAAATCTATGAAGAAGAAACTTCTTTCTTTTTCTTCCAGTGGTTAATTTAATTTTCTCCCCTACTGAACCAAATTATTTATTTGCTAGCACAGTCTTTATTTATCATCTCTTCATGTTTCTCATCTATTGCCAGTGCAATCACAGCTCATAACAATTAACAGCTGTTTCTTAGTATTTCTAGTTATTACTGTTTTTGCCTAGTAACAACTTTTTTTAATTTCAAAAATGTGTTCTTCTTTCCTAGTAAAGCCTCACCTTATGTTATTCCTAAGAGATAAGCCTGAAAATTGTGACAAATTCATCTTAACTTGTAATATACACATATATGTACACTTTTAAGTCAATATTAAATATTTCAGAATATTTTTTAACCTAAAATGTAAACATGCATTTATTATTTGTTCCTATGTCTATAATATTGACCTAGATTTCTGAAATTCCACTGCAAAAATAGTTTTTTATTGTTTGTTATGTTATTCTCAACTATTGGCCACCTTCATTAACGTTTACTCTTGTGTTTTGTTGTCCGCATTAGTTCTTTGTTGATTAACCTTCATTAACCTGACTTTCTGAGATGATGTTCAGGTCTTGACCTGGGGGGGAAAAAAAAACTACCTTAATGCTCTCATAGAAAATATAAATAAATAAAATTTCCCTTCCACCTTAAGAACTACTTAGCCTGTAAGCAAGGGGATTCTTGAAAAATTACATAGAAGTACAGATACATACCCTCTTAATTGCTCTTATATTTAATTTCTTAAGGTCATGTAATTTTTCACTGATCAAATAGGAATTTCTTTCCTAATACGAAGGCAGGCAGCGCGGTAAGACTCCTAGTGGAGTGTCAGTGTAATTCTAGAAGATGTTAAGGTTTATTCTTCAAATGTAAATGATTAATACCTATCAGATGTAATTCTGTTCATTTGGGGCCCATCTCTTTGTGATTAATGTTGTATATGACTGCATGTACAGGATTATAATTATTGTAAGGAGTAAAGCTATTATGTTCTTTGAAGGTACTACATAAGATTTAAAACATCTTCCAGATGGTTTTAATATTCATCATAGCATAGAAATACTTGAATCATGTGGCCTATATGTGTTCAGTTGTGGGTGTATACCCTACTGTAGATTTAGGGTTATATAGAACAAAGAAAATGAGTATCATGTAAGATTATTTTGTAGCCTTAAAAGACACTGATGATAAATCTGGACATTGTTTTTAAGAGAAGAGAACAAAGAAATATGATTGTTTTTCTGCTCTGCTCCTTTATTTGTCATTCACTCAACATTTATTGAACAGCATAGGTTAAAGCCCAAAATAAATGCTGATATTAATGAGAAAAATTAGTATCCATTTAGAATAAGTCGTATTGGATCAACTAAATAAATGTCATTTGCTGACAGAATGTTAATTGGTGATTAAAAGGGTGGAACAAAATGTGTTAACACAATTTACTTTGCATCATCACCTATGCCATTGTTAACTATAAGGATTAAGAAAAAAGAGGAATTTATTATTCTTGGATTATTGGCTAAGTCAACCAATGGTGAATGATATGCCGTTAATGAAACAAAAAACTCTGTAAATGTAACAAAATTGGGTCATTGAATCCAATTCTAAAAAATGTGCGTGTGTATAAATAAGACATTAAAAATATGAGCCTCAAATTCAAGGGAGAAGACTTTGAGGTGGATTTAGACATTAGGAGGTCCATTTACATATGCATAATAGTTAAAGCCACATTAAATTTCTTAAGAGGGAATATAAGTAGAGAGAAATGGACTTGGGAGTACTCCAGCATTTTAATGTCAGAGAATGAGGACCTGACAAAAGAGGCTGAGTAAAGACTTCCAGTGCAATCATAGGAGCCAGGACAGAAGAATATTATCAAAAGGAGAAATTATTCTGAGGTTAATTAAACTGAGAACTGAGAAGTGATAATGGATTTTTGAAATAGTAAATTTTGGAAGACTTTGACATTTACAGTTTCATTGGCATAGTGGAGATGTAAGCCAGACTTCTATAGGCTGAAGACTTGATAAGGGTGGAGATAATAAATGAAGACAATTCTTATTAAAAAAAAGGGAAGAGAGGAATAGAAATTCGTATTTTTTAAGATGGAAAAAACTAGCACAATTGTTTGCACATTGTAGAGATGAAAACATGAAGAAGAGGGATTGATACAAACCAATGAAAAACCTATTATATAAAAATTATTTAAGTATAAATAATTAAGCATACAGAAAGGTAGACATAACATGACCATGTAGATAGATCAGTGGATTTTACCAACAGAACACAACTATGTAACTGACATTTAGATCAATAATAAGAATATTCAAGCATGTCAGAACCCACCTTCATTTTTCATTTACTAAATCCTTTAATTCCTTTTACCTGGATTAACTAGTATTCTGATGTACAGTGGTGCAGTTTATTTTTTTATTATGCTGTAGAATATTCCATCTTGTGACTATATCATGATTTATATATCTGCTCAACTCTTGATACGATTTTGTTAGCATCCTTTTTGTGGTTATTAAGAATAGGACAGTCATGTAACTAAAATATACAATTTCTAAAGTTAAATCATTTACAAAAGAACCAAAATCATAAGGTACTTAGAGCCAAATATAGCAAAATATATGCAAAACTTTCTAGAAAACTCTAAAACATTGTTTAGAAAATTTGCAGGATGAAAGTCTTAATATTATTAATATATCATTTCCCCCAAATTGACCTATATATTCAATGCAATACTAATCAAAATCTCAGCATTGTTTTTCTAAAGAAATTCACAAGATGATTTAAACATTTATTTTTAAAGGCAAAGAATCAATAATACTCAAAATAATCTTGAAGAAGTTTTCTGAATTCAGAAACTCTCAAGAGCGATTAAGTCCATAGTTGCATACCTATTTCCCCATCTCTACCAGTACTTAACTCTTTAATTAAAGATACACCCAGAACTATATTTGCTAGAATTCACTAAGAATTTTGTTTGTGGTTACTTGTACTTACTTGCTTTTAGGAGATGAGAAAGTAGAGCACTATTGATTAGTTTGTGAGCTATAAATACCATCATAAAGAGAAGAAAATACTTTTATGTTTGTCAGAAAGACTAGGCTACAGGGGTATTTCATTTTCTCATTTTAGTTAAGATTTGATCTTCTTTCAGTTTGGGGATTTCTATGTTTTAAATGGTAGTTTGCCCCCAAAGTAAGTCTTAGACATTAGTATGTCAGTGATGATTATATTCCACTTCTAATGCACTAATCTTGGAGGAAATACAACAATGTACATGACTCAATTCAAAAGCATTAAGAAGACATAGCCCCTGTCATATATTGTGACTATTGTAATAGTGAAATCCTTCCCTTCTGTAAAACACACTGATGTTCAAAATGATCCCTTTGACATTTCCCTGGTATAACAAACACAAAGATGATTAACAACCACAAGAAATTTATGATCAATGAGTGTACTAACAAAGCTTTTATTATTAGATATATTCCAAAAGAGAATGCCTTCTTCAGGTCCCATGAATACATACTGCCAAGAGTGGGATGATTGAGTGATGTTACCCTTAGCGCTGCTTCTTTCTTGTCCAATACTTTCACTTAATTTTCTAGTTGCTTATGTTGTACTGAATTCAGTTGGACTATATAAGTAATTTAGGGAAAATTGGGACATACCATTCTTTTCATACCAATAATTCCTCTGATTTAACAAAGGCCATATAAAACATTCAGTAATTAATGAAGTTTAGAGAATTGGGGAGATCTGAGTGTAATACAGGTAACCGAGGCTAAAGTAATATAAAGATAAGTTTAAAAATTTAGATGAAATGAGTAAACTAAACATTTTGTTATTGGCTTCACTTTACCAGGCTAATTTGATCTTAGAAATATTTGAAGTTACCAAATTTGTAATACGTAATGGATCAGCAAGAACACATTTGGCATTCTTTATATCTATATATAAGACGTTTACATTTCATTAAAATTAGGCTTTATTATAAATCACTAGTTTTAATAAATTATTGCTTCAGTAATAATATTGACATGGTTCCTGACAAAACATGCTTGGTAAAGGTTTAAAATTAAGCACTTTGAAGTTACGAAAAATACTTCTCTATAAATAAACACAGGGGAAAATAAATTTCCCTTTTGGAATATTAACAAAGATACTAGAAGTAACGGGGTATTTTATTATTGTCATCAAGTAAGAAAAGGATTAATTGCTGTCATGTTCTCTCTATACTACTTTGTGGGGTACAAATTACATTTTTCTAACCTCAGAACCTTAATCAAAAACAACGAGATTTGAGCTGGTATTAATCTGCAGCTGCCAGCGGCAGCCTTTCCATAGCAGAAGAATGCAAGGTCAGCAATGTGAATTTCTGCAAAGAAGAGAACATACTTATCAGGAGACTACACCTGGTAAAGCAAAAATGAAAGGACAGTGCGCAAATCAAGACTGTACTCAAAGAAAAGGCATGGTGAAAGCCATTGCCTTTTGCCTCTGTGATTAAGAGTGAATCATAAAAGCTGTACATTAAACACACATACACAGAGCCCTCTGGGTCTATGTTTATCCAGAAAAGTTCCTGGAAACTTACTTGAAGTTCTATTAAACCTAAAAAAATAATAAAAATAGTACTATGAGCACTGGAATTTTCAAATAATTTTAAGTTACTGAGAAGTGAATGGCGATGAGTTATTAGATGAAACTGTGTTTAATGTTTAGCTGGTGTGCATTACCTCTCCTTTAATCCTCATGAATCCCTTCTCCTCAGAAGCTTTGTTTATTCAACCCTGTTCTTTCTCTTGATTGTTCAGTTTTAACAAACCCTCAACATTTCCCTGAATCTGGAGTCTGTAAAGCTCCATCCTCATGCATTCGTATTTTTTCTCTGCTTATTTCATATCTGGACCGTAAAGCCGTGCTGAGACTGTCGGACAGAATAAGTCTCAGGATCACAGTAATCACATGGAGGCTCGCCCTCTGGTGTAGCCACCTATTTTAGGTTCAATTTTTAAGTACAATTTAGTTTCTTCCTTTTTTCTCAAACATAGACGTCTGAACCTAATCATAATCTTTTTTTTTATTTCTACACATATAAGAATCATGTTTCTTTTTTGATACATCATAGGAATTTTTTTCCTCTCATTAACTGATGTGGTTCTTTAACAATATGCTTTGTAATAACAAATAGTCTGTACATAATTTTTTCATATACTATTTGAGATCAAATTTCATTCTATTAACAAAATATCATTAGATAATCATTCTTTAATAAAATTTTTCTATGCACAATTAGCCCTCATGGTTCAATTATACTAGTCTTGATATTTCCAAATGTATTTAAGAAATATTCCCAGAAGAGGGGCACCTGGGTGGCTCAGTCGTTAAGCGTCTGCCTTGGGCTCAGGTCATGATCTCAGGGTCCTGGGATCGAGCCCCGCATTGGACTCCTGCTCCGCGGGAAGCCTGCTTCTCCCTCTCCCACTCCCCTGCTAGGGTTCCCTCTCTCACTGTGTCTCTCTCTGTCAAATAAATAAAATCTTTAGGAAAAAAAAAAATATTCCCAGAAGATAATTTTCTCTAACATATACTTCCTATAAAGTACTACTGAATTTTAACTCCTCTTTGTGCATTATCATTGATACTCATAGCGGTAGAGATCTCAATCTCTGTATAAACCTTGTTTTAAATAATCTAGTTATTTTAATTTTGGGAATTCTTAAAAAATAAGAGCTTTCTAGTTCACCATATTATGTTGATGTCATTTTGTAAATTTTTAGAGGAACTGCAAACTTGAATTATTAGATTGAGAAGGCCAAACAGGTAAATTTAATATTTTCCTAAATCAGTTAATTATGAAATGTGAAAACTGTGTTTACTTCACTTAAACTCTAAGTGTACCGGTATGTATTTTCCAAATACTATCACTTTTTAAAGCCCTGCTTCAATTTCCTGAATAGTTAATAACATTTTCTGGAAGATTCCCCCAGTATTGTGTGGTAACTACTAGCATTTAGTTTGTCAGATTTTATTATAGATAGTAAACTTCCAAAAGTTTGGATTACTATAGGGTAGAAACATAATTTGTTCCTCCTTAACATAATTGAGTTATCATAGATGCTTTAAAAAATAAAACAATTTTGCTTCTTATCATTTATCTTTGTATATATATATCAAGTTATACCCATAGTATTAGGTTGATTATTTTAAAATGTCCATGGGTAATAACTTTGGAAATAAATCTGTAAGTCTGATAGAATAAATGAATTATTTGTAGGACCTCTCAAATATGTGCATAATATATTCAACAGAATTTTTATTATTTTTTTCATCTTGTTAATCATTCATCTGCTCATCCAACAATCATTTTGTTTAGTATCAGGTATTATTATTATTTATTTTTTAAGGTTTATTCATTTCAAAGAGAGAGAGAGTGAGCACAAGTGGGAGGGGCAGAGGGAGAGGGAAAGAGAATCTCAAGCAGACTCCACGCTGAGCACGGAGCACACCCTGGGGCTTGATCTCAGGACCCTGAGATCATACCCAAGCCAAAACCAAGAGTGGTTCACTCAATTGACTGAACCACATAGGCACCCTAGAAACAGGTATTATAATTTCACTGATAAAAAATATGAATAAGAAAAGATAAACAGATAACTTGAAACATAATTCCCTGAATAGTATCTAATTTGCTTGCCTGCCGTGGGAATATATGATCATATTCCCAGTATAGTTAGGAAAACCTTATATAATTTAATGCCCATGTAAATTATGCCAAATGCTATACCAAATCATGTAGTTATATATTAATAATACACATATCTGTATAATAAAATAATAAAGATATGAAGAATATAATACACAACATTAAAATCTCTAAAGTGCAAATCATAGGTTTGCAATTAAGTATACCAGTTCAAAAATTAGGTATTTATTAAATAGTAATCATCTGTTTAATATCTAGAAAAACACAATTTAAAAATGGGCAAATGACTTGAATAGACATTTGTCCATAGAAGATAAACATGTTTCCATCAAGCACTTGAAAAGATGCTGAACATCATTAATCATTAAGTAAATGCAAAGCAAAACCATGAGATACCACTTCACTTATACTAGAATGGCAGTAATGAAAAAAAAAAGGGAAATGAGTGTTAGCAATGATGTGGAGAAATTAAAACCCTTGGACATTGCTGATGAGAATGTAAAAAGGTTCAGCTACTGTGAAGAACAATTTGGCAAGTCCTCAAAAATTAAACATAGAATTATCATTTTACCTAGCAATTCTAATCCCAGATATATATCCAAAGTTATTAAAAACAGAGATTCAGATACTTGTACACCAGTTGTCATAGTACATTACTCACAATAGCCAAAAGGTAGAAATAACCCAAATGTTCACTAACAGATTAGAACTAATACATGTTGCCATACAGATGAACCATTAAAACATAATGCTAACAGAAATAAGCCAAACATAAAAGGTCTTATCTTGTGTGATTTCATTTATATGAAATTTCCCAAATAGGAAAATCTGTAGATACAGAAAGCAAATAGGTGGTTGTCTGGGCCTGGGGGGAAGGGAATGGGTAGTAACTGCTTAATGGGTATTTAGTTTTCTTTTGAAATGATGAAAATATTTTGGAATTAAGTAGGATCATGGTTGCACAACATAATGCATATGCTAAATGCCACTGAATTATTATTTAAAATTATTTATATAAATTCTATCTCAATCAAAATATAATAATAATAAAGTGATATGATATAGACAATGAAAAATTAAGTAAGGTAGTTATATGACAAAATAAAGTTATGCTAAGGTCCCATCAGTATCTGTGTTTGATTTTTTAAATTTATAAAATCTTATTTTAATTTAAAAAGTTATATTTTATTTTCATATCATAAATATAAAACCAAAAATTTAATGTGCCCATAAATTCAAAGATAAAGATGAGTGCACAAAGATAGCTTTAAAATAAAGAAAGCTAGCTACAACGTAGACTTTCTTAAAGGTCTGCAAACTCCTCCTGAGTCCTTCAGACATAAATGCTGATAGTCTCTCCAACCAGTAAGCCTTCAAATTAATTCTTGGTGGAAATTCCCTTTAACAAATGCTCCTGTAGCTAGAAGATAACAACTTTCCAGGGCAATAGCATCAGACTTCCTGTTAATGGTTTCTTACCTTAGCACAATGCCCTCAGCAAGCCTCCCTCAAGGCACCCTTTCACAAGCAGCTGGTGCATAGTATTGAAGTCAAACTTGTACAGGAAAGCAGAGCCTGCTCTTACCTTTTTGCCTTTCTTAAAGAAGACAATAGAGCATTATAGCACTCAGTGTTGAGGCAAGAATAATCTTGAGGCTGGCTCCAAGGCTTCAGATTCAGCTCTAATTCTCACCCCAGCCTTAGGAGTAACAATTTTATTTTTGCATGGTAACTAAAATAATGTTACAGATCATATCTGAAGTCTTCTGTACTTTGTACCATAATGTCATGAGGAAGTCAAGTGGATTTGTGATTCCAGTAATATCAAGTGAAAGATTATTGTAGAGAATCATTCATCTAATGGTTTGTTTGTGGAGTACCAGTCAGGATTTCTCGATCCTTCTACGAAATATTACCTATATAAAGATAAACTGAATTTTCATTTTTAGGGCACCATCCTCTTCATTTAATAATTGCCCTCTTTTTGATTTATCAGATGTACTTCAGTAAGGCTACAAAAAATTAAAATTCTCATATTACTCTATGGGGGAAACTGTTGGGTTTAAACTAATTAATGTAAATAAGTTTAATATATCATTGTCCTTTATGACATCTGAAAAGTGGCAGTGCAGGAATATACTATATATCTGGAAGTGTTAGGCAGTTAGGCATGATCAAGGAGGGATAGAGCAGGTGCTGGCGACACCTTCAGAGCCACCCCATAGGGTTAACAGTTAGACCTTCAGGGCCACCTTTAAGGGCTAGCGGAACAGGAAAGCCTGAGCCACAGAGGTGACTCAAAAGCCACAAGGGGACTTCTGAGAGCTGAACATGTACACAAAAAGTGCAACTTGCTTTTAGGTTACCTTAAAGTCACAACAAAGCCCATTAAAAGTCCATAAATATGCAGTACATAAATAAATACAATTATAACAGAGTGAATCATGGGTAAGCAAATGCGCAGAAGCCAAAATGTTAAATAACCACCAGCTGTCAATAAAAAATGCCAACCAAAACCAAATGTACATATGCAGAAAGCAGGCTTAAAGGGACGCAGCTAGAACTCCTTGGTGCTATTGCCACTCTTGGTCTGGTGGTGGCCCAGTTTTACTCTTGAAAGTGTCCTACACTTAACTACTCAATAAACTCTATCTCCCCATTCTGGTCTTGGGTCTCCAGTTCTTTGGTGCATCTGAGACAAGAACCAAGCGACCCAATAGCAGAAGAGGAGAAGAAACAAATGAGAAAACATAAGCAGCAAACAAAGCAAAACAAAAGATGTACGGATGGAGATTTATCAAAGATAAAAGTCACTTTTTTTCCTTTACATCGAAACAGTTATAAGTGTTATTAGTATTTTAAATGCAATATGTGATGTGCTGGACTGTGACAGAACTAGAAATACATCATTTGCCACAAATTCTGAGTTCTTCAACTACCCTACTCTTATACACTATTTTAAAAATTCTCCAATCTAAACTATCTCTAGTTTTCCTGAATACTACATAGTGTAGTGAATATTTCCTTTGTTGTCTTAATATTTTTTGTAGCCTTTAAGGTACTTTTAGATGTGATGGTGCTTCTTTTATTGCTATATTTGTTCTTCATATCTAGGAATATTTTCTAGGTTTCTATTTATTTAAAGTTATCTTTTGCAAACTCAAAATCTTAACCTTTTTGTTAATATAAGCTTTATATTTTTCATGGTAAATGCATTTCTAAGGATTTTATAGTTTTTCATTGTTATTACAAATGGATGTTTTATTTTACAACAGCTAATTGGATATGCATGTACATACATACATATAGAGAGGTGGGGACAGAGACAGAGAAAGAAAGAAGGCAAGCTTTCTAATTATTATTATTATTACTAAAGTATAATTAACATACAGTGTTATATTAGTTTCAGGTGTACTTTTTTTTTAATTGAAATATGCTTTCTAATTCTTGTATCCAGTTAGTTTTCTAATTGATTTTTCCTAGTTCTTTTAATTAAAAAGTGTATATATATTGTTTCCTGACACCTCAACCCCTCAGTTGTTTTGCGAAAAATTTTCATCTGTTGTTTTTTATCCTTTATCTTTTATTACCTTCTGGAAATACTTTTTTTAATTTATTATCTTTTTTTTTTTGAAATTTATGATCTCTTAAGGCTATCTTTCAGAACTCTTAATTTTTAATTAATTTTTTTTAAAAGATTTTATTTATTTATTTCACAGAGACAGAGATAGCGAGAGCAGGAACACAAGCAGGGAGAGTGGGAGAGGGAGAAGAAGGCTTCCCGCCGAGCAGGGAGCCTGATGTGGGGCTCGATCCCAGGACCCTGGGATCATGACCTGAGCCGAAGGCAGACGCTTAACGACTGAGCCACCCAGGTGCCCCCTACTTAACATTTTTCATAAAAAGATGTATGTGGTCAAGGATTTGAGATAAAAGTTGGAATCTGGATTGCTTTCAGTTTTACCATTTATAAGCTGAAGTATCTTAGATGAAGCACTAAAATTCAATGAATGTATTTCTTCTTTAAAAAAAATAAAATAAAATAGGGGCACCTGGGTGGTTCAGTAGGTTAAGCATTTGACTGTTGGTTTTGGCTCAGGTCATGGTCTCAAGGTCCTGGGATCCAGCCCCACAGTGCACTCCTCACTCAGCAGGGAGTCTGCTTCTCCTCTCCTTCTGCACACCACCCCTTGCCCCCCACCGCTCATGCACTCTCTCTTTTTCTCTCAAATAAATAAATGAATCTCTAAAAAAATTAAAATATTAACATTACACACATACACAGATGCCTGTGAGAGTTAAAAGAAATATAGAGAAGAGAGGTTTGTAAGTTACCAATGAATTTGAAGTACTGTTTAACCAAAAGTGTGAATATCAACACATTTAGCTTTAAGATTTACCTAGTATCAAAGACCTAATAATGAAACCTATAAAATATTACCTTAGTATAATTTATATGCTATATTGGGATTGAAATTCATGATAGCAATCAATGTGGAAAAAATTATTATACCCATTTTTTATTCTGAAGTTATAATTTACCCATTGAAACTGTTGCAGTGAAGAGTTTTATCTTTTGCTTCTTTTAAATTATGAGAGGCCCGTACACAAATTAACTCTATGAAGAATCAGTAGCTTGAAAATTGCATGGTTGAAAGATTTATTTTTATTTTTAATAACAATATTTGAATCTCAAGTATATTTTTCAAAATATATATGTTACTTCCTCAAGGTAATGATGGAGAAAGTGCCGGGGGTATTTCCTACTGAAGGGTGGTGAGAGACTGGGGGTTGGCTGGCATTTTTAAACAGCAGAAGCCACTGTTACCTGGTCTGCTCAGGGGTATTAGATGCAACATGTTCTGCAGTCAATCTCCCTCTCACCACAAGAATGCTGCACTCTATAAAGAGTTCATATTTGAAGTCCAAAAGAAAGTACAAAACAGTTATAGAAAAATGTAGAATCATGTGCAAACAAAAGAAATGATAGTGATAGGACGTCTTAAACAGTCTTGCCATGACATATATTTTCTGTATAGCCTGATGTATTGGGTAAATGTTAAAAATGATAAAAAGGAAAGTGACTGAATCTGCATTGAGAAATCCTGGCTAGAAGGCAAATAATGTAAAAATAAAATTTGAGTAAAATGTGGAACATACTGTTTGATGTTATAAAGACGAGATAAAGAATCAAACCACTGCTTCATATTCCTGGTCAGGGAGCTTCATATCGTTTCTCTCCTCACCTTTTTGGCTCCCTCTAAACCTATGTTTCTGGGAGGTTAGTGGGTGAAGGTAACTGTGAGACATTGTAGAGGAATTAAAACATTTGAAAATAATGCTAACAAAGTGGACCTTACGCTGGGGTTCATATTTAAAGAAGAGATGATCCTGTTGATATGGAAATGAGACACAGAAACATCACAGGAGTATGACTATTCTGAGGCTTTTCCTCAGAATAGTGGCTTACTTTTAGCACAAAATTGGTAAGCATAATGGCGGCTCTTGCTGGGCTGGGTTTCTGGTTTGGTACACTCAGCCTTTCTTCTCATTCAAATTCTTGAATTTGAAGCTCAAATTCAACCACTTTTCCAGAACCAGTTAAAGTTCTATCAGCTTAAGATCTTTTCTTAATACTTTAGGATATATTGCTCTTTTTCCTCAAAGGGCTTAAAGCAGTTATTATTGTATCACCAGAACTAATTTATTTCTGACTGACTTAAATGACTTATATGCTGATGACTTATTCTTGTCATTCATGAATGACATGAATTTATCATGAATTTACCAGCCCACTTAAACATCAAGGATGCTATACCCAATTAAGGAGGGCACTTGTTGTGATAAGCACTGGGTATTATGTTTAAGTGATGAATCACTAAATTCTACTCCTGAAACTAATATTCCACTGTATGTTAACTAAGTGATAAAAACTTGAAAAATAAAAAACAAAAAGATTAAAAAAAAGAATGCTATACCCAGATTTTCTTACTGGCAGAGCAAAGTTCTAGAAACCAGTCTCTTAGTACTAAGCTGAAACTTTTATATGTAAAATCTCCACAAAATAGTCTTTGTTGAATGAATACATTTAATAATTACTATTAAATACAAACACATGTAAGTACACATCACTTGCATTTATTAACTTTGGAAAAAGTTTGTCTCTTTGAATTATCAAGTAACACTATAAGCCTCTATATTTCTGATAATAACTTACATACTTTGCTTTAATGTTTTTTATTTCAGAACTTTGATTTGTTTCTTAATGTTTTCAAATAATATTTGACCTATATTTAATTAATCTTTCTATTTATTCCTAAGTAACATTTTTAAAGGAAATATTCTATATAATACAGAATAATCAAACTTCCAATAAAGTAAACAATTAGGTCATGTTGTATATTCTCAATAATAGAAAGTTGTAAGATTTGGAGGGAAAGAAAGAAATATCCATATAATAGTTCAGATCAACATTATGGATAATCATTTACACTTTTCACATTGATGAATTCATTGATTTTCTATTATATAACATATCCTGTTATAGAAATAGGAACTAATGTGTCATGTTAAAAACCATACAAATCAAATTTTCAAAATTAAAAATTGGTAATCCTTGCATTCACAAATGCAAATCAAAGTTTTGTGTGTTTTCTGAAGTTCAATTTTTGTTAACTTGTAATGCTATGTTCGTAAAAATATGATTTAGAATGTACTCTTAAGGAAAGGATAGTTATGATGGACAGATCTACTCTTACTATGTAAAGCAAACCACTGATATTATAGTGGATTTTAGGGAAAAGTTTATGGTGGGTTGTATTGATTATAGAGGCTGAAGCAGGTTTATGAAAGCCTTAGAAACATGTTCTATGTTGCTTACAGAGGTAAGAGTGGGTTGATAGCAGTCTCAAAACTGTGTTCATTGGAGTGAGTTTAACACTGAATAGCTGTCTTTCAGAGTCTAAGGCTCTCACTGAGTGGCTGTCCTTAGAGGTATACACACTGGGTTGTTGATTGGTTAGAGAGATTTAAAACCATTTCATTTCATACGTTTAAATCTTATTCTGATTATAGAAATGAAATAAATTGATTAGACAGGTTTAAAATCAGTTTTGAAGGTATTTGGTAAGATGGCTATAAAACAATCAGTCTTAGTCTAAGTGTGTGGGGACTTTTAAAATATTCTCAATCCCCAGCTCAAGAGAGAACAATAAATTTTATTCAGATTTTCACCAATGTTGCCTTCTTATTGTTCTGTCAATAAGTTTTCACTTCATGTGTTGGTCAACATGACTTTATCCTACTTTCTCTTTGATTCGTTTGCTGAATCATCTGTAAAGACAGTGTCTGCTCCTAAATTTGAACAACAAAACTTAAATAGGAAATAAGTCCTGACAACTCCAAGAGTCTATCTGTGATAAGCTGATTGTTTTTATTTTTAGTTTAAATTGTTCTACCGCACATCTAGTGTTAACCCAGATTCAGTACAGTGCTAACTACAGTGCCAACATTCATCTGGTCAGAACAAAATCCAAGGCTATTTAATTATTAAAAAAAACAAGGAATTTAAGCTACTTCTTTATAACCCCAGGGCAAGGTCTCCTATGTATTATGTCAGACAAAATGAAGGATATATTTTGGGGAGATACTCTAAGGTTATTCATTTTCTACAGATGGGACCACTGTCATCAGGTTTCTTTTTCTTCTTGCTATTAATTACACTCCAAAGAAGGCTTGTATCTCTTTGGACTTCCTATCAGAGAACAGCCCTCTGAAAATGTTGCAGGAATCATATACCCACAGTGGTTGAATTAATATGTCTGCATAACAATTAGTCTTAGCTATGATTTGAAAATGAAGAAGCTGATTCCCATACATGACAAACAAGCAAAACACAAAAACCCAGAAGGTGCATAAAAATGTAATAAATTTTAGTGGACTTGTAGGATATTTTCTCTGGATATTGCCACAATACAATATCAATGATGTTATATCCCCCAAAATATCTCTGTTCTCCCTTTTCAGAGTAAGGATGTTTTCTCACGTTTTCATTGTTTACAAGGAGTATCATTGTTTGGAACACTAATAAAATACCAATTATAGTATTCTTTGATTTGTCCGTAGTGGCAATAAGTGTGAGAGTTGAATTATAGACCTAGCATTTTAATGGTCCCTCATAAAATGTAGATTTAGGCAAGTTATTAGTGGTAATAAGGAGAACCTGAGAGGATAAGTCCTTTTTTTTTTTTTTTTTTTTTAAAGATTTTATTTATTTATTTGACAGAGAGAGACACAGCGAAAGAGGGAACACAAGCAGGGGGAGTGGGAGAGGGAGAAGCAGGCTTTCCGCCGAGCGGAGAGCCCGACGCGGGGCTCGATCCCAGGACCCTGGGATCATGACCTGAACCGAAGGCAGACGCTTAACGACTGAGCCACCCAGGCGCCCCAAGGATAAGTCCTTTAAACAAGAGGAAAAATATGACTAAAAATATAAAGAACAAAGTGCTTAAAGAAGAATGTGGTAATCAGTGATTCCAAGCATTTAGAATTAATTGTGTTCCGACAATTTGAGGGAGAAACTGTCTAATGCATGTTCATGCAGTCATATGCCTGTTCTGAAAATCTGATAATCCAGAACAATAAATATCTAAGGGTGCCTGACTTCTGTAGCACATATCTGTCCCTCTTCCTTGGTTTAAAAAAGTTCTTAATCATAAGCCTAATTTAATTTAATTCTACATTTGGGTTTAAATTTAAGATACATAGTTCAAAAAAAAGATAACATAGTTCCACATTCTGGTAAAACACTAAAAATAATAAATTTGTTTAAAAATTAGTAAAATATATTAAAGATTCACAAATTAAATAAGGGTGAAGAAAGTAAAAAAGAAATAATGGAGGGATGGGGCGCATGGATGGCTCAGTTAGTTGAGCGAGGACTCTTGGTTTCACCTCAGGTCATGATATCAGGGTTGTGAGATCAAGCCCCCCTCTCCACCTTGAGCTCCGCACTCACACGGAGTCCACTTGGGATTTTCTCCCTCTCTCTTTGCCCCTCCGCCTGCTTGCTTGCTCTCTTTCTCTCATAAATAAATAAATCTTAAAAAAAAAAAAAGAAAGAATGGAGAGATAATTACCACAGTGTTTTACTCTGAATACAAAACCAACAGTGAAACTCAAATGAATTTATGAAAACTATTTGTGAATTTATAAATTCATCTGAAATACAAGGTCAGTTTTTTTGAAATTAGATATAATTTCTACATGGAATGTCTTTTTAATTCCTAAGTAATTTGGATTAGACTTAGACTTTCTTAACACAAATGGGGCCCTGAAAATTTGTCCTATGAGGAAAAGAAATGCTGTTTCCTTAGCAACAAAAATCATGTTCAGAAAACAGTTTAACATATAATAGCTTTCTTTTATTTGCTTATCATGCTCATCGGAACTATAAGCTTGAAAAATTAAATTAGGGACCTTAATTAGAAGTTAGTTAAAATAAACTGAATTTTGTTATTCATACAAAATAACTGTAGAAAAAAAGGTAGCATACTTGTCTGATGGAATTGCTGATGAGCTCTTTGATCGAGGGTGCATTACTCCTTTTGAAAACCATGATGAACACATATAGTAGTTTATGGCTAACCCATATAATATAAAGTTAAATTTTAAGGTAGTATCTTAAAATTCAAAAGGACTGGAAGAAGACTTTTCTTCTAGGAGTAAAATTTTGATTTGTTTGGTTATTTCCTCCTAATCCATGGGTTAATTATGTCAAGAAATGTCCAAGTATGTGGTCTTTGGCCAGATTTGTACACTGATATTTGGATCAAATACTAAATATTCAGTTCTAAAGAATTTCAAATAATATCTGGATTTATTATGAAGATAAAACCTAGCTAATTGTACTTAAATATCTCTTGAAAGTTTCTTTTTATACTAAACGTGTTTATGAATGATACAAGTGTAAAATTCTATCAGTGCTCATCAACAATGGTTCTTATCTCTCAGGTTATATATATATTTTGAAGATTTTATTTATTTATTTATTTGAGAGAGAGAGGGAAAACACAAGTTGGCGGGGGGCGACGGGGACGCAGAGGCAGAGGGATTTGCAGATTCTCTGCTGAGCAGGGAGCCTGATGTGGAGCTTGATCCCAGGACCCTGGGATCATGGCCTGAGCTGAAGGCAGACACTTAACCAACTGAGCCACCCAGGTACCCCTCTTAAGTTATATTTTATACATAATTCATTAGTGTATTTATTCATTGCTTACCATTGGAAGACATTGTCTTAAAAGTTATAGAACATTGGATTATTACATACTTTTTAAGGAAGGGTAATAGATAATATTATTTTTTATCTTCCATAATTCAGAATTTAGTGAGAAATAAGGAAAGAGCCAGACAAGTAGAGATCATATGTCACTCTATAACTGCTAAAGCTAATGAAAAGATGTGTCTTTATGTGAGTAGCCAACTGGTCTAAACATTGTGGTTGTAATTGAACATATTTATCCACCAATCACTTGCATAGATGGATAAATATAAGGTTCTCTTCAAGAGATGGAGCCCACTCCTCTCACTTACTATATGCCTAAAAGTAGGTAATACATTCTGTATAAACACAGAATGTACCTTCAGTAAGCAGGCACATCTGAAAATCATAATGTAAAGGGACTTAATATGATATGGTTAGTTTCTTCTCCTAAATTCATCTGTCAGATATATCACTGCTGAGAGAAAGTGAAATTATTCTTATATCATAAAATTCTTCCTTCTGGTGAATGGAATGGAATTCTTTCCCTCTGTGCAATCTAAGTGTGGGAAATCTCTCTCCTGACATTTAAAATAAATAATTTAAATGTCACCCTGTAGAGTCTATAAATCTATGTGAATAAGAATTTCCCATTCACCAAATGAATACATTTCAATATATATGCATTGTTTTCCAAATGCATCCATATGTCATTGTGATTAATGAATATAAAACATCTTTAAATATATTACTAAAGTTGTAGTAACTTTCAGCCTTGTACACTTTCTCAATCAATAGGTACTAAAAAGTACAGCTACCTCCTTCAAGAGTTCATGCTACTTTTGGACATTAAAAAGGGTTTGTCATACTAAAAAAAAAAAAAAAAATTCTGGAACATAAAATAATTTGTTTTCACCTGTAACTGTTTTTATTTTTTTTAAAGCATTGACCTGAATTGTGACATTCTAGTTCATCTATGTTTGATTATTAATTTGCAGTCTGAGAACCATTTCATAGAACTTTAAAAATTGAACAGCGTAGGGGCGCCTGGGTGGCTCAGTCATTGGGCGTCTGCCTTTGGCTCAGGTCATGATCCCAGGGTCCTGGGATTGAGCCCCACATCAGGCTCCCGGATCGGCGGGAAGCCTGCTTCTCCCTCTCCCACTTCCCCTGCTTGTGTTCCTTCTCTCCTGTCTCTCTCTCTGTCAAATAAAATCTTAAAAAAAAAAAATTGAACAGCATATAAGGATTCCATAAAATATAGTATTCATAATTGATGTTTTACATTTTACAAGAATATGGCCACCAAGTTACATTTCTTCTGGTGGCCCCTTTTGAAATTGGCTTCTATTTGAATTGAGTAAGTATATCCTATGTTTGTTGACTCTTGAAGATGGAAGGAAATCTAGAGCTAACAGTTCAAACCCCTATTAAGTATAGAGGTAACACACAGTTGTGATTAAGAGCACAGGATTTTGGAAAGCTGGACAGTCAAGATTTCAATCCCAGCTCATCCACTATTTAATTGTCTGGTCTTTCCCCATTTTAAATGGAGATAATGTTACAAGGATTGATACATGTAAGGGGTTAGTTACAATTTATGACATTTAATAAATACTGCTATCAGTAAAACTGAGCTCCAAGGAAGTTAAATAGCATCTCCAAATTTCACAAAACAGTTTCAAATCCTAGTTTTATAATGGTAGTGCATTGTGTTTGGAACCACTTTAGAAGTAAAGAACCAGGGGTTGGGAGGGTGGGTTAGCCTGGTGATGGGTATTAAAGAGGGCACGTTTTGCATGGAGCACTGGGTGTTATACACAAACAATGAATGATGGAACACTACATCAAAAACTAATGATGTAATGTATGGTGATTAACATAACAATAAAAAATTAAAAAAATAAAAATAAAAAAAATCACCCCCCCCCCCCAAAAAAAAGAAGTAAGGAACCACCTTAGAAGTCTTAATCCACTGCTGAATTATCTAACTCAGGACCTTAAAAATCAGTTTAGTACAATAATCATTAACTGAGGATACTTTATTTTCTTTTTTTTTGTGAGATGCCTCTTCTCTTGAAAAAGGATTCTAATCATGCTAACAAGAGTATTTCACAATATATCTTAACTTTTAACAGTGTAATTATATTGCTGTAAATTCATTAAAAGTGTTAAATGACATTAATTTTCTGTCATTGAAACCTGTTTCCTATTACATTTCTGTTGTATTATATATTATAATACTTTTTAACTTTCTTTTTGCATATTGAGACTTTAGTTCCAGGTATTTGAGAAGCCAGACAGGATTAGCAAGTAAAATTTTGGGAATGTTACTGTATTCTTCACTTAGACTATAAGCTCCCAGAGTGAATATCTGGTACATTCCCCAGCAGAATTTACGGTGCTATCTCATAGCTGGTGTTAAAAAATGTTGTTGATAAATGAATGCATTAAAAAAATGATTTCAATATCAATTGTGGGATTTGATTTTCTGGGTCATAACTTGAAAATCCCCCCCTCCCCCAAAATGGTTTCTAACAAAGGAAGAAAGGATTTCACAAACATAAATATGTTTAGCAGGACTAAGCTGTTCAATAGAGGCTTTAATTTATATCTGTGACAGGTAAAAAAGAAAATTGCATACTTAATTTCATGGGATAGCATTATGTGTTCCATCATAGTGGAGGGGAGGTATCACTATATCTAATGTAATGAGTAACAGATGTATGTTGGAAAATCTACATGCTTAAACACACAAAAAGATTTTAGTAAGTTGTAATGAGATCTAATGCTAAAATCATGAAAATACTACTCTGTATGAAAATTCATAAAATGGAAATAGAATTATCTTTATATACACAAAGGAAACCTGAATCAATGTAAATATACAGTTAAACTTACGGGCTGCTCAAGCCAAGAAGAAGAATGATGATTTCCATACATAAATCCTAACAGAGGAAAGACAGAAATGTGGAGAATGTTAAACTAGATCATTTCTTGCAAGCCTTATTCTTCTAAAGAGAGACTATCTGATAATAAACTTAACTGATTTTGCTACAAGTTTTATCTCTCTGAAGATAGTGAAAGCAGTTATCACTTCTCTAGATAGAATTTTGTCTCTCTTTGTTCCCCTATTCAATTATTGGGCTCCCTTTCCAGCCTCAGGACTGAACCATGACAGGTCCAAAACAATCTTGGTTGTTTTTTTCCCCTTGTCAGTGACTTTATCAAGTACGGACACATGGCACATTTCTGGGTAATGGGATAGGAAGTGAAGTTGGTAATTAAGCTTCTCTAAAAGTTTTTCCTTGACCTAAAAAAGACAATACATGATAAGTAAAACCTAGTCCTGGCTATGACAAATTCTCCTGATCCTTGATTAAATGAAAACAAACACATCAGAAAGAAACAAAAATGATAATGTGATACCTAGAGCTCCTACAACTACCTTTTGAAAATAAGGCCACCTTAGATGAGGATCAGCCCAATGACCTGAAAATGATAGAACATGGACATATAAATGATTTGGGTCTTTGATGATGTCATATTTGATTGCTTGTTATATGAAGTAAAATATACACACACCCCTCCTTTTAAGCTAATTGGATCAATGACAGAGTTTTCTCATATTTGGGAAACACACATTTGAAAAAATTAACCAATAAAAACGTATCTTTGAAGATGCCAAGTATATAGCAGTATAATTGGACAAAAAATTTATTTCAACCAAAATTTCATGATACTTGATTATTGCAAGCGCTATGCTGAATGTCAGACATATTATAAATATTACATATATATTTCACATATAAATATGTTATATACACACGTGTATATCATGTGTAAAACTGTGTATATGTCATGTGTGTGTCTAGATAAGCACTATTAAATAAGCACTGACAATCAAGTGGAAACACATGTATGCAGAATATAAAACAAATAGAAGATATCTATGCCCTTTTATTAAAAATGAAAAAGTAATATGTAACTTAGACTTTAAGAATTTGAACACATTAGCAAAAAATATGTTATTTTTTATCTGTTAATTTCAACTATAAGAAAAATTTCTTTGATCTTTTACAAAGCCACTCACCACAGTATACACTCTGCAACAGAGTAACAAAATAAATTGTTTATTTTTTAATGGTATTTTGTCAGAGCAGAAAATTTCTCAGGTAGGTGTCTGGTATAAGGATCAAATAAGAGCTCATATTGTTTTGCAAGAAATATATCCTAGGAGTATCCACTTTGGATTCCTATGGATATAGCATATCACTGGAATATGTACTGTTAGTTTTTCATTTGTTCAGTAACATGGTTGTATAAAGCGAGTAAAAGAAAAAAAAAAAACGGTACACACGCAATGACATTCTATTTAAACCATAAATATTTTAATATGTTAATATAATATTTTGTTTAATAGAGGACATAATAAACCTGGATTTTGCAAAATCAGTTTAACACTTTTTATAAAATGCTTACCAATATGATTTTAAAGTGATGAATATATATGTGTGGGTACATATATATTTTCATTTTAGAAGTGAAAAAAATTGAAAATAGATTTTAGGCTTATGTATAATAAATCTTCTGGTCTTGACTAATGATTCATGTACTAGATCATATCCCTACAATTATAGCAATAAGTTCCTCATTACAATATGATTTTATTTTGGAAATTTAATTATATTGAGTTGATTTTTTAAGATAAGTTATGGGGCAAAAAAGATGGGAGTCAAATATTTAAAAGCCTAGTGAAAAATCTCTGTACTGATCATTTTCATAGCAATGTAAATTAAATCAAAAAAAGAATAGCATATTTAAAATACCTAAGTGATCAGGTCGAACATTCTCTTGTATTTAATAAGTGTCTTGGAGAAATTAGTTAAAACAAGATTCTAAAGTTCTCTTAACTCAGAAATACTTAAGACATAATTTGAACTAACTTTTTCCTATAGATTGGCAAAAATATATCAGAGTTGGTGAAGAGTATGTTTATTGTATGATTGTGTGTATATCTGCTATTATGTGTAATATCTGTGAGAATCACTATAAACTTTACATAAACTATTACTTCTCAATCTTAATTCATAGAAAAAACAATGGTTATTATTGATGTGCATATCAATCTTGATATTTGTCATCATGTATATGTATATGTATGCACACATCATTTTTGCTCTCTCTCTATATACATATACATACGAAATCATGTATGTAAACACACAAGTTATAAAGTGAAAGCAATGTTACATATACACTGAAGAACGTGGAGATGGATATAACATTGTACAGAACAATAAGATTTGTGCATTTGTCCCCCACAACCACTCAATAAAAAGGTACTCAACAGTTAATTGTGGATTTTGAACAAATGAAAATGCTCAAATACACCAAATATTCCTAATTTGTACCTAATATTCCTAATTTATTTTCACTTAATTTGAAAAAGAAATATTGAGAGGTTGCAACACCTAACAGCTACTTGGGCATTCTTTTGTTTCGTGCATTGTTCAATATGGTAGGCATTAGGCACATGTGGCTATTAAACACTTAATATGTGATTAGTGCAAAATGAGAGTTGCTAAAAGTAAAAACACACACTAGCTTTCAAATATGTAGTGTGAACAAAAAAAGAAAATGAACTATCTCAGTATTTAGTATATATATATATATATATTTATATTATATTTATATTTTATATACATTTTGAAATGTTATTTTAACATTGTGTTATATAAATGATCAAAATTATTATCAATTTTTTTCTCTTTTTTAGCGTGACTTCATATGTAAATAGGATTTTTACATATTACAAATATGTAAAATTATATATGTGGCTCAGATTGGTGCATCACATTATATTTCTATTAATAGCACTGTTTTAGATAATCTACTATCCAGATAGATATTAGAGAGCAGAGATATGATAGGCAGAGTAATGGCTTCCCCAAATTTGTTTACTTTCTAAACCTGAAAACCTGTGAATATGATAAAGGAACTTTGCCTATATGATTAAGGTTAAGGACCTTCATAATTCTTTTTTCTTTTAAAGAGTTTATTTATTTATTTGACAGAGAGAGAGATAGCGAGAGCAGGAACACAAGCAGGGGGAGTGGGAGAGGGAGAAGCAGGCTTCCCGCCGAGCAGGGAGCCCGATGTGGGACTCGATCCCAGGACCCTGGGATCATGACCTGAGCCGAAGGCAGACGCTTAACGACTGAGCCACCCAGGCGCCCGGGACCTTCATAATTCTTGATTATCTGTGAGATCGCAATCTAATAATGTGAGTCAGTTTACTTAGTAGCTTACTAGCACAAGAAATAAATTCTGCCAACAACCAAAATGCAAGAAAGTTTTCCCACTATATGCTCCAGAAAGGAACACAGATTACTAACACCTTGATTTAAGCCTTCTGAGAACTGTACCAGACCTTTGACCCATAGAAGTATAAGCAAAACATTTGTGTTGTTTTTAGCTGCTGGGTGTGTGGTAATTTGTTACAGCAGCTATAGAAATCTAATATAACAGAAAGGATGGGCCAAGATTGTTAGCCTCTTATATCCTGAGTACTAGATTTTTAGTTACTTCTTAACCAACTTCTTTGAAATAAAAATATCAAATTTATAGTACTGGTTATTTAACAAAAAGAAGGAGGAGGGATAGAAGAAGAAAAAAATAAGGTAAAGAGGTAGGAGGAAAGAAGAAGGAAGGAGAGGGAGAACAAGAGAAGAAGGAATAAATGAAGTAAGGAAAGAAGGAAGATCAGAGAAAAAAAGGAAGGAAGGAAGGAAGGGGGGAGGGGAGAAAAATTTGAAAGCTTTCTTACATTAGAATAAGAATACAGTGCTATCTGGAAATAAACCTCAGTATTATATGAGGTTTAAAATAGGCTCAGATGGGGCGCCTGGGTGGCTCAGTCGTTAAGCGTCTGCCTTCGGCTCAGGTCATGATCCCAGGGTTCTGGGATCGAGCCCCGCATCGGGCTCCCTGCTCTGCGGGAAGCCTGCTTCTCCCTCTCCCATTCCCCCTGCTTGTATTCCCTCTCTCGCTGTGTCTCTCTCTGTCAAATAAATAAATAAAATCTTTTAAAAAAAAAAAAAAAAAAAAGGCTCAGTTTTCGTTTTTAAATCTCAAACTTCAGCCAAGTAAATTACTTTTGTTTATACAACTGCATTATCACTATAGTGTTTGACATCCCCCATCTGAGCTTTCAGAATCTTTAATGTATACCTGACTAGAGACTCTAAAACTTTCTGTGCCTAATCTGTGATTTTTACTCATTTTTTAAGGTTTTGCCTTATTTCTCCTATTAGACTATCTACATCTTACAGGCAGGATCTATGTTCATTTGCTGTTTGGATTCTTCACAGCACTCATGCAGCTCATTGGAAAAAAAATGAAGAAAATTCTTATATGCAACTAACGAATTTTTGAACTCTATGCCTGAAACTAATGATGTACTATATGTTGGCTAATTGAATTTAAATTAAAAAAAAAAAGAAAATTCATAACCAACTCTAACTGCAAATATGCTTTTATATTTAATTAGCCTGTGAAGTGTATGTTATTACCAATATAATATGTCCAGCTATGTCCTTACAAGACAAAATACTTCATTCATCAATCAATAGTAAATTCCTCTTCAAGTGTATGAATCCAAAGTAGCTAAACATCAATTAATAGGCAAATTAAAGAATCACTTAAAATAATTATGAAGTTTATACTTTTATCTTTGCTAATACAACCATAAAATCACAGAGCTAGAAAACATACACATAGTCTTTAAGGCTGGTAAGCCTTTAATTAAAATATAAAATTGGGTGTAATGGAAGTGGATCTGATTGAGGTCAGTAATAACACTATTCAACATTCCTATTGCCAAATTTAAGAGACAGGGTATGTGGTGGGATAGAAAGAAGGAAGCAGGCAAGACAGGAGGTGGGGGGACAGATTATTACTAAGAAAGTATTTTTTTTAAATAGAAGATTAGTATAGATTACAAAAGGAGTTGAAATTTTATTTTGAAAATTAATTAATCTTGAAGTTTCACGTATCTTGCTTTGCCCAGGATTTTCCTGGTTTCAGCACTAAAATTAACCAGGAATCGCCTCAGTCTCAGACTTACTGGAGTGATTCTTCCCACATACAAAAGCACACACACACAACACACTCACACAAGTACAAATACACATTCCTGTACAGATCATTCATTGCTATCATGACAGTTCACATTGTCATTTCTGATATTGGTTGATAGTTTCAGTGGGACATTTTCACAAATCTGTGTGCTAGGGACTAATAGGTGATTTCTCTTCATTTCCTGTCTCAGACTTCTGTATGCAGACCTCTTTGCTTACCCTGTATCTTCTTGATATACTGATACACTGTGTGATTGATGCTTGACAAAGACAGACTTCTTGGATCCCAAGATGAGTGTTCTTTATCCAATCCTGGGATACTTGATTTAGGTAATATAGACAATCTTATACTTGACTGCTTCAAAACAGCATACACAGTATACACAGTATACATCTATTGTTTTTATCTGCCTTGCATTCTTTTGTCCTTCTTTTGATGATTGCCCAAGGGGTAAGCCTGTTATTTATTCAAGGTCAATGTGATTTGTTCTTCCTGAAATTTAGTTATTGTTTTTGAGAGGAACAGAAAACAGAGCTGATTCATTCTAGAGAAGGTACCTGGGGACTTTTCTATTCATTACTATTACCTGGATACCCAGAAGTATCCTAGTTTTTGTTCTTACCAATACCTGGTAATCAATCATTTCTTTCAATTAGATGAGTTTTCCCTTTCAATTATTGCTTTTTTAGAAAGAAAATTACCCTGGATTAGTATCACTTGATGAATGACCACTAAATGGGAGACTCAGGAGTTGGGATAATAACAATCCACTTCCAGTTCCATTCAGGTAAATCACGATTTTTGATATAGTTTGGGAAGTGATTAACAGGTCACTTATTCTTCAGTTAAATTGTTTTCAGGTAAACAAAAAAATTAAGTTTATAAGTAATCTGTGTTTTTTAAAAAGATTTTATTTATTCATTTGAGAGAGCACACACGTGCACACACACACACACACATATACACACACAGGAGCGGTGAGGGAGGGGCAGACAGAGAAGCAGACTCCCCGCTGAGTAGGGAGCAGGATTTGGGGTTTGATGCCAGGACCCTGGGATTATAACCTGAGCCGAAGGCAGACGCTTAACTGATTGAGCCACCCCTATAAACAATCTTTGTAAATGTTTAATTTCTTCCAATTGCTTACTTAATGCTATTAGTTTGATCATAATTTCTTCTAAAATTGATATTCAGCCATCAATATATGATATTGTATTTTATCAATAACACCGAGGACACTGAGTTTTGGCCAGATCTTTTAATTGATTTTTATAATAGTGACCATTACATTTGACTCACTGTGACTTTATTACAGTTCTGATCATTCTGTTCCTATCATCATTTTCATCTTAATTTTATGTATTGAATTAGATTTATATCTATAGTCTGAACCTCTTCCCTGAACACCAGACCTTTATATCCAACTGCCTATTCTATATCTCTGCTTTAATTCCCCAAATTAAACAGATAATCCCCAAATTAAAGTGTCCCAAACTGAATTCTTTTTTTTTAAGTTTTTATTTAAATTCCAGTGAGTTACCATACAGTGTAATATTAGTTTCCAGTTTACAACATAGTGATTCAGAACTTCCATATATCACCCTGTGCTCATCACAGCAGATGTACTCTTTAATCCCCATCACCAATTTAACCTATCCCCCCGCCCACGTCCTCTCTGGTAATCATAGTTTATTCTCTACAGTTGAGTCCATTTCTTGGTTTGCCATCTTTGAATTTTCTAAACATAAATCATTAGGTACTCCTATATCCAAACCCTTCAAGTTTTTCCATCTTCTCAGAATAAAAGTTAAATTCTTTACAACTTTCATATCTCTAAGTGACCTGTCGTATCACGTATCTCATGCCACTGCCTCCTGCCTTGTTCCTAAAGCTGCCACTTCCTTGCTGGCTGTCTAACATCCCAATCCCACTTCTGTCAGAAAATTTCATACTGTCCATTCTTCCCTGATTGCTGTTCCCCACAAGCTACCCATGATTTACTTCCTTACTTTCTTCAAGAGTGTACTCCACTGTTTCCTTCTCTACAGGTTGATTTCTCTACAACCTTAACACTTCCTGTCTCTCTTAACATACTTTTTTTCCCATTCCCCTGCTCACCATTATTTCAGTATTTCATGAAATCAAAACATAGTCAATTAAAAATTCAATATTACTTTGTTCACCACTAAAAATGAAAAAAAAAATCCATCAATTATAACTGTAAAGCCACTGATCACAATAATTTTTTTTTTTAAAGATTTTTTATTTACTTATTTGACAGAGACACAGCGAGAGAGGGAACACAAGCAGGGGGAGTGGGAGAGGGAGAAGCAGGCTTCCCGTTGAGCAAGGAGCCCGATGTGGGGCCCGATCCCAGGACCCTGGGATCATGACCTGAGCCGAAGGCAGACACTTAATGACTGAGCCACCCAGGCGCCCCACAATAATTTTTTAAATTCATAAATATTGTTTGCTTTTTATTGCCTGTCCTTTCCACAAGGAGGGATGCTCCATGAAGGCAAGACCTTTGTTTTGTTTTGCTATAGTATCTCTAGTACTTATAAGCAATGTTTTATCATATAGTAAGCACCCAGAGAGTGTTTTTGAATGAAATAAAATCTCTACCAAGATTATTTGCTCCCTCCTCTGTATACCTATTGAGTAAAAGACTTTCAGGTAATAAAAGAGCATACTTTGCAGCAAACCTGAATTCATCAGCAGATGAGATTATTTCCTAATAGTTTTTTGAAGCCCTTGGCTTAAACAGTCAGGGGAAAAAACAAACAAACAAACAAGATATTTGCATTAGCTTTAAGTTTAATCAAGCAGTGAAAACTAGAAACTGAGTAGGCCAGTGTTTGTACACAAATATTGTGGGTCTTCTCAGATGTTCTTGGCTCTATTTTACTTTCACTCTTTTGGTGACATCATACCTCACCTGGGTTGCCCCTGTACTTCTGAGTTTGGATAAAGTGCCATATTTTATCTTCCCTCAAGGCCTGTTTTCTATAGGGTTTAGACTAAGGAAGATGTTTTAAAAATTATATTGTAGGGGCGCCTGGGTGGCTCAGTCGTTAAGCGTCTGCCTTCGGCTCAGGTCATGATCCCAGGGTCCTGGGATCGAGTCCCACATCGGGCTCCCTGCTCGGCGGGAAGCCTGCTTCTCCCTCTCCCACTCCCCCTGCTTGTGTTCCCTCTCTCGCTGTCTCTCTCTCTCTCTGTTGAAAAATAAATAAAATCTTTAAAAAAAAAAATTATATTGTAAAATTATCAAAAAGTTGGAAAGACTAACTAAAGACCTTGGATGTGAGGAATAAAGGTGCTGGCCACGTTACTCAGTATTAACACACAGAGATATTGGCTTATGGAATTAGGAAGACATACTCTAGTACATTCAGTTGATTTGTAGATGTGAATGTTTCATGCAATGAGGATATAAAATAACAGTTGCAGTGATATTTGCAAAAGCTATTGTAGTATGTCTATAAAAAACAATATATTATTGATTTTCATTTCACAAGATAACAGATGTAGGCACTTACATACATAATTAAAACTATTTTGATAACAAAGGAATAATGCCTTGCTGTTTTCATTTAGTTGCAAGAACACTGGCACCATGGAAAAATGGAGGTGGTAGTAAATAGAATAATAATCCCCCAAAGATGTTCATGTCCTAATTCTCAGAACCTATAAATATGCTTTGTTACTTGGCAAGGGAAAATTAAGGTTGCAGATGGATTATAGATTGGTCCTTAAATAAATGAATTATGGTGGATTATCTGGGTGGGCCCTATATAATTAAAAGGATCCTTAAAAGTGGAAGAGAAAGATAGAAGAGGAAATCCAAATCAGAAAGAGATTTGAAGATGTTGCCATTGAAGATGGAGGAAGGAGCCACAAGTCGAGAAATGCAAGTGGTCATTAGAAGCTGGAGAAGGCAGATGAATTTTTCCCTAGTGCCCCTAGAAGGAACTCAGCCCTGCTGAAACTTTGATTTTAGTTTAGTGAGACACATTTTGGATTTGGGATCTTCAGAAATGTGAGATAATACTTTTGTGTTGTTTTAAGACACTAATTTTGTGGCAGTTTGTTAGAACAGCCATATAGGAAACTATTTCCTATTGGAATAGAAATACAGAGGTCATATGATCATGTTGATTCTTTGGTTTCAAAGAGTAAGGTCAGGCATTAACCTTCATGACATGAGCCTATGCTAGGGACTTGGACTATCTAGCTCCTACATATTCCTACCAATGATCTTACCAGTGCTAGAACTACTCATAAACCCACTGTATAACTCTCTTCATCACACTAGGTAGGGGCTGATACTGATGTAATCACAAGGGACAGATCCTTGTTGTCTAATGTTCCAAGAACAACTGGATGATTTGATAAAATAAAGCAAGAAGTTTTTGTTCACTGGGGCACCTGGGTGGCTCAGTCATTTAGGCGTCCGGCTCTTGATTTTGGCCAGGGTCATGATCTCAGGGTTGGGAGATCGAGCCCCACATCAGGCTCCGTGCTGGGCATGGAGCCTGCTTGAGATTCTCCCTCTCCCCTGCCCCTTCCCTCGCATCCCACCCACACATGTGCTCTCTTTCTCTCTCTCTTAAAAAAAAAAAAAAAAAGAACTTTTGGATTGCTAACTATGTGTAGATAACATTATCTGTTATTTAAAGGGCTACAATCCTGGAGAAACAAGAAAAACTTTAAATAAAAAAATGTATAACTCAAGATATTTGTTGATATAAGGTCAAAGTATGTGCCACAGTTATGTCACAGGTATTCAAAGTATAGAAATATTACTGTCAACTGGGGACATTAAGGCAAAATACATAGTGTGGAAGAAAATGTTTCCAAGAGGAACCTTGAAATATAATTGGATTTATATTGCTATTAGTTGAGTGGGCATGAAGCTTGCCTTAAGTTTTGTTCCTTAAAAACAGACAATGAGACAGGATTTAAGTGTAAGAGGTTTATTTGGGAGGTTGGAAAAGAAGGAAGAGGGGGACTGAGATGGGGGACAGAAGACCTCCAATGAAGGATGTTTTATTGACCAAATTACCGTTGTGGATGACTGTATTTCAATCCTGCTAGGGTGCTCTGGAGAATAATTTGCATATGCCTCAGAATTTCCCCAGTCAAGTTTTAAGGGAGCTGGGGTATTTATCAAACTCATTTCATAAGTTCTTCATAGCTGTTTTTGAATGAATGAACTCCCCAGAAAGTCAGGCTTGCATTGCTTGCAGGCTAAATAAATTCTCATAACCATAAAAAAACGTGAAAGAGTTTCTCTTTTTTTTTAATTTAAAAAAATTTTAAAAAAATTTTTACTTAAATTCAATTAACATATAATGTATTATTGGTTTCAGAGGTAGAGGTCATCAGTCTTATATAATACCCAGTGCTCATTACATCATGTGCCCTCCTTCATACCCATCATCCAGTTACCCCATCCATCCACCCCTCCCCCTCCAGCAACCCTCAGTTTGTTTCCTATGATTGAGAGTCTCTTAATGCCTGGGTGGCTCAGTCGGTTAAGCATCTGCCTTCAGCTCAGGTCATGATCCCAGCGTCCTGGGATTGAGTCCCGCATCAGGCTCCCTGCTTGGCAGGGAGTCTGCTTCTCCCTCTGCCTGCCACTGCCCCTGCTTGTTCTCTCTCTCTCTCTCTGACAAATAAATAGATAAAATCTTTAAAAAAAAGTCTCTTATGGTTTGTCTACCTCTCTGATTTCATCTTGTTTTATTTTTTCCTCTATTCCCCTATGATCCTCTGTTTTGTTTCTTAAATTTCACATTATCAGTGAGATCATATGGTAATTGTCTTTCTCTGATTGGCTTATTTCACCTTAGCATAAAACCCTCTAGTTCCATCCATGTCGTTGCAAATGGCAAGATTTCATTTTTTTTTTTGATGGCTGATATATATACCACATCTTCTTTATCCATTCATCTGTTGATGGACATCTTGGCTCTTGACATGAGTTTCTTATACTAAGAAGACGTCAGTCAGAATATACATGAGAGTGCCAGGTAGATATGGGCAGGGAGAGTACCAGTAGCATTTACTGTACATGGTTCAGCATCCATTCATGTCCATCCTTCACTGTCATTGACAAAATGGTATTGTGTTACAGATTCTTAAAAGAAAAAAAAAAATAACAGGAAGATTAGTTGTATAAACTATAGTCCCTCTTGTTGCAGTACTCAAGGCCCTAATATCAATCTACCTCCTCTAGAATCCATTCTAGACTTTCCTCTCTGGGTTATCACTTCTGCTGGAGTAGGTACTTGCCAGGTAGGGCAACCAAGGCCTTCATTTCTAAGGAATTTAAACTCTTGGTTTCTGTGAAAACTGAATTTCTTCAAGATCTTTGGTAAAGTTCTTGTTTCTCATTAGGCTGTGGTTACTGCAATTACACATTTATAATTAATACAAGACAGGGAAGTACAAAGAGGTGCCCCAGTGAATCCTCTGTGCTCTGGACTCAATGTTCTCATTATATCACAATAATCAGATATACTCAGGATAATCAGGATCAATTACCTTTGCATGAATAGTAGCTAATTTCTTTGTGTAATATCCTTTGTCAGAAAATGAATCCCTTGGTCTAGGGTAATGTCATGTGAGATAACAGTAAATTAGATACTGTGAGCACATTAGTAATGGTGCTAACCATGGACCTGTGGGTGGTTAATAGTAGCATCTGGAATATGTATTGATATCCATAAGAACATGATGCTTCCTTTCTAGGGTAGAAAGGATCCAATTTAATTAACTTGCCAAAGTGACAAGCTTGGTCTCCTCAAGCTTAAGCAACATTCTTAGGGTCTAGCTTCAGTATCTGTTGCTGACTATTCAGTCAGCAGTAGCAATAGATATATCAGTCGTGGTGATTGGCAGTCAAGCCTGTTGGGCCCATGCAAACCCTATATTCTGCCTCCAGATTACTCTATCCATGGATCCACTGTGCTCCCACAGGTGTGATAGAAAAAAGAGGAGGCTGACATCCCCTGAACAAGCCATTCTTTCTTTTTGGTTACTTAGTATCTTTTGTGTGGAGGATGCTTTTTGGTGAGTATTTATGTTAAGAGACAGATTCTCATACTTTGTACCCACTCTCATAAGCCAATTCACGTGTTTCTTCATGTATCAATATTTCAATTCCAACCATTACTTCCCATGATTCTGTGTATATTCCTATATAAGAACATGTCTTTCTCCACATGAAATTGATAACCAGGTAGACTGCTTGAAGATCTGCCCCCTGGGAGGCTTTCCTTAACCATGTCTTTCAAGATCATTCCTGGGTTATAGTAGCCCTCAGTTTCTACTTTGTTAACATATTGATCTGACTCATCTCTGAACAAAGCCCTAATATTTTCCTCTTCTGTTAACTGGTCATGGCAATAATCCCTACTCCCAGCAAAGCTGTAGATGTGAATTTAGGGAGAGGTGTCAGGTCAGTGTAATACAAGTAAATGAGAAGGGACAAAGGGGTCTAGACCACTTCTTGTGTTCTTTATATTGTATTAGGCCTGGGTTCAAATATGCCAGTCCCACCTTATGACATGGTGATTCAGACAATATTCATTTCATGATGGGTATCTATGATCATGTAGACATTTGATGTACCATAGTCAGGCTTTACAATATTTATAGGACTTCCTTGTACCTTGCATTGAAATTTTCCTGTCAGGGATTGCCAGAGGCTCAGCATACTAGATTTGATTTTGGCTACAATATATGAAAATTTCATTTACATATACCATCTTTCATCTACCTTGCCACCACATATAGGTTACTTTTGTAAATTTATGTAACACAGATAAATCTGTTTTTGTTAATATTTTTCCCATAGCTAGTATCACTTGAGTCTTCTTTTTCCTGCTTTCTACTCCCAACTTCTTCAACTTTATGCTTACATTTTGTCAAAGTTAATGATATTTTCATTCTGTATTATTAATATGTAAAAGGTGTCCTGGGCAGTCAATTTGTGCGTTTTATATTTTGTTCTATAGGTTTAGATTGCCACACCCTTTTGTTTCGTTCAAAGGATAATGTTTTTGGTACAGAGGTGGAATGAATTTTCCATTATCCATTGCTTGGATTTTACCATATTATCTATCATCATGGAGCTGGGTATTAGAGGAAAGAACATTTACAGGTTGGGGAAGAAGTAAGCCAGAGTGGTTACTCTGCAAATGTTATTTTGTGTAAATTATAATATTTTTGTTACTAAGTTTTCACACTTATAAAATGAAAGGTTCAGTTAGGAGGACCTCTGATTGTTTTCAGTTCTAAAATTATATGACTTCGAATCAAATTATGCCTTTAAATCTAATCTTATGTTATTCTAGTTAGCTTCTAGCCAATTGAACACATTAAATTTTCTATCATCCAGAATTCAAAATATATCCAGAAAATAAATTATATGTTGAATGTGCTTTGTGTATATATATATGTATATATATATATATAAACATATATACACACACACACACACATATATATATACTATTTACCTTTTTTATTGAGCTATAAATTAACTAGAGCATCCTTATCTTCACAGATAATTCCAGAACTGTGGAATCTTTTGTTGTATATAGTCTAAATGATAGGATATCTTATACTACAACCTGAACTTGCTCCACAGACCTATTTTGCTCTTTTAAACCTTCCAAGACATTTGATAAATAAGTTGAGCTGTATTCCCAACTGAATTATGTGCTAGCTTCAAAATATGTAGAGGCCTTCCAAACACAATGCCACTTTTTGAGTGGAAATAGTGTAGGGTGCCATGACTTGTCCTTTATCTTGCATGGGATGTTGCTGTATAACCCCAGATATTGGACATGTAAAACCTTCATTAATGCCATAGGCCTCAATCTTTGGGGGGCTTGATCTCCTATCTCTATCATGTGTGTATCTTACAGAGGGTCCAGAACAGTTGCCAGTTTTTGTTCACCAGTTCTAACACCATAATTTATCAATAGAATTGACTTGAGAGGAAATATACTAATCCTGATCTTAAAATTTTGTTCCATAAAAAAAATGAAAAGTTTATATAAGTGAAAACTTTTTCTAGTTTATTTTAAAATTTGTTTACTTTAATAGAAACATTCTTTCATTCTCGGGAATGATTCTTATTTGATAATAGGTTGTTTTTCCTTTTACCCCTTGGAATATCTTGTAGGAACATGAATGTCCAGTTCATGGATATGACTTCAGCATAACTTTTGCAACTATAGACATTTTGCTGTGCAAATGAGTTTGCAGATACATGACCAGAAATTCTTGCTTATACCAAGTACAAATCTAATCTCAGTACAAATGGCAGTTGAGGCCATTATGTGCACAAGCTTTTCATTATTTAAGCATAGTTTCTTTGCCCTGTAAATTTTTTGACATACAATATTGGATTGGAGGTACTATTTTCATCCATCTTCATATATGCAACTCACTGAAGCAATAAGCATAGGGTACTGACTATTCGTATTGATGGTGGTAAAATATACTCACATTGTTTATGATGAATAACTTTTCTCCCAATTATATATTTATTATAGCTATATTTTTCTGACTATAGATACATACTATCATGCCAATAAAATGCAAATTTGCATCTTTGCAAATTTGTGCCATTCCAGTTAGAGATAAAATGATAGGAAATAAAACAAGGAGGGCAGATTATTTTCTATTGGCATAATCAGAGAAGGTCTGAACAAATCACTGTCGACATGATTTGCTTTGATAAAATAATAAAGACATATTAAAATAAATATTAAAAGCTCACATAGCGCATAAATACTGAAAACACATAATTAGAGTCCTAACTTTATATTGGCTCAGGTTTAGTGCTTATATGGTATATAAATTTATAGAGTTTACTTATGTTCTAAGCACCTGGGTTGTATTGTCTATAGAATGGGGGTAATGAGAATGCTTATCTCAAAGGATGGTATTCAGGAAAAAAAAAGAGAGATGTGGTCTTTCTTGTCTCTAATGTGGTATACCATGCAAAAGAAAAATTTATAAAATTAAAATCTAATAGAAGAATTTGAGTTCCATCCAAATATATTACTTCCTTTCTTGCAAAATATTACTAACATTATTTTAAAGATATACATCAATTTTAAAAAGATGTAATTTCTTGGATTATCTTTGTTTTTGCCTTGACACATTTTTATTAATATATTTCCTCCACATTTCACTTTTAATCTAATTTATCTAATTTTTGATTACTCAAATATTTTTTGTCTTCTTTTAAAATATTATTCTGAATAATCAATATGAAGTAACTTCTCTGATCTAACTTTTAAAATAACACATAAAATAGTCAATGAACACCCACAGTGAATTATTTCAAATACCTAGCATTATATATACAGTATGTTCCTCGTTTAGTAATATAATAAAATTCTTATTGACCACTTTCAAGACAATAATAATTTGATAGCTGCAAGAGACTTACAAAGAATTAAGCATCACCTAAATTTATCACTTTATTCCATTTGCTATCAATTTAAGAACTGGATGAAGAACACAAAGAAAAGTAAAATGTTTTAAATTATGTATACATTATTATATATACAATGGAATATTATGCAGCCATCAAAAGGAATAAGATCTTGCCATTTGCAACGACGTGGATGGAACTGGAGGGTATTATGCTGAGCGAAATAAGTCAAACAGAGAAAGACATGTATCATATGACCTCACTGATATGAGGAATTCTTAATCTCAGGAAACAAACTGAGGGTTGCTGGAGTGGGGGGTGGGGTGGGAGGGATGGGGTGACTGGGTGATGGACGCTGGGGAGGGTATGTGTTCTGGTAAGCACTGTGAATTGTGCAAGACTGTTGAATCTCAGATCTGTACCTCTGAAACAAATAATGCAATATATGTTAAGAAAGAAAAAAAGAAGAAGAATGTAGCAGGAGGGGAAGAATGAAGGGGGGGAATCGGAGGGGGAGAAGAACCATGAGAGACGATGGACTCTGAAAAACAAACTGAGGGTTCTAGAGGGGAGGGGGGTGGGAGGATGGGTTAGCCTGGTGATGGGTATTGAGGAGGGCACGTTCTGCATGGAGCACTGGGTGTTATGCACAAACAATGAATCATGGAACACTATATCTAAAACTAATGATGTAATGTATGGGGATTAACATAACAATAAAAAAATTATGTATACATTATTATGTGCTTGTTTCTATTACATCTGTGTAAAACATGCAAAACTGCATATTATGACTCAGATAACATGATTGATTTTATAAATTGCATGTGTTTCTAAACTGTTTTTTTATTCTATAAGTGTAAAAAACGTTTCTTTAATTATCTGATAGACAGTGAGTTTCATAATTAAATTTGAAGAATGCATTTCTGTAGAGTCAAGGAGGTTAAGTTACTGTCCCAGTATTAGGGTATTTCCTTTGATACAGGAGTTAAACTTTAAGTCCTTGATTCCTAGTTCTCTTATGACTTCATAAGACTATATAATACTGAAAGAATGAAATGCGTTGAGCTGACAAAATATAACAAAATACAGCTGAGAGGATATGTAATTTTTCATGTTACACATTTACAAATTTGTCATGCACATTTAACATTAAGTACAGGGAAACAAACAATTTTTAAGTGAAATTTTCTATTTGTAACATGTCTATAAGTTGAAAATATAAGTACTGTAGTGAAGCAAAACTTGTCAGAGTAATGCCCAAACTTTTCCTTATCTGTAAGAGAGCTAGAGTTTTAATAAATCAGATAGTATTCTATGTGCACACAGGTTCTGTCTTCTCCACCAAAATGGTGAACAAGAATTTAATTACTTCCTATCAGATAAATATCTATGAAGACACAAATATCTACTGTCAGGAAGTAGCCCAAAACAATACATTTTGGATGGATCACTGAACATAAGTCAAATATCTAGACTAATAGAGGAAAAAGAAAGAAGAAAGAAAAAGCAGCTATGTCCTTGATCCCAAAATGAGAGATTCCTTAGTTCACTACTTCTATTCTCTAAGTATAGCCTCTATTACATTTTATGTAGATAGACTCTTACTGATTTTCTTCTCAAGACTGTTCATATCATCTATAGTAACTATCAGGATAAATTGAAAATTCCAGAACATGACATCTAAATAAAATAGCTATATTTATGCTAGCATTTTAGTACATCATAATATAAATTTCTTTACTCAAAAATGGAGTGTTTTTACTGTTAAGAGACAGATAAATGACAGCACTTGGAAAATAAGTAAGTTTTGGCATAAATCATTTGGCATTCACCATATCACAACATATTATACAAGGTAAATGTGTGTGTCCTATAAAGGAAATTTATGGATATTGCATAGCTTTTAATGATAAAAATGTAATTTTAATTAAAGTATTTTTCTTTTTACTTATATGTGAATTAAAAAAATATATGTAAACTCAGTTAAAAGTATCAGCATTTCTGTGCAGAACATTGTCCAAGTGGTCAAAGGTGACCTTTTAAAAGTCTACAATGTGTAATATTCTATTCAAAAAAATTTGACTTAATTGAACTTGATGTAGAATAAATCCTTAGAAATTTGGTTGAGATGCTTCTGCTATTAATAATGGTTACAAAATTAGATTATTAACAATTCTATGTGTTATTTAATCCTTAAAGAGAGAATAAATGATCTGTCACATTAAGGCACTATGTCTAGAATAGCATATATCTAATAGTTGGGATTATGCAGTAGCGGAATTTCAGGGTCTGTCTTCATTTAACATCAATATTAAATAATTAGTTTATACGAGTATAAAATAATGTGGTCTTTTAAAAATTATTTTTCAAAACCAGTGTAGATCAGATATTATATATTAGACTTCTGTGCTGATTTTTACCAGTTTCTCCCTACATAAATTTGTTTTCCAATTTGTTTTAAGAGATTAAGAAATACATTGCTTTTTTTCTCTACACTAAGCTGTGATTCCATTGATGGCAGAGATGAGGTTTTTACAGTACTTAGCAACCTAGTCAGTCCATCATACGTACTCAAAGAATTTTATTGTATGCATAAGAGGTGTTATGTGCCATATTAGAAGGAAAGGTAAGGAGGGGCACCTGGGTGGCTCAGTTGGTTGAGTGTCTGCCTTTGGCTCAGGTCATGATCCCAGGGTCCTGGGATCGAGCCCTGCAAAGGGCTCCTTGCTCAGTTGGGGGGTCTTCTTCTCCCTCTGCCTCTGCCCCTGCTCATGCTCTCTCTCTCTCGCTCACCTTCTCTCAAATAAATAAAGTCTTAAAAAAAAAAAAAAAGAGGAAAGGCAAGAAATGTTTATAACAGGACAAATAGATTTAAAGTAAAGGATGAAAAAAGATATTCCATGCAAATAGTAACAAAAAAAGAGTTGGTATGACTATACTAATATCATACAAAATAGATATTAGAAAAAAATGTTACAAGAGAGAAAGATGACTGTATAAGTTGGTATGTTGATGTAAAAAAAAGGGTCAATTCATCAATTGTAAACATGTATACACCAAATAACAGTTCTCCAAAATATATGAAGTAAAAATTGATGGAATTTAAGGGAAAAGAAATAGAATGTTATATAAAAATAGAGGGATTGTTCAATAATCTACTTTCAATGGTAGAAAGAATAGTTAGAATATCAATAAGGAAATCAAGAACTTGAAAACACTACAAACCAACTAGAGCTATCAAACATCTGTATAACACTCCTCCCCAAAATAGCAGAATGCACAGAATATACAAGAGCATAGGGAATACTTTCCAGATAGACATATATTAGACTATGAAACAAGTCTTAATAAATTTTTAAAGATTCAAATCATAAAAATGTGTCTTTTCTGACAACAAGGAATGAAGCTAGAAATCAATAAAAGAATAAATACGGAACATTCACAGATACTTAGAATTGAACATCACACTCTAAAAAACCAATAAGTCAAAGAAAAACAATTCTGATTTCACAAGGGAAATTTGAAAACACATTATGATGAAAAACAAAAACACAACATACCAAAACTTGTTGAGTATAGAAAGAGCAGTGCTCAGAGGTAAAATTATAACTGCAAATTTATAATGAAGAAAATTTTCAAATCAATTACTTAATGTTATACCTTGAAGAATTAATAAAAGAAGAGGAAATTAAACTGAAAGCCAGCAGGAGGAAAGAAATAATAAAAAATCAGGGCACAGATAAATAGAAAATAGAAAAATAATAGAGCTAATTGATAAAACCACATGTTCATTTTTTAAATGATCAATAAAATTGACAAAACTTTATCTAGAGTGACTAAGGAGAAACAGAGAAGATGCAAGTAATTAAATCAAAGGAAAAGTTGGGACATTACTGCTGACCCTATAGATGTAAAAATGATCTATGAGCAATCTTTTGCCAATAATTAAATAACCTAGGGAAAATGGACAAATTCCCAGAAATATACAAAATACCAAAATTAACTCAAGAAGAAATAGGGTATCTGAAAGACTTGTAACAAATAGAGATTTAATCAGTAATGAAGAACCTTCCAATAGAGAAAAGTGGAAGACCATATGACTTCACTGGTGAATTTTACCAACATTTAAAAAAGAATTAACACCAATTCTTCAGAAACTCTTCCTAAAAATAAAAGAGGAGAGAACACTTTCTTACTCATTCTATGATATCAGCATTACCCTGATACAAAAGTCTCAGAAAGACACCAGAAGCAAAGAAAACTGCAAACCAGTTTCCCTTATGAGTATAGAGGCAAAACTCCAAAACAAAATACTAGCCAACAAAATCCAATAGCATATTGAAAGGATTATATGTCATGACTGAGTGGGATTTATCCCAGGAATACAAGATTGTTTCAACATAAGACGATCAATGTTATGTACTATATTAATAGGTCAAGGAGAAAAATAATTACATCATCTTAATTGAGGCAGAAAAAAATTGTCAAAATCCAATACACTCATGAAAACAAAAACAAAAACAAAAACAAAAACGCCTCAGAAAACTAGAAGTAGAAGGAAACTTCTTCAACATGATAAAGGAAATCTATGAAAAATCCACAGCTAACATCATTCTCAATAATGAAATAATGAAAGACTGAACTGTTGTTCTAAGAATAAGAAAAGGAATAGGGATAAGACAAGGATGCTCACTCTCACCACTACTATTCGGCAATGTACTAGAACTTCTAGCCAGAATAATTAGATGGACAAGTGGAAGGAAGGGAGAAAAAAGAAAAGACATCCAGATTGGTAAGAAAGAAGCAATACTCTCTCTTCCATAGGTGGCATAATGAATGATCCTATGTAGAGAAAGTCTCCCCAAATTTAAAAAAATCTATGATTTGTGCTTAAGTGACTTAGTTGTGGGGTACAAAATCAACACACAAAAGTCACTTGACTTTTACTTATTGTTTACTGCAATAAACAATATGAAAAGGAAATTAAGAAAACAATTTGTTTTACAATAGCATTCAAAAGAATACCTAGGAATAAATTTAACCAAGGTAGTGAAAGATGTGTACACCAACAATTACAAAACTTTACTGAAAGAAATGAAAGAAGACCTAAATAAATGGAAATAAATTCCACATTCATGGATTTGAAGACTTAATATTATTAAGGTGGCAGTACTACCCTAGGCAGTCTACAAACAATGCAATCACTATGAAAATTCTAATGTTTTATATCCAGAAATGGAAAAGCTTCTCCCTAAATTAACATAGAATTGCATGGGGCCACAGATAGCCAAAATGATATTGAAAATGAAGAACACAATTGGAGAACTCAACTTCCTGATTTTATTTTATTATTTTTTTTAAGATTTTATTTATTTATTTGACAGAGAGAGACACAGCAAGAGAGGGAACACAAGCGGGGGGAGATGGAGAGGGGGAAGCAGGCTTCCTGCTGAGCAGGGAGCCCAACGTGGGGCTCGATCCGAGGACCCCTGGGATCATGACCTGAACCGAAGGCAGATGCCCAATAACTGAGCCACCCAGGCGCCCCCTCAACTTCCTGATTTTAAAACTTTCTATAAAGCCACAGTAATCAAAACAATGTTTATTGACATAAGGCTAGACATACGGACCATTAGAATTGAGATTCCAGAAATAAACCCATATCTCAGTGGAAAATTGATTTAGACAGGATATTAAGACTATTCAATGGGGAAAGAATAGTCTCTTCAACAAGTGGTGATGGGAAAACTGTATATTCACATACAAAAAAATGAAGTTAGAGTTTCCCCCTACCCAAATAGAAAAATTAACTCAAAATGGATCAAAGACCAAAACATATGTTCTAAAATTATAAAACTCTTAGAAGAAGTCATAGGGGAAAAGTTCACGACTTTTGATTTCACAGTGATTTCTTGGATTTGACAATAAAAGTACAAGCTACAAAAGAAAAAAATAGATAAACTGAACTCCATCAAATTTTAAAGTTTTGTGTATCAAAAGACATCAAGAAAATGAAAAAAGCAACTTATAGGATGGGAGACAATATGCAAACCCTATATATGATAAGGATCTAGTACAGAACTCTTACATCTCAAAAACAAAAGGGCAAGTCAATTAAAAAAAATGGGCAAAGTACACGAATAGACATTTCTCCAAATAAGACATACAATTTCCAACAAGCACATGAAAAAATACTTATCATCAATCATTAGGGAATGAAAATTAAAAGCATAATAATCTACTACTTCACACCCACTAGTATCAAGATAATTAAGAACTATATATATGAAATGAAATGTTGGTGAGGACGTGGAGAAAATCAACCTTTCCTACATTGCTGGTAGGGATGTTAAATGGTTCGTCAAATGTGGAAAACAGTTTGGTAAGTTAAACACAGAATTACTATATGATCCAGCAATTCTGCTCATAAGTATATACTCGAATGGAAAGCAAGTAGTCAGATACTTCTGAATGATTGCTCATAGCAACAATATTCACAATAGCCAAAATTTGGAAACAACTCAAATATCCATTAGAGGATGAATGGGTAAACAAATTGTAGTGTATGCATATAATGAAATATTAGCCATAAAGAGGGATAACATACAAATACATGTTATAGCATGGATAATCTTTGAAAACATGTTAAGTGAAAGAAGTCAGATATAAAGGATTACATATTGAATGATTCCATTTATATTAATTTTTCAGAATAGGTAAGTGTGTAGCTATATAAAGCAAATTGATGGTTATCAAGGCCTACGAATGGAGAATGGCATGTGACTGATTAATGAGTATATGGTTCTCTTTTGGAGTGATGAAAGTATTTTGAAACTAGACAGAGGTGGTGATTGCCCAATATTGTGAATGCACTAAATGACATGGAAGAACACACTTTAAAATGGCTAAAATGGTAATACACATTCTGGAGATCTGGTGTACAATATTGTGCCTATAATTAAGAATAGTGCATTGTGCACTTAAAATTTTGTTAAGAATGGTAGATCTCATGTTAAATGTGCTTACCATAATAAAAAATGATTAATTTTATGTTATGTGAATGCCACTTAAATTTAAAAAATAATTCATTTTTTCTTGCCCTACTTTCTGTCTTCATAACTAGTTCATGTTATAATGAATATAAGCATTTGGTGTTTTTCTTGGCTGTCTGTAATATACCATCAATTCTCAGGAAACTTCTCCATTGTTTTTGTGTTTGGTGAGAAATAGTACACTGCCTACTGTGGATGGATGGATAATGGATGTTGAAGTGGGGAGAGCCTTCCTCTCCCAAATCTCCATTTTATGGGCTTGTGAACTTGGCTCATGTTCAGCCAATTACATGGCTCTTCCTTGAAGACTAAACATGGAACTAGTGAAACAAAGGGCTGTTAGAAATCAATTATGGTCATTGGAAGCAGGGTCAATTAATGTTGGGGTTCTATAGTACGGAGGAAAATGTCTCGGTGGGAATGGTTCTAGTAAACTATGGTGGTTTTCCTACTCCCTTTTTTGCTTTTAAAATTGCCCCATTCGTGAATTTCTTACAAATTTGATCCTTCTTCCTCTATTCAGGTCTATGAGTCTTCTAAATTCTTCAGTAAAATTGTGCTGTTAAGTCTGTTCGTGGGAGGGTGGTGTGTGTGTGTGTATGTGTATGTGTGTGTATGTGTGAACATACACTTCCACTCATACTTGGATTAGCCAGAATAGGTTTCTGTTGCTTGCAACTAAGACTTATGACAGATATGTTCATGATTGTTTATGTGTAATTCCTTATTTTTTTCCTTTATGGACACTCATATTTCCCAGATAATATAAGTAGTGCATTATCATTGAGGCAGTTTATCTCCCTGAACTTTGGAAAGAAAAAGGTCTTAATATTTTAAAATCCTTGGCTGAGGCTTGTTATTTGTCATGGAACTCAGAAACATTTTACATGCTTAGTAGTGTTTTGCTTTTAATACTGGTTTGGGCTTTCTTAGGAAGATTTTACATAGTTGAAATTATGATAATAAAAGTATATCATTTTTCAAATGAATATTCTGCTACTTGATTTTGGATAAATTTTGCAGCATTCCCAGTATTCTTAATGTACTAGAGAAAGAGTAAGGTTCTCCTCTGTCACAGTTTCTTTCAATGTGCTACAGTGGGATTTAAGTTCATTAAAAAAATATTTGTGTGATATTTTATAGTAAAACATCTATAAAAATTGATCCCCTGTTGACAGCATTGTATTGGCATCCATGTAGCACCATATTGCAGAGTAGGTCTCATGAGGCGCATTAGATATCCATTGCCAAAAAGCTGACATCTGGTTCATAACTTTTAGTGTTGGTTAGTGTGTCTCTTGGTAAAGCATAAATACACTAAATCAAGTACTAAAGATGTATTGATTTGAAATTCCAAAGGGGAAGCATGTAAATATCAAAGCTATTTTCTGTGTGATTAATTTCTAATTATGTATTTGTGAAAATTAACTGTTTTTATAACATTATCTAAGTTCAAATGGAAAACCAACAGTCTTAAAGGAAATTGAAATAATAGAAATTTTGGAAGAGCAAAAATATTATTCCCAAATGCTTTCCTCCCTTGCAAGCTGTAATGAGTTTTAGGATTGGCTAGATGTTAAGGAATTAGGGAAAAATTTCAGAAAATTGTAGGGTCACATGTTTGCTTATTAATAATAAGAAAACCATTGTGAAATTGTAATATATGAATCAACTATCAACATAATGATGCTTGCAAAACACAGCATGCATTTATTTTTTTTTTTTTTACACTGTTCCTCTGACATCAAATCCTGTCTATTAAAATATATCCAGGTTCTTATAATCCAACAATTAGAAGCAAGCAGATCTTATAGGTAGAAATCTTCAGGTGCCACTTTGAATCTAAGCATGTATAACTAAATTATGCCACAGCTGGCATTTTATGAAAGTCTTGGCAGAAGTGTATGGATATAAAATGAGAATGCAAGAACTATCATTAAATGTAAATGACAACCAAAATATCAATGGCAACTTGGGAGCAAGTTTACCTAAGTTATTTTGAAAATTTAAAATACTGCTTTCTATCTAAACTCTGAATTTTACCATTCCATTGACTTTAGCATCAATATTTGAAAAAAATATTTCTAAAGATACAACTCAGTCAAGCAATTTAAAAAACAAACAGTCAAACCCAAACAACAACAACAACAACAAAACCATACAGGCTTTTGTTGATGCTACTGCTGCCGGATTTTTTTTTTTTTTTCATTTCTCTATTACTTATGCAAGTGGTTACTTATTTGTGTGATTAAATAATGATTCACCTTTCCAGTGATACCCTGTATAACAGTGATAATTCATTATACTAATAGTTAGCTTGGAAGAATGGCACTCTGTTTCTTCTTCTTTTTTTTTTTTTAGTTTCTTTTTTTTTTCAAATTTTTACTTAAATTCCAGTTAGTTAACATACAGTGTAATAGTTTCAGGTGTGCAATTTAGTGATTTGACACTTCCATACAATGCCCAGTGCTCATCACAAGTGCTCTCCTTAATCCTCATCACCTATTTCACCCATCCCTCCACCTCTCTTCCCTCTGGTAACCATCAGTTTGTTCTCTATAGATAAGAGTCTGCTTCTTGGTTTGCCTCTTTCTTTTTTCCCTATGCTTCTTTGTTTTGTTTCTTGAATATTCCAGTATTTCTAGAATGTAAGGTACCTTGCATGTTTATGATAAATTATGATAACTTAAAAGAAATTGAACAAACTTGGAATTTTCTCAAACTCTCTCAAATGTAACTCATAGTTTTTGAATAGGAAAAAACTTTTCCTTGAGAAAGAAACATTAAGCACATCAGTTAACTTAGCAGTTATTCAGATAATAGGATCTTGGTTCAAATTCCGAGTTTGTTCAATATTGGAATATTCATAAACTAGGAAAAAAAAAGATGTTTCCTAAAGTGTTTTTCTTAAATTGTTTTTGGGGACACACTCATTTAGCTTAAGTCTGGTTCAGTGAAAAGATGTTACTAGATAAGAAATACATTTAGAACTTGAAGGAATTGACTTGAGGGAAGGCACTGGAGTAATCTGAATTCAGATCTCAGTTTCCCAAGTAGTAGTAACTGAAATTTGTTCCCCAATTAACACCTTTAGATTGAGTAGCATATCTTTACTATGGCACATGGTCACCTGTATCAGAGTCTTTTGTGGTGTTATAAAATGCAGACAGTTGGATGGACTGAACAATTCTATCCTATCATGATCTCTGGGAGAGGGGGGTCTGGTAATACATTTTAATTAGCACTCCAGTTGAATCTTAATGCACATTAAAATTTGACAAGTGTTTACCTAATGACTTAGTCCCTGCTTTATACATATTGAGCAGTTAATTTCATTCATACTGATGTCAAATTCTATGTCACTAGGATCCAAAACATACGTTCTCTGGAATCACTGTCATTGATTTATGAAATGTCATATATTTAAAGACATACATTTTAAACATGTTATGACTGTGGAAAGTCAAGAATTTAGGAACAGTGGAACCACAAGGAGTGTTGCCTATTAATGTCCAATTCCTAGTATCCAAAGATGTGTGGTAAAGATCAGTATGGGTCAGCACCAATATTCAAATATGTCAGAGAGAGTGGCAATGCTCAGAATCGGATGCTGTGGTTTTCTATCTGGTATGAAATTATAAACAGTCAGAACTAGGGGGATTTGGAACACCATCAAGTAAAAGAGAGTTCGGGGAATAGTTTAGTTCTCAGGCTATGGAAGATAGAATGATATATTGTATATTGTTATGGCATTTTGAAACTGATAATTTATGATAATATGAACTTAAGCCTACTGTAAAAAAATAATGGAAAAATTTGTCCCTTAAAGATATCACAGATTCTCAGATGACCCTTTAGGTAAACTAAATAGGGAAGTTAAATGAAGTATGTGCATAGGTTCTACTTATGAATCTAAGGTTCTTAGCACACTGTCAGGTTTATTCTAATTTGATTCAAGAGGTGTGTAGCACTGACGAGATTTAGTATCTGTAGCTGAGTAAGACCAAGAAGGCAGAGACTGGCAGGTGGCTTTGTCCTTAGGTAATTAGTTAGAACTTGGGATATATTTACCAATGATGACAAAGTCGTGAACAATGGCTATGTATAGTTCAATTCATTTCCTTTTAACAAACACAGTTCAGTGATTCACTGTGACAGGTACTCGCAGACACTGCTGATACAACACAGAATAAAACACAGGATCTGCCCTTATCAAGCTTGCAGGAGGTTGCAGGTATTCTAGATGAGATATATGAGCTTTCTTAGTGTTGCATCTAAAATATTTTTGTTAATTAACAACAACAACAAACAAAAAAACAAAGAAATCCCCCAAAACTTTGATATGCTGACCTGGGTTGTATTGTAGGAAAAAAACAATGTCTCCTATATTTTTAATGATCTTCTTACACAAAAATTAGAAAATGGTCTCTTTATAAGATGATGCCTGCTTGTGGTAAAAACAATATTAATTTTTCTATTTGATTACTAAATATGGCATATATCAAAATAAATGAGTAGGAAATTTTTTAAGGTATTTCAACCCTTGATAATTCAGGAACATTTCTTGAAATCTTTTTACAACTATCTTTTTGCTATGATTGATTTTGTTTTCACTTTCTTAATTCAAGAGGTTTCCATTTTTGGAAAAAGTAATGTAATATACTAAAGAAAGGTAAAACAAATGCACATTTGTTGTAGAAAATCTTCACAGCCAAAAAGTTTTTACCTTTCATAACTTTATTATATGTAAGCCACTAAACACAACACATAGACAGCACCCATCATTAATTGAGTCAAGATAAGCCCCCTGATTTAAAGTGTTCATATTTTTCTGTCATGTGCATGTATTCAAAATAATACTGTTATGATATTATTGGTATAAGAATATGACAATAATTCATTAGGAATAATAAAAGACATACCTTATTGGTTTTTCCTCCAGTTTTATCACTGGTTACTTCTCACTAATGCCATTAATGTCACTTTAGCTCAAAGCACCTTCAGCTCTCAACTCATTTATCATCCTCTAGTTGTCTGGCTTCTATTCTTATACCCTACAATGTACTTTTCATAGTGTAGCACAAGTGGTCTTTTGCAAGTCCAAAACAGATTGTTTCACCAACTATTTTCTAGGCCCTCTTTATAGAATTTAATCTCAGACTACTGTACTCTTATTTACCCAACTCAAGTTATCTCACCTTCTTTTCTTTTATTGACTATCAAGGCCCTATATTGTCTCATGGCTTTTGCGTCCACTGTTCTCTATATTGAATCCTCTGGCGGTTCTTTGAATGACTGACTCTCTCTTACCACTTTTGATTAGAGTGAACTTAATAATATCCTATTTAACAGAGACCCAACCCCCAATTTCTCTTACCAATAACTCTTAAAACTCCATGTTATAATCTTCAGAGAATTTATGTATTTCACTGTGCACTTCTTTATTTTCTATCTCCCTCTTTTGAATGTACGTATCCCAAGAAGAGAACTCATAGCTGTCTTTTTTTTCAATTCCACTGCTTGGCAGAGTGGTAGGTGCTCTTAGAAGAGTAGGTACTCAATAGTTTTTTAATGAGTGGAAACTAATTAGGACTTATGAAAACTCCTCTGGATTGAGGAAATGATTTTAAAGATCTATAAATATCCATTTTGTGTTTTTGTGTTAATGGATGTGTATGTCATTTTAACTTGGTAAAAAGAAGCTATTTGTCTCACTAGAGACTACATTTCCCAAAAAAGTTTTTGGATAAATCCTTTGAAAAAGAAGGGGACCTCTGTGTTGTGGTGGAAATGATAAAAATTTTAGAGGAGAAATAAAAAGATTTCTATAAGACAGAGGCACACTGAACTAAGAAAAACCTCATTGGTTAAGCCTTGAAAATATGCCAGGTTTGAGAATTATAAACACTCTGCTTGCTACTTCTCCCTTGATTTATCAACTTTAAACTGAATCTATTGATTACCCACCACAAAAATGAAAAATTTAGTTCACTCATATTGTTTTCACTCTATCGCCCACCCCTTGCCCCAGTTTTTGGAATATTTTAAATTCTTTGATTTGTTACTTTTATAGTTTTAAAATACTCTTAAACTTATTTTTCTAATACCTCAGCTTTACAGTATAGGCTCGTTCTTGTTATATATCTACATAAGGAAGATGCACCATATATTTCTCCTAGTCTCTAAGTCATGTAGCATGGAAATGTTTATATAACATTGCTAGATTCTTTGCCTTCATATAGAATTTTGAATCTAAAACTTGAAGCCTTTACATTACTGTCTTTTAACAAAACTGTGTATCATTTTTATGTAGGCGATTAGTAGTCAGTTGAACTAATCCAGAGTTTTAAAAATGATGTTTTTATACTTATTTTTCTGCCTCTGTTTTATCTGTTTTTTTTTCAAACTTCTTTTATATGATTTTTTATACTTTTTAGAAATTATGTATAACTAAGGAATCTCTTTCCATTTCTACATGCTTAAAATTTCTCCCCCTTTTTTCCTTACGGTCTGCTGAATTTAGGCAATGTTTAACATCTTTTTTTTTCTTTTAGTTTGATGTTTTTCACTACATTGCTTTATATTTTAATTAGTGCAGCATAGCTTCAAATCTCAGAAATCCTTATTGAAAATTTTCGGCTGTCTTTTCCTCTATTATTTTTCCTCCTTTCTGACTCAGTTGGTCTGTTAGTTGATACTATTTTGATCTTTCTGTTACCTGTTGCTGATTTACCTCAGAAGTCTGGTGATGACTGGCTCTTCCTTCAGATTTAGGAATGCACTACACTTACTAATATGAGACTGGCTATTGAAACCATATCAGCAGTAGATCTGTTTATTTTACCGTTCTTATCCCAGAATAGTGACATTCTCTACAAGTTGTTTGCAAGTGGGTAGAATATATATAAAACGCTGAATTGCGTGTGAGGCAAGAGGCAGGATATCACATTCCACAACTTAGGTTATTTCTTTTATATTAATTCCCAAGCATTGTAACAATTGCTTTTTATTCAGTAGCTTTTCAAATCCTCAAAATACTTCATTGAATGTGTTACCACTAGTATTCCCAATCTACGTATAAAGAAATACAAATTATAGGGGCACCTGGGTGGCTCAGACAGTTAAGCATCTGCCTTCAGCTCAGGTCATGATCCCAGGGTCCTGGGATCGAGCCCCACATCGGGCTCCTGGCTCAGCAAGGAGTCTGCTTCTCCCTCTCCCTCTGCCTCTCTCCCTGCTCATGCTCTCTCTCTCTCTATCTCTGTGTCTCAAAAGAATAAATAAAATCTTTAAAAAAAAAAAAAAGAAAAAAAAAAGAAATACAAATTATAAACGTTTAATAACTAGTCCAAGTTTACATAGGTACTTGGTGTTAGAGTCATTTTTGTATCCTGACAATCTGATGCCAGTGTTCACTATGATTTAATATCATCCATTCTACAAAGATTCCTTAAAATTTTCATCAGTGTTGTTCTTTAGTCTTTTTTTAAAAGATTTTATTTTTATTTTTTTATATATATGTATATATATACATATATATATATATAGAGAGAGAGAACAAGTGGGGGGGCAGAGGAAGAGGGAGAAGCAGGCTCCTCGTTGAGGTGGGAGCCCAACACGGGGCTCTACCCCAGGACCCTGGGATCTTGACCTGAGCCAAAGGCAGATGCTTAACTGACTGAGCCTCCCAGGTGCCCCTTGTTCTTTAGTCTTTATTTGTATTTATTCTAACAACCAGTACTTACACAGAGATTTTATTTTTATTTCATAAGCCTTTTATATAATTATTAGTTTTTCTTTTTTGTCCAACTGCTGTTTTTCCCAACTGATTTTTTTGGGGGGAATAATACAGATTATTCTTGTTTCATAAATTCAGTAGATTCTCATATTTCTTTAACTAATCCAATAGATCCTTTATATGTATTTTTTCATTGGTTATCTGTTTTCTGTATTAACTCTATTACCTCCAAAGTCAGATAGCCAGTTTGTTCTTTTTGAAGCTTCTATTTGATATTTTTCTCAATTGTCTGGTGGGTACTAGATGAACATTCATACTAATGAATAAACATTAGATGGATCATAGAGGCAGAATATTTTTTGATGATATTGTTTTTGCTATTTTGAGATGTTTTCCTTTAAAATCCCTGTATTGATTTATAATTGCTGCTTTAATACAAGACTGTAATCTTGATTGCTTGAAACAACACAAATGTATTCTCTTATAGTTCTGGGATCCAGAAGTTTGAAATCAATTAATGCAGTTTGTATTCTTGGTTGTCGTGTATTCTGTTTATCTAAAGAGAACAAATTATAGGTTTGTATTTCTACCTGAATTGGAAATATTATGAAGGAAAAATGTATGATGAGAGGAGAAGAATTGTGTCACATTTTTTAAAAAAGATTTATTTATTTTAGAGAAAGAGTGAGAGATCAGTGGGGAGGGGCAAAAGGAGAGGGAGAGAGAGTCTTAAGCAGACTCCATGCTGAGCACGGAGCCTGATTGCGGGGCTTGATCTCACGACCATAGGATCATGACCTGAGCAGAAATCAAGAATCTCTTGAGTCATCCAGGTGCCCCTGAGCCACCCAGGTGCTCCAATGCCATTTTAAATAATTGGGTATAAAATTGCAGTCAGGCAAGTTGAGAATTCATCTTATTTTCCACATAGCTACATCAGTGCTTATATAACATTAGTAGCTTGTTTAAAATCAAATAATTTATTTCTTCTAAAATCAGTTAATTTTTTTTTAGGTTTTCACTGTGGCTTGGAAGGGCTGGGAAAGGTTAATTGGTGAAGTAGACTTCTAATATATTAAATGGTGGGTAATGGTTGGACAGTTGGATAAATGAGAAAGGTATCCTATGTAAAAAGAATAATGCAATCAAAATTTTAGGCACTGGATTACAAAAGCCTGATTAGGAAAAAGAAGACTTGCCTATGAGAATATTTTTTTGAAAAGGGAAAATTATATTAGAAAAAAATGTGATTAAGGGACAGCATGGAATTCTAGGTTAACCAATTTAGATTTGTATCTTATAGGATTGAAGTGTCACTAATATATATTTTCAGCTAGGGTTATCTGATAAAAATTTAGGAGATTTAACTTGAATTGTGTATGGCAGAGTGCAGTGGATGATAAACATTGGTTTTAATGAGAGTTCTTCCATCAAAGACAAACTTCGCATTCAAATGGGCAAAAAAAGTGACTCTGATATGGGCTATCACTGCAAAGTAAATGTCTTCGTAAATGTGAGTTTAATAGTGTATAGAAATTCTCTATGAAATGGTTAAAAATGCCTATATCCCTTCTCTCATCTATTTGATACCATTTTAATCAGCAAAATGATTTATATTTAGTTTTTTCCAATCTTCTTTCTTAGTTTCCTATATTTGAGAATGCAGCTCCATATGAGATTCTTTTTTTTTTTAAAGATTTTATTTATTTGACAGAGACACAGCGAGAGAGGGAACACAAGCAGGGGGAGTGGGAGAGGGAGTAGCAGGCCTCCCGCTGAGCAGGGAGCCCGATTTGGGGCTCGATCCCAGGACTCTGGGATCATGATCTGAGCTGAAGGCAGATGCGTAACGACTGAGCCACCCAGGCTTTTCAATGATCATTTAGGATGTCAGATGCTTAGAAGAACATGTCAGGGTTTATACTCTTCTGCCACTGCCTTGTTGCTTTATGCAATAAATAAGGAAAATTGGACTTGATTTAGCAATTCAGCTAACCAAAATGGCTGCCCATATTTTACTCAAGTATCAGCAAAATATTGAGTAGACTATTCATTATTATAATGTTAATTTTTTCCCTTGTACTGTAATGCCCCTGGCCTTGGCATATTTCTTGAGAGCAATCGCAGGAAAATTATCTGTGTTTGGCAGAAGTCAAGAATTTATGATATACTTCTTAACAGCACTAAGGCAAATAGCAAAAACTGTTATCCTTAGTGTACTTCTATAAGGCTAACTCTTAAAATGTACATCTGACCTGAGATTCTGCTTTACAGTGTAATAATGCTTTTGTACTACTTTTCAATTGAAAAAGCGTCGCCCAGTGCAGATCCAAAAAGATCCAGGATTTCTTCTAATGTAAGACACTTTAAAAGAAATCATAAATATCAAACTGTATTACCATAACCTTGCTAAGGCAAACTGAGTTATGAGGTATGAACATCAGCTTCCATTATTATACTATTTTGGATAAAATTAGTTCCCATGGTTTAACAGCAAAAAGGTTAATGGATTATGGATAAAAGCATATGATTTAAGACAATGAACAATGAGTACTTCTTTATTTCTCAAGATGAAAACTTAACTATTGTCACGATTCCTCACAAAAACAGGAAAAAATGCTAGGAAATACAATGATTCACTCAATTTTGATTTATAATATATCTTTGGGGCTTTACTGAAACCATGACCTTTGCCACATTACTTCTGAAGTTTATCAGATGTAGAATTTTGGAACTAGAAAGACCATGAAAGGTAATAAAATCCTGTCTACATTTTAGAGATTAGGAGAAGTCCATGAGGAGTTAAAATCTATACCAAAGTTTAGAGAGCTAATTTATGGTAGAGCAAGGCTGAGAAATGTTCAGTTAATCAAGTTAATAGCCTTTTTATTCCAGGACTTTTCAGAACCTTAAATAAATGAATGAGCATTGTGAATCTTCTAGAGGAGAATATAGTATATGCAGTTTATCACACTTACTATAAAAGTGAATACTGTTAATTTGGAATATAAAAATAAATATGAATATTTCTGTTCAGAAACAAATATTCCATAGCACACAATTAGGAAAATGCTAGAAAACATTAATAGATAAGGTTGTATATTAATAATTTATTATGATCAAAATTAGCTTATACTTGACTTAGAAATTGACATAATTCAGATATACTTGTTTTTAAAAACATTTTTATTAGATTTATATATATGTATTTATATAAATATATAATTTTATATAAATGCTGAATATGATAATTTCATCTTCATTCTCTCCTCATCTGTTGTCATTACCCCTCTTCGAATCAAGCAACCAATTTTATATTAATTATATGTCCTAGCAAATATATTCTAAAGTTCATTTAATCATATGTGGCGATGTGTGCACATAATCACTCATGTACATTTACAGGAATTGCATTTGCTTTATACAAATGACAGAATATTATACACAATACTCTGAATCTTCTCTTCACTCAGAATACTTGGTAATCTCTCCAAATCCCCTAGTTTACTTAAATTCATTTTTTTTTTTCAAATGTTTTGAATTCTTTTTCGCAATGTGCAGATACATAACCAGAGCCTTTTTGAAGGGCAATCAGTACTAAGTCCAGACTTTGACTTTATGGAAATGCAGAAAATATCTTTGTATATATAGTAATATCTAATGTTCAGGACTGTCTTCTGAAAGTAGGATTGCTAGGTCAAAGGATATGTCAACTTTTAAAAAATTACAATAGCCATTGAAAATCTTTTCAAAAGCCGCAATAAATCTCATAGCAAACAGCAATGAGCATATCCTTTTATTCATATCCCAGTTATCAGTACTGACAAATTTTCTATTTCTGCCAGCTGTATAGGTGTATAGTGTTAATAACAGTTTTCAGACAATCCCCAAGGAGGTTAACAGATCAATACTTAAATAACTATCTCCTAAACCAGTGGGCTAGTCACTTTCTGCTCAATAATTGATTCTGCCCTTCTAAGATTAGGCAAATATCCTAAAGAAAACAAATGTAGTGACTGTGGAGCTCACCTTGATGTGCTTCCCTTTTCTCAGTCCTTAAAGCATCTTTAGTCCTGCTCAGGTTGGTTGCTCTTCATTGTCTTCCTGCAGTTCTTTTTACATATTTGTCTGACTTTTGCTGGTGTTGTAAGGAGTGGGACTGTGTACAAACCATAAGGTCATGACTGGATCTAGAAGTCTGTTGTTACTGTTTTTTAATAGTTTTGGTGTTTTTTTTTTTGTTTTTTTGTTTTTTTGGGGTTTTTTTGCTGCTTTTATTTTGTGATACATATTTTATTTCTTTAAGCATTTCATAATTATTTTATATTCTGTGTCTGATGCTTCCCCTATACTTCAACACTTAACAGGGTTCTGTTAACATTTCTCCATTGTACTTTGTTTCCTCTCCTGATTTTATGATCTCATACTGTGAGTTCATATTTTGCATGATGTTAATTGATGGGAATTATAGGAATCTTTATTGAGGAATGTTCCCCTGCTAAGAAAACTTTATTTGATTCTTCTGGCTTTCAGCGGGCAACATGGGAGATGGGAGAACTTTAGTGTTCCAGGGATCCTGGCTTAAATGAAAAAGTGTCACCTCATATGTTGTGTTACACATCTCAGGATTCATGATTATTCTCTTTATGACTGTTTTTATAGTTGCAATTTTACTCAACGATTTCCATCTTTTCTCATTTATTTTCTGCTTACTGCTCATTTCAATTTATCATTTTATTATGTTTTATTTGTACTTACAAGTTTAAAAAATAATTTAATTTGAATATAATTAACATACAGTGTTATATTAGTTTCAGGTGTACAATATAGTGATTCAATAATTCTATGTATTACTCAGTGCTCATCATGATAATAAGTGTACTCTTAATCCCCTTCACCTATTTCACCCATTGTATTTAGGGATTTTTGAATATTTAGAGGCTTCCTATGGGGATGGTAATGCACTCAATTGTATCCAATTTAAAAATTTCTTTGCGATGTTCTTAAATGAAATTGAATATATTTTATATATGAACATTACATGAATCAACATATTTTGTTTTTAAATTTTCCTGTCTATGTACTTGGATTTTTCTCTTTCTACTTGTTATGATTTATGATTATATTTCATGTCTTTCAGAAAAATATACATACAAATTTATTTTTTCCTGGTAGCTACTAGGTCTTCCTTGTTCAAATTTTTCAAAAATATTTTATATGGTTTTATATTTACTGTTATAATTGATATTGTTTAAATTTTTCTCTAGGGTGTTTTTACTAGACTAAAAAAGCAATTTAAATTTTATACCTTTTGTTTCTTATTTTTTATTAACTCATGTAGAATATTTTTTCTATTACCAGATTTTCTTCATTTTTCTAGGAATTTGTTTATATATCTATAAAAAAGAGATGTTTTAGATCTTGCTTTTCCACTGTTCATATAAATAATTTAATTTTCTAGTTTTATTACTTGTACTGTATTTTAAGACAGGATTAAATAATAAGGTAAGAATTTGCTTATCCAATTCCTGATTTAAACTACCTTTAGTATTTCCTCATTTAGAATATCAATTGCTGTTTATTTTGAAATCTAATCTTTTATTTAGTTTTTTACTCCAAATTTAAGTTTTTTGACCAAATATAAAATATTAAATATTTATTGATAAAATATTTAGAATTTTCTTCTAACTTTGCTGCAGTAATGAATTATGTTAAAGGTTTCTCTGCTAATAAATCACCTTCTGTTTTCTAGAGCAAATTGTGTTTGGGATACTATAACTTTTTTTTGCATAATTCCTCCATTTTAATTAATATTCATGTACAACTTTTAAGTCAATAAAATGTATGAGATTAGTGTACAGGTGTTTTTTAACCATCCTTGTGAAGTGTTTTTAAAATTTTTATACTTTGTTTATGAAAAGATTTGGGGTATTTCTATCTCTATCATGACATGAAGTAATTTAAATAATAGTGTAACTTTTTTCTTCCTTCTCTTCTTCACCTTCTCCACTTTCTCCTCCTCCTTCTTCTTTACCTTCTTTTTCTCCATCTCCTACTCTTCTTCCTCCTCCTTGTGATCCTCATCTGACCCATTGGCATTTTTCAATGACATGTTTTCATTAAAATCTTCCGTTTTTTAATATTAATCGGTTTATTCAAATTTTTTGCTTTTGCTTCCACCTTCAGTAATTTTTATATTTTGTTATCTAATTAACTGTCCATGAACATTTCATAGTTATTTTTCTTATTTTCATTCTTAATCTCCATCTTTGCTTCCTTTTTTCTGAATTCACATTTGGGAGATTTTGAACTTTTGATCACAACCAAAATTTGATTTAAAAATAATTTTTAAGAGTTTCTCTTTTTTATATATTTATTTTAATATTTTGTTTTCTTTTCTTTTTTATTTTTCCAGTTTCTGAAGATGCTAATGGCTTTGAGAAATTCTTTTAGCTGTATGTTAACTGAATACCTGAGTAACTATTAGTGAAGAAAAATAGTTTATTTTTTCTTAAAACACACAAAAAATGTCTGAAGGTTGTAGGCTGCAGGTTTAGGTCAGTGATTCAGTGGTTCAGTTTAGCAGTGATGTTGAGTATCTTTTTAATTCTTTTGCTGTTATCTCCTATTTGTAGCATCTGCAGTTGTCAATATAATCAAGACCAAAAAAGAAAAGAAGGATATGTAGTACCAGTTACAGAGCTGGGGTGAGGAAGAAATCAGACTTTACCCTGTCTTTGTTTGCTAATTGGCAAAAGAAAAGTAAACTTTTCCTTATCTTCATAATAGAAGGTGGTTTTACAGCTTGGAGCCAAGTACTCCAGAGAAGTTAGGCTCTTATCCTCCTATAGGGATGGAAGGTAGGAGCACTATCTTTCTTTTCTGATTGCATTTCAAAAGGATGATTCCCTGGTCCTTGAGAAAGACATTTCTGGATTGTGAAAGTGGCCAAAGGCTTTTAAAAATACTTGATTCTTGGGGCGCCTGGGTGGCTCTGTCGGTTCAGCATCTGCCTTCAGCTCAGGCCATGATCTCAGGATCCTGGGATCGAGCCCCACATCAGGCTCTCTGCCCAGCAAGGAGTCTGCTTCTCCCTCTCACTCTCCCTCTGTGTGGTCTCTCTCTCTCTCAAATAAATAAATAAAATAAAATAAAATAAAATTGTATCTCAAAGCGGCAGAGAAAAAGTTTATAGCTACAGGTTTTCTAAAGTAAATGCTCTAAGAAAAGTGATCAGAAGCCTCCAGTCAGGATGAAGTCTGTGGAAGTTTAGTTAAGCTGAGGGTGAGGGTAATGTTAAGTTTATGTTTGTCTCAACCAACTCCCATTTAGTTACTGCACCAGTTTAAAGTTCAGGACATTTTTGTTAGTTGTACTTTTGTCATTGTGGTCTACATATGGCTCCTCATGTTCTAGTGATCCATGCCCAAAGGACGTTATATCTTTGTTTGACACATTGACAGTGCAATATTTGAAGAGGAAGAGGATAACCAAAAAAAAAAAAAATCCCCCTAAGGAAAAGGAAGAATGGGAAATACATAGCAATCAATGATGCCTAGCTCTTGTCACTTCATGATGCAGAGGAAAAATGAGAAATCTCTATCCAGATAAATTCATCCGATAGGTATCTTTCTTCACCTTCCCACCTCCACAAACTGCAGACTTGTTTTTGCCATCTAGCCATCTCTCTATTATTCATTGTCCTTGGCTGCAGCTTGCGACACTGGGATGATCTTTCTTACCTTTTGTCTCCCTTGGCCATATGAGATGAACGCCTTACAAAGGCTCAGCTTTTGTAATAGGTGATGAAGAGTTATAGATTGTTGCAGTCCAGAAATGCTGTTATTTTTGCAAAATAGTTCCTTTGAAAAGGTATTATGTTTTAAGAATATTTTCTTCCAGGCATTTCCTGTAAAAGTATTGATAGCTAAGGATTTTGCTTAAACATAGTCTTTAAAGTTTCTTGTCTTTTAGCTAACTGGCCTCTTTGTTCTGTCTAGGCCTCTTTCCCTTCCCATAATGGCTGTTGCCCTGAGGCAGTTTGAAATGATAGCCTTAGGTGAAGAGATACCTTCCTGATTCCTCCCTTTGCCACCTGCTCCCTAATTTTATCAATCTTATCTCCTGCTGTGTAAGCTGTTTCTCTGCTTCTTTGACTATTTGCAATTTGGGGTACACACATTGTCTTTTTGAAACCCAGCAGGCCCGCAAATTATGGGACTCTAAATCACTTAGACTGCAGGCCACATGTGGAGAATATATCTCTTAGCAAAGCTTTATTTTCTTCTTTCTCTGCTTTCAGAACTTTGAGTTCATACCTCTTTTTTGAAGACTTGGCTAAAAGCAGCTAGAAGTAACCATTATACACTACCATATGAATGTTCCTACCATTGGTGCTAACACCACAGCTTCAGCTGACATATATCCTGTGTGAAAGTCAAGGTATAGCAGGCTTTTTTTTTTTTTTTTTTTTTTACTGTTTTCTCTGTCACAAGTTCATGACTAACGTTCTTATGTTCACATGATTGCTGGATATGATCTTGGCATCAGTTTGCATTCAAGGCTGGAGTATGTTGGGAAGAGGGCAGTTGTGGCAATATCTGCTCATTTTTATCAGAACAGAAAAAAAAATATTTTCAACATCTATCCAAGAGACATCTGCTAATGTGTCATTGGTCAAAACTTGTGGACATGGACCCCTTAGCAGCAAGGAAGATGAGAAGAGTTAGCATATTGCATTTCTAGCCTCTTAAGTCAATGTGGTCAAGCAAAAAAGGGATCGGGATTGAATATTGGGGAAGTCAAATAAGAAATTACATCACAGATGAATACTAACTTCTCTTAATTTTTGTTTTTTATTTCTTAATAATGAAGATATAATGCCATTAATTTGCTCTAGTATTTTTTTTTTTAAGATTTTATTTATTTGAGAGAGAGCAAGAGTGAGAGAGATCACAGAGGGAGAGGGAGAGGGAGAAGCAGACTTGCCGCTGAGTGGAGAGCCCAATGTGGGGCTCGATCCCAGGACCCCAAGATCATGACGTGAGCCAAAGACAGATGCTTAACCAACTGAGCCATCCAGGCGCCCCCAATTAATCTGCTTTAAATATGACATTTGCTGTTACTTAGTTTTAGTATGACGTATGGTCGAACTTTGCTAGATACTTTTTATTTCTCTTTTGAGTTCATTCAGGTATGTGAGGGGTTAAGAACTAGTGTGTCTCGTAATTTCCAAGTTATTCAGATAATCTTTTAGTCACTATTTTACACATCACACTGTGTTAAAAAAAGTATGGCCTGTAAAATTTTCTTGCTCTTGTTATTGTTGTGCTGCTGGTAGTAGTGGTGATGACAGTAGTGATTATAATTTTTCCTTGTGTCCAAGAATGATATATATTTTTGCAGAAGGAAACACATGAAAATTATATATGCTGTATTGAGCAACAGTTTACCTTGTATTTATTAAATCAAATATACTCATTTTATCTCTCAGTTCCTCCATGCTCTTACTTATTTTTGTCAGCTAGATCTCCCCTAATTTCCAATATATTTTGATTTATATATTTAGTGGGTACATTTTTTTTGTGCATATGTGTATATAAACCTTTTTGTCATTTGTAACTTTTATCATTATATAATCTCCCTCTTTATCCCACTTAATTTTATTCTTAAATTCCAACAAGCTTGATGTGATGATTATGGCCAATTCTGCTTTTTATTTGCATTTGCCTATTGTCCCTTTGTCCACTCCTTTATTAAAAATTCGTATTCATTTTATTTTGTTTTTAAGAGGTTTGTTTGTTCCTTCTTCCTTCCCCGAGCTTCCCTTCCCTTCTCAATAAAACAAATTCATTTTTTTAAGGAATAGAAGAATAAAAAATAGTTATTTAATTTTAGTTGTAACAAATGCCATGCAATTTTATTTCTTGAATCTTACTATGTTTACTTTTTCATATTATTTTTCTTGGTTTTTTTTATTATCTTTTTGCTGGATTACTGTAGTTGCTATCTATTCAGTTTGCTAATAGGATACACTATATGCTTGAATTGTGAAGGGGTTCAAAACAAGTCTTCCCCCAAAATGTACCACTTTGGCATATGGACTATTTTTTTTAACATTTCAATTTTTTATTTAAATTCCAGTTAGTTAACATTACCGTAGTATTACTTTCGTGTAGAATTTAATGATTCAACACTTAAATAAACATTTGGGCTGTTTCATAATTTGGCTATTGTTGATAATGCTGCTTTAAACATCACATCCGGTGCATGTATCCTTTCAAATTCATATTTTTGTATCCTTTAGGTAAATACCTAGTAGTGCAATTGCTGGATCATAGGGTAGTTCTATTTTTAACTTTTTGAGGAATCTTCACACTTTTCCAGAGTGGCTGCACCAGCTTGCATTCCATGGAGCTTTACTCTAGCTAGATACATTTTATTGTCTGCTATGCCCTGAATGTTTGTGTTATACCAAAATTTCTATGTTGAAATCCTAATGCCCAATATGAATGTATTGGAAGCTGTGGGTCCTTTCTTACAAATAAGGTGGAATAACTATTTTGTATTCTTCCAATTATTAAAAAATGTGTAATGTCTTTTAATGAGATTAATATTCTTATAAAAGAGACCTAAGGGAGCCCCTTTGTCCCCTTTCACCATGTGAGGACATATTGAGAAGTTAGCTATTTGAAACCCAGAAGAGGGCCTTCACTAGAACTTGATCATGCCAACACCCTGATCTGGAACTTCTAGCCTCCAGAACTGTGAGCAATACATTTATACTGTTTATAAGCCACCCAGTCCCTAGTATTTAATTACAACAGTTGGGACAGACTAAGACATTATCATTATATAAAGCAAAGAAACTGTATCTCTTACCAAGATGCTTTATTTTCCACTGTCTTCAAACCCTACAGGATTAGCCATTTTGAAGAGATTTCTATCTTTCCTCTCTTCTTCCTACTTCATCCTGAATAAAAACTTTGGAATACTTTCTTCCCTTTTTTGTCAACATTCATCTCCAAATTTTATATTTACTTCTATTATTAAAGTTTTCCTCGAAGTGTGTCCATTCTGTTTCAAGAATTCTCATCTGCCCATTATTTGATACAATGCAGACACTCCATTTTTGTCCTTATATAGTCACTATTTCTACTTCTTTTCATGTTACTTGATTGTAAGGTCCTTGTTTTGTTCATTTGTTATTTGATCAGAGTCCTTTTTTAATAAGTGTTTTTGTGGATGAAGTATGATGTTCCTAGAGCTGCTTAATTCTTGCATTTTGCAAATGCTTTTCTTTACCTTTATTGGCATATGTTGTTTTGGGTTACAGCTATGGTTGTTGCAGTCCTTTTCTCTTTGTAAACATTTGTTTCCTAGCTTTAATTGTTGCTTGAATATTCTGAAGTCAGTACTATTATGATATCCAATTTACATTTGAGGAAATGAGGCCTAAAAAAGGCACTATCTTACCCAAATCATAGACTACAACAGAACCTAAATCCCCACAGACCTCATAGCCCATGCTTTTAACTGTTGTATTCTATTTCAAATTTTGTTGACTAGAGAAGAAGTAAAGGGCCCTGTAAGTTGAGAGGCAGGTGGGAAAAACAATTTTTTTTTCTGGCTTAGAGTCTTGTCCACCTATTATTTCTGTCTAGATTGTTCTTAGATCTTTCCTTGACCATCCTCATTATTGTTCAGATCTCAGCTTAAATATTTTTTTCAGAGATGCCTTCCTGGACCTCAGGATGTAAATAAAGTAGCTACTAAATAATACACATTCATCTGTTTGTTTATATCTATCTATATCTACCTACCTATCTGTCTGTCCATCCATCCATCCATCCATCCATCCATCCCATTAGAATGTAAACTCCATGAGTATGAAAACCTGGTCTTCCTAGTTCTCTGTTTTATTCCTATTGTAAAGAATATGTGTGATATTTGTCTCTGGCTCCTGGCATGTAGCTTCTAAAATCCTTGAAATTTCCAGATTGAAATCAGTGTTTTGTTATTTATGAGCCCTTTGGATCACATCTGAGTTTATGCTAATAAGATAAGTCAAGGAAGATGATACACTTTGATTCCACTAGGAGAGGGCAAGAAAGCTCTGCATTCTGGGCCCTCTAAGACTTTACCCTGTATTTGTCTTCATTTGGCTGCTCTGATTTGTATCCTTCACAGTAAAACTGTAATAGTAAGTATAGGGCTTCCCTGATATCTATGAGTTATTCTAGCAGTTGTCAATCCTGAGGAGAATTGTAGAAAACCCTCAGATTTGTAGACATTTGGTGAGAAGTGCAGGTGGGCTGGTAACCCCATTTATGGCTGGCGTCTGAAATAAGGGCAGTCTTGTGTAGGACCAAGTCCTTAATTTGTGGGGTCTGCCTGACTCTGGGTGGTTAGTGCCAGAATGGAATTGTAGTATACCAGTGAATGTAAAACTAATCCCCAGCATCTTGGGCAAGACCAGGCACATGTGATTTACTAACTTAAAATTTGTTGAATAATTGACTAAGGGAAGGCTGAAGTTACCTAGACAAATTTCTTAGCCTATGGATTTATTTTCAACTTATATCCCTGAGTATCACGGCCCCATTGCAGCCTGTAACAGACATCTAGATACTATTCACTGTGCATAAATTGCTTCTTGCCTGTAAATCAGAAAAGCAGTGTTCCAATTGCTGATACTTTTCATCTGTTTAGATGTTAGTCCATTGCCTCTTCCTTGCCTGCTTTCTTCTGTCATCACTAAGAATGTTAAACCATACATTTTGGATTCTTTTGATCTCTCCTTCTAATTGTACTAAGCAGTAGGTCCCCTTCCCTTCAATTACCAAATTAGATACACTCACAATGCCCAGTAATCATATTTTCTTGTATCCTAAATGCTTCAAACATATGTTAACACAGCTTAAAATTGTAATGTGAGGACTTTTTGGGGACACTCTCTTCAAGGATGTCTCTTCCTCTACTTCTCTTTCTTTTAGGCCTCTTTGTTGAAAGACAGTTTGTTTCAAAAGTACAGTTATCATCCATATTGCACAAAGTAATATCTGTTGTTTTCACAAAAATCTAACATTGACAAAGAATTTCAGGCCATAAATAGGAAATTCTAAGCTTACCCTTTCTGGAATGTATAATTACTTAAAACTAAGAAATGTGATAGAAACCACTAGTTCTTCTAGATATTAGGGGCATTGCTACTGCAGTGAGGGAAACCAAAGACTCATTATACTGTGTAAAAATTATATTGTTAACCTAATTCTATACACCAGAGCACCAGATATGGTATAAAGATGAATGTACTTAGAAAAATAGTAAAGAGTACTGTTTTTTCAAATTATATATAAATAGACCTTTGGGTATTTCTAGCAAAAGTATTAATTTTAGAAAACATACATATTTTCTTAATGTAAATAACTTTTTTCATGGTAGGAATTAAGTTCTAAACCTGAACATAATTCTTTCTTGATTGGTGTCAATATTCAACTTTCAGGTTTCAACAAAATAAAGATATTGTTAAATTTAAAGATAACTACTGTTATTTTGCTGCTCAAAGATATTCTTATATTTAAAACCACTGATTATGTACTACTCTGACCTAGAAAATCTCCCACTGGGACTTAAATAACTCTATTTACATAATAACCATATAATAGCACATTATCTTTTACTTTATCTAAGCAACAACAGTGCCATATGTTTTACCATCTGAAATGTCTGACAAGAAAAAGTTAGGCTATTTCCAAAATTAATTATAAAGGTTGAAGTAATAAAAAAAAGGCTGATATGTGTGTTAGGATGATCAAATCTATTCTGACCATAATAAGGGTAAATAATGATAAATATGAATAATTGGGACTCTGAAGAGATTCTAGAGTCTCCAAATATGTATTCCTGCTTTATGTATCATATTACTTGAAATTCTACTATTAAATCGGGTTCCCTCAATTCCTCTCTTGTCTGTCCTTTGGATAAATGATAATAGTAAATGTTTTGAAAATAACTTCATTTTTAATAATTAAATTATAACACAAATATTTAATCTTAAGTATTTTAGCAATTTTATTAAAGAATGAAAAAGGAATATTTCTCAGTGCCTACCTCATTAGGATGTTTTATAATCTCCAATTAATTGAATCACAGAATTGATTTAGACTATGAAGAGATTGGAAACCACACCTGGATTAATCACCTTTGTGAGCTGACTTTTGAAGGGTTGACATATTATCAGTGATATTCTGTATTTATGGGAAGTGGACAGAGGAGAGAAGGAGGAGAGAAGAAAAAAAATGGAGAAAAACTTTTAGCATTGACACCAAGAACCAAAACCATATGTTCTTGTCTACATTATTATAAAGTTGTCTTCTTTCTCTCTCTTTATTAGCATGATTTTGCTATTTCTTTTTTCATTAGCTTGACTTTATTTTGTCAGGTATCTTTTTTTTTTTCTTAAAGATTTTATTTATTTATTTGACAGAGAGAGAAACAGCGAGAGAGGGAACACAAGCAGGGGGGATGGGAGAGGGAGAAGTGGGCCTCCCGCGGAACAGGGAGCCCGATGTGGGGCTGGATGCAGGGCTGGATGCAGGGCTGGATGCAGGGCTCGATCCCAGGACCCTGGGATCATGACCTGAGCCAAAGGCAGACGCTTAACAATTGAGCTACCCAGGCGCCCCCTGTCAGGTATCTTTTATCCAAGCAAATGGTTTGATTTTTCATCATAGTAACTTCCAGCAAGTCATATGAACCTGTCAACAGGCAATTCACTTTGCTCTAAGATTCTGTCAGTCTCTTGCCTTAAAATCTTCATCTGGCTGTTTCTATCAAATCCTGGGCTATTATATCATGATCCTTATCTGATCCTAAAAAGCTTCCTCTCCCTCAAAAAAAAAAAAATTGTCTTAGGGTACCTGGGTGGCTCAGTCAGTTAAGCATCTGCCTTCAGCTCAGGTCATGATCTCAGGGTTCTGGGATCCAGCCCAGCTTTGGGCTCTCTGCTCAGCGGGGAGCCTGCTTCTCCCTCTGCCTGCTGCTCTGTCTGCTTGTACTTGTGCTTGCTCTCTCTCTCTCTCTGTCAAATAATTAAATAAAATCTTAAAAAAAAATTGTCTTAAACCAAACTTCTAGTCCTCAGAAAAATTCTGACCTCCCCTTCCCCTCTCCCAAACACAGAAACTTTTGAGGTGTTTTATCCCTTACCACAGTAAGCAAGTTTTGTCTTACTAGCAGGTCATGTTTATAATGTTTGGGAAGCCAGCTTTTGACAATAATATTGAATTTATACATGTAAGTCAAATTGAAAAACAGCCTATAACACACATAAAAAATAAAGTTGAAGAAGAAAAACACAGGAAAAAAAAAACTATAATAAGCTCAAAATTAAAGAAAAACAAGGAAAATAAAATAATCATGGGACTGGTGTTATTATATGAACAAATATAAATGTAAACCTTACCTCAGAAAAATTATCAAGATGATGAAACAAGAAGGCAGGTGATTAAAAATTTTCCTTGTATAGAAGGAAAATCAATCAATTTAGAAACATGTGGCTAGAAGGACAGTAGCTTCCACCTGAGTGACATATTTGGAATGAAAATTTGACCATGTTATTTTCTTTCTTGAATTCTGTCAGTTAATTGTACTTAAGCCTGGGTGGCTCAGTTGTAAGCGTCTGCGTTCAGCTCAGGTCATGATCCCAGGGTCCTGGGATCGAGCCCCGCATCGGGCTCCCTGTATCGGGCTCCCTGTTACGCAGGAAGCCTGCTTCCCTCTCTCCCACTCCCCTGCTTGTGTTCCTGCTCTCGCTATTTCTCTCTGGCAAATGAATAAATAAAATCTTTAAAAAAAAAAAAAAAGACAAACAGAAATCCTTATATAGTCTGTGTGACCTTGTCCTGTGTATCTTTTTTTTGACCTTATTTTTCACCACTATCTTTAATCATTTGTTACTGATACACAGAAACTTTATTTCAGTTCCTGAAATTCTCCAGGTACTTATCACAGCATGTAATTTTGTATTGATCGACTTTGATATTAGTTTAATATGTTTCCCCTATTAGAAAACAAATTTTATGAAGGCAAATTCTATGCTTCATTCATTATTGCATAGTTAGTGCCAATATTTGAAAGATATTTGACTCTCAAGTCAAGCAAAATAAATCCTATTCAAGAGTATTATACTGGGATTTCTTTTATATGACTTTCAAGAACTGGAAAAACTAATCAATGATAGAAGTCAGAAAAATATGCCTTTTTCTGGATGGTGAATCAGTTGGAATGGGGCACAAAGAAACATTCTGCATTAGTGGAAACATGAAGTTATTGACTACTTGGAAATATTTTGTCAAACTTCTCGATTTCATATTTAAGATCTGTGAATGTCACTTTATAAAAAAATTGACTTCTATAAAAGAGGAAGGTATGACCAATGTCCTTCAAATGGTGTACCCAGGAACCATAATATCATTTAAAGCCACTTCAATCCTTCATATATTCACTCGTGCATTCAGAACATACTTATTGATTATGTACTTCATTTGCATATCTGTGAAGAAGATAAAGATAACCTGTGCCCTTGTAGAGAACAGAGCTAAAGGGGTCGGAAGTTCATTTAACTGGTTATATGGGATGGAATGTGTCATGGGGATTAGTAAAGGAAAGCCTAAAAAGGCAAATAACCTATCCCTCAACTACAATTCAACATGAGCACAGAGCACTCTGCTTTTATTTTGCTTCTTCTCATATATGAGACTATTCTAGGGAAGCTTTATACTTCTGTTTTATTTTTCATTTTTGGAATAATTAAATGCACAAAATATGTCTTGGTTTCTCAAAACAAAAATGATTTAAATAAGTTTCATTTAAACACTAGACAAAACACTGTAATTTTTTTTAACTAACGCACACATTTTCAATCTTGGTTCAATAGGTGAAGTATATTGTTTTCAACCAACATTTTTATTTTTATTTACTTCCAGTACCTACTCTGTGTTCTGGCCTACTGAACTATTGAGATTTGCAGTTTCTCCATCTCTCACCTTTTAAAACTTACCATTGCTATTAAGGAGGTAGAGTATGGAGAGAAGGAAGAAGAGATGCAGGGAAGAAATTGCAATTTATAAATTTGCCTTCCTGTGCTTCAAGTTCAAGCTTAGAGCTTATTTATGAATACCAAATTTGGATTGGTTATTCTTTCCATGAACTTTAATGATATATCATATGGCATACATATATTTCTAGCATAGTGCTAAATAGATTATTATGTATTTGTCTGAATATTGCTATCTACAGTAAGTTTTACACATTGATGCATCTCCAGAACTTCATGTAAGGCAACACTTGATTATTTATTCAGTGAAAGAGTTAGTATGTGTCACTAAATGTTAGAGGTTTCAAAAGATGACCTTATCAATTTATCATTATCTGCATGATATAATTGAAATTGTGGACAGTGTTATTAGGGACTGTGAATTGATTCTTATACTAAATGTCCAGTAACATTTTGTATGGCTTTGCTAGATCCTACATATGTGACATGGTTTATAAGCTTGCTGCAGGAAGTACATGTGCTAGAATAGATGTACATATAAAATTTCAAAAAAGTAATTATAGAGGAGGAAGAGTAATTGATTATGAATTATATGTAATTATATGTAATATAGCTGTAGATTTATGAATCCTGTTATGAATTATCTACATAACTATAGAAGAAAAGGTAATTTTAGTTGAGAACAATGGAATGAAAGTTCATTATTGAAGCCTTTTAAAGTGTATTTTTAAAAATGTTGTAATGAACTGGTCAATCTACCTGTGATTATTAATATGTTGTTTTATATTAACTCATTTCATTTCCTCCCCCAAATGTGTGAATATTCAACAAGGTAGCAGATATAGTAAGGGGAAAAAATGGATGACTAATACATTGAAGTTGATGTTAGGTGGAATACTATTTAATAGTGTTGTTGGTCCTCCAAAGAAGTATTATAAGACCAGGCCCATGAAAGCAGAGAAATGAAGGCTAAGTGGAAGAATTTCCAAAATTAAGTGATATTTCCAAAATTCAAAATTTTTTAGCCTACAGTATGAGTGTAGGCTCATGTTAGTAAACATTAGCGTATTTAAGTTGGGACTAAATGTATGTATCTAGGATAAAAAGGGTAGGAAAAAAAAAAAGGAGAAAATTGAGAAAACAGATATAAGGGTATTTATAATATTTTTCACTTTCCTATTGCATCACAATAAACAAGTCATTTTTACCTGTTATTTATTTCGAGTTTTCAGTGATGGTTAATGTAGCAGAGATGGCAGTATAAATTGACTGCCATATCCAAAATCACTGAGCTAGTAAATGGGAGAACTGCTAATAGGGAGAATTACTAATACAAACCATATCTCAACTCCAAGTCTACTGTTCTTTCAATACCAGTTACTGATGGGGCAACCAAAAGAAATAAAAATTTCTTCTATAATAGAGTAGAAAATATACTTACAACTGTACTAAAAAAAAATTAGTTTCTACATTTTCTCTAAATTGATCTTGTCTTAATTGGAAACCTCTTATTCCCTTCTTAGGGGTAACTTAAAACTGTGGTAATAAGAAACAATTCTTGTTCAAAGTGTTCAGATTTTCAAGTAAAAAGACTCAAGTTCTTAAATTTCACATTCTCTCCAGGATACATAGTAAATAATAAGGAATGGGTAGAGTAGAAATAATAGTCTGTTGTGGCACTGGAAATAAGAAGTTGTCAGATCTCAAGGTATCCTCTTGATGGCTCTTAAGTTTTCATAGCAACATCCATTGTATGCTTGGTCACTGTGCAACCAGTTGGCATTGGTGCTAAAGATAGTGGTTTGTGTAAGCTGGGCTGTCTTGCTTTGTGCTTGCCAGTATTCTGCAGACTTCCTTGGCTGCTTTGTGTTTTCCTCTTCTTGGCATGCAGAGCATTCTTCACGCATGCGGCCAAGGTCTGATTCAGATTCCCATTTGTTCTTCAAGTAGACAAGTGGGTCCCCTCCTAGCTTTATGACAACTCCCTCCTGAAAATTCCCTTGACTAATATCTCAGATGCTTCTGAGACGCACTCATACTAGGACAGAATCAAGGGCCATTCTGGAAAGATAAGTATTGTCTTCTTTCTGCTTAGTCATAGATACCACTAGGGTTATTTTATGTGGATGGAGCCCACATATTAGAGAGTGGAGAGAGTGTTCACACTGTTGAGATCTCCCAAATTACCTTTTTTTTTTTTTTTTTTTTTTTTTTTTTACTAAAGCCATACTTCTGTTTTGGCCCAGCTTCAGGCAAGGGAATGAAAGAAGAAAATGAGAATCTTGTCATTGTTTCTTGTGTCACTTTTCTCAATTTCTCATCTACTCTCTTTAAAAAAAGTAAATTTTCAATCCTTTCTCTTATCTGGTTCTCCTTTAAATAATACTCTTTGATCTAATCTATGATGAGTGCTCCTAATAAGCTAAATGATACCAGAAAGGAATCAACAGTAACATTAATAATAATAATATCTTTATTCCTATGCCTGGCTTGAAAATCTATCAAAATTCTCTTATGGAAATTTCAGAAACTGAACAGTAACTTTGTATTTACATTTTCATCAGTGTTATAGCTATCACTTTGTGTTTTCTCCATTCCCCTCTCCTCTACTCAAAAACATATATGTAACTATTGAAGATCATACAGCAGAAACATAAAAAAAAAAAAAAAAAGAATAACATGGCTAAACTTTTCGTATAGACCTAGATGATTAGCCTCTACAGTTTTTTATTTTTTGTTTTTTTGTTTATTTTAGGGGTATTTAATTTTTTTTTTTTTAGAATTTGTTTTTTTATTTAGATTCAGTTAATTAACATATAATGCATTATTAGTTTCAGAGGCAGAGGTCAGTGATTCATCAGTCTTATATAATACCCAGTGCTCATTACATCATATGCCTTCCTTAATTTCCATCACCCAGTTACCCCATCACCCCACTCCCACCCCTCCCCTCCAGCAACGCTGTTTGTTTCCTATGATTAAGAGTCTCTTTTGGTTTGTCTCTCTCTCTGATTTCGTCTTGTTTTATTTTTTCCTCTTTTCCCCTGTGATCTTCAATTTTGTTTCTTAAATTCCACATATGAGTGAGAGCATATGATAATTGTCTTTCTCTGATTGACTTATTTCGCTTAGCATAATACACTCTAGTTCTATCCACATTGTTGCAAATGGCAAGATTTCATTTTTTTGATGGCTGAGTAGTATTTCATTTTATTTATATACTACACCTTCTTTTTTTTGTTTAAGATTTTATTTAATTATTTGACAGAAACAGAGATAGCAAGAGAGGGAACACAAGCAGGGGGGAGTGGGAGAGGGAGAAGCAGGCTTCCCACGGAGCAGGGAGCCTGGGGCTCAATCCCAGGACCCTGGGATCATGACTTGAGCCAAAGGCAGATGCTTAATAACTGAGCCACCCAGGCACCCCTATACTACACCTTCTTTATCCATTCATCTGTTGATGCATATCTTGGCTCTATCCATAGTTTGGCTATTGTGGACATTGCTGCTATTAACATTGGGGTGCAGGTGCCCCTTCGGATCACTACATTTGTATCTTTGGGGTAAATACCCAGTAGTGCAATTGCTGGGTCATAGGGTAGCTCTATTTTCAACTTTTTGAGGAACCTCCATACCGTTTTCCAGAGCAGCTACACCAGCTTGTGTTTCCACGAACAGTGTAAGAGGGTTCCCCTTTCCCAGCATCCTTGCCAAAATCTGTTTTTTCCTGACTTGTTAATTTTAGCCATCTGACTGGTGTGAGGTGGTATCTCACTGTGGTTTTGATTTGTATTTCCCTGATGTCGAGTGATGTTGAGCATTTTTTCATGTATCTGTTGGCCATTTGTATGTTTTGGAGAAATGTCTGTTCATGTCTTCTGCCTATTTCTTGATTGGATTATTTGTTCTTTTGGTGTTGAGTTTGATAAGTTTGATAAGTTCTTTATAGATTGTGGATATTAGCCCTTAATCTGATAAGACATTTGCAAATATCTTCTCCCATCTGTCCGTTGCCTTTTGGTTTTGTCAACTGTTTCCTTAGCGTGCAAAAGCTTTTTATCTTGATGGAGTCCCTATAGTTCAATTTTGCTTTTGTTTCCCTTGCCTTTGGAGACCTTTCTAGCAAGAAGTTGCTGCGGCCGAGGTCGAAGAGGTTGCTGCCTGTGTTCTCCTCTGTGGTTTTGATGGATTCCTGTCTCACATTTAGGTCTTTCATCCATTTTGAATCTATTTTTGTGTATGGTGTAAGGAAATGTCCAGTTTCTTTCTTCTGCATGTGGCTGTCCAATTTTCCCAACACCATTTGTTGAAGAGACTTTTTTTCCATTGGATATTCTTTCCTGCTTTGTTGAAGATTAGTTGACCATAGAGTTGAAGGTCCATTTCTGGGTTGTTTGTTCTGTTCCATTGATCTATGTGTCTGTTTTTGTGCCATTACCATACTGTCTTAATGATTACAGCTTTGTAATAGAGCTTGAAGTTCAGCATTATGATGCCACCAGCTTTGGTTTTCTTTTTCAACAATCCTTTGGCTATTTGGGGTCTTTTGTGTTTCCATACAAATTTTAGGATTATTTGTTCCAGCTTTGGAACAGTTGAACAGTTGATGGTATTTTGATAGGGATTGCATTGTCTAGGTAGCATAGACATTTTAACAATATTTGTTCTTCCAATCCATAAGCGTGGAACATTTTCCATATCTTTGTGTCTTCCTCAATTTCTCTCATGAGTGTTCTATAGTTTTCTTGTTACGGAACCTGGACTGGATCGCCCCTCGGAAGAACCAAGCGGCACTGGAGATCTTGAAGGATAGGAGGTTTATTTAACACCGGCGCGTTCAGAGGAGAGTGATCTCCAAAGGTCTGAGCCCCGAGCACAAACAAAGGGGGTAATTTGTACACTTCTACTTCCTCATACTGGGCACTCTTGGTGCATGCGCAAAGTGGGACAGGGAGAGGAACCCGGATTGGCATGCACGGGAAGCAGAGCAGAGAGAAGAACCCGGAAGAGCCCCAGGGCAGAGGCTGGAACTCCGTTGCTGGCTCAGTGGGCCATCTTAGGACACAAATTTTTCCTTATCATTTTGAGTACAGATCCTTCGCCTCCTTGGTTAGGTTTATTCTGACGTATCTTATGGTTTTTGGTGCAGTTATAAATGGGATCACCTCTTTAATTTCTCTTTCTTCTGTCTCATTGTAAGTGTATAGAAATGCAGCTGATTTCTGTGCATTGATTTAATATCCTGTCACATTGCTGAATTCCTGTCTGGGTCCTAGCAATTTTGGGGTGGAGTCTTTTGGGTTTTCCACGTAGAATATCATGTCATCTGCACATAGTGAGAGTTTGACTTCTTTGCCGATTTGGATGCCTTTTATTTTGTTGTTGTTGTTGCCTGATTACTGAGGCTAGGACTAGTATTATATTGAACAACAGTGGTGAGAGTGGACATCCCTGCTGTGTTCCTGACTTTAGGGGTAAAGCTCAGTTTTTCCCTATTGAGAATGATATTCACTGTGGGCTTTTCATATATGACTTTTATGATATCGAGGTATGTTCCCTCTATCTCTACACTGTGGAGAGCTTTAACCAAGAGGGGATGCTGTACTTTGTCAAATGCTTTTTCTGCATCTATTGAGAGGATCATATGGATCTTGTCCTTTCTTTTATTAATATAGTATATCACATTGATTGATTTGCGGATATTGAACCACCCTTGCAGCCCAGGAATAAATCCCACTTGGTTGAGGTGAATAATCCTTTCAATGTACTGTTGGATCCTATTGGCTAGTATCTTGGTGAGAATTTTTGCATCCATGTTCATCAGGGATATTGGTCTGTAATTCTCCTTTTGGGCGGAGTCTTTTTCTGGTTTTGGGATCAAGGTAATGCTGTCCATTGCAGTGAGTGGGTGTTAACGTTACCTATGATTGTTGTATTATTATCAATGTGTTTCTTTATTTTTGTTATTAATTGGTTTATATAATTGGCTGCTGCCATGTTAGGGGCATACATATTTAAAATTGTTAGATCTTGTTGAGTAGACCCTTTAATTATGATATAGTGACCTTCCTCATCTTTTATTACAGTCTTTGGTTTAAAATCTAATTTGTCTGATATAAGGATTGCCACCCCAGCTTTCTTTTGGTGTCCATTAGCATGGTAAATATTTTTCCACCCTCTCACTTTCAATCTGGAGGTGTCTTTGGGTCTAAAATGAGTCTCCTACATACAGCATATTGATATGTCTTACTTTTTTATCCAATATGATATGCTGTGTCTTTTGACTGGGATATTAACCCCTTTACATTTAGAGTAACTATTGAAAGATATGAATTTAGGGGCACCTGGGTGGCTCAGTCGGTTCAGTGTCTGCCTTCAGCTAAGGTCATGATCCCAGGGTCCTGGGATTGAGCCCCACATCAGGCTCTGCTCAGTGGGGAGTCTGCTTCTCCCTCTGCCCCTCCCCCTGCTTGTGCACTTTCTCTCTCTCCATCAAATAAATAAATAAAATATTTGAAAAAATAAATTAAAAAAAAGAAAAAAGAAACAGAAAAAGATATGAGTTTAGTGCCATTTTATTACCTGTAAAGTGACTTTTCTTTGTATTGTCTTTGTTCCTTTCTGGTCTGTATCCTGGAATCTTTTTATCACTCTTTCTATTTTGAATGACATCCTTGCTAGATAAAGTATTCTTGGCTGCATATTTTTCTCATTTAATACCCTGAATATTATCATGCCAGTCCTTTCTGGCCTGCCAAGTCTCTGTGGGTAGGTGTGCTGCCAGTCTAATGTTTCTACTCTTGTAGATTATGGACCTCATGTTCCAAGCTGCTTTCAGGATTTTCTTTCTCTCTGAGATTTGCAAATATCACTCTTATATGTCAGGGGTTTGACCTATTTTTATTGATTTTGAGGGAGGTTCTCTGTGCCTCATGGATGTGGATGCCTGTTTTACCCAGATTAGGGAAGTTCTCTGCTATACTTTTCCTCAATATACCTTCTGCCGCCCCCCACCCCCCTTCCTCTTCTTCTGGATCCCAATTATTCTAATGTTGTTTCTCCTTATGGTATCACTTATCTCTGGAATTCTCCCCTCGTGATATAGTTGTTTATCTCTCTTTTTCTCAGCTTCTTTCTTCTCCACCATTTTGTCTTCTACATCACTAATTCTCTCTTCTTCCTCATTTATTCTTGCAGTTAGAGCCTCCATTTTTTTTTTTTTTTTTTTTAAAGATTTTATTTATTTATTTGACAGAGAGAAACACAGCGAGAGAGGGAACACAAGCAGGGGGAGTGGGAGAGGGAGAAGCAGGCTTCCCGCCGAGCAGGGAGCCCGATGTGGGGCTCGATCCCAGGACCCTGGGATCATGACCTGAGCCGAAGGCAGATGCTTAACGACTGAGCCACCCAGGCGCCCCTAGAGCCTCCATTTTTTATTGGATCTCATTAATAGCCTTTTTTGCTTTCAACTTGATTAGATTTTAGTTCTTTTATTTCCCCAGAAAGGGATTCTCTAGTGTCTTCTGGGCTTTTTTCAAGCCCAGCTAGTATCTTTATAATCGTTATTCTGAACCCTAGTTCCAACATCTTACTTACATCGATTCTGAGTAGGTCCCTGGCAGTCAGTATTGCCTCTTTTTCTCTTTTTTTTCAGGTGAGTTATTCTGTCTTATCACTCTGTCCAGAGAAGACTAGTTAAATGAGAGTACAAAATACCCAAATGGAAACAACAACCCCAGAGAAATATACACTAAACAAATCAAAAGAGACCTTGTAGAAAGTGGTCACTTTTCTATTTGTAAAGTTGCAGCTATTCTTCTCTTAGATCTCCGTTTGAGTTTGCAGGTGTTCAGAATGATTTGATAGCTATGTAGCTGAATTCCTGGGGCCTGGCAAAACTAAGGTCTTCTACTCCTCTGCCATCTTGTCTTGCCTCTACAGTTATATAGGTTAACTCTGTAGATGACTAAGAACTTCAAATATGTGGGATAATATACTAGAACATATAATGGGGGAACATGCTATAATATGAAAATTGTAATAGCTGTATAAAAATCTCTAGGGAATAAAGTGTACTTTCTTGAGTATTGCTACCTCTTAGTTCCCATGACAATAATTTCTGTCTTTTTCTATACTTGTTGCTGAATTAAAAACAAACGGACTTCCCCAAAAGTCAAATTTCCTTCTTGCTAGTGCCATAGCTTTATTACTATAGAGGATCTTTCACTTAATTTCTCTCTACTTTACTACAGATAAGTGGACTTATGATAATGTAAAGGGTAGGGATTAAAAATAATAATAAAAAGAGGAGAAAATGGAAGAGTTAAGATTCAGTGAATTCATTCTATAATAAAATCTAATTTACTTGAAGCCATTCCTTATAGAACATGGATTTCTGGTTTCATATGAATTTGTATGCTGAATGTAGTACATGTTTTTTAAATACTAAACAATTAGTGTAGCTGAATTGAGAGTATTTTTATAATGAAATAGCTGTTTGCTAACTTTAGAGGGCATAAAGTTGGAAACTATTACTTGGAAAATATGTTTATGGAAATAATTATCATTAGCTAACACTTTTATTTTTTAATTTTTATTTTTTTTAAGATTTTATTTATTTATTTGACAGAGAGAGACACAGCGAGAGAGGGAACACAAGTGGGGGGGAGTGGGAGAGGGAGAAGCAGGCTTCTTCCAGAGCAGGGAGCCCGATATGAGACTCGATCCCAGGGCCCTGGGATCATGACCTGTGCTGAAGGCAGATGCCCAACGACTGAACCACCCAGGCACCCCAGCTAACACTATTTTAAAAATACAGATTTTATTATTGTGTTTTTTATCCACTTTTAAAAAACATCACTTTTCCAGAATTTGAAGGTAATGTAACATTTTATATCATTGTGCTATAAATACATATTAATTCATTTTATATATAAAATATATATATTCTCCAGACTTTGAAGGCAATATAATATTTTATATCACTAAGACATATAAATATACATATCTATTAACTATATAATTTAAATATAAATCAAATTATATACTTGCAGTTATGCCAGGCATCTGTCATAGGGTATTTCAATTCAACAAGCCATAGGTGAATAACTAAAATATGTCAAATTGTTAGGAACTTAGAATATATGTAACAGGTGGATCAAACTTAGTCGCTACACTTCCAAAGGTTAAATATGTTGGGAAAGAGGAACATAGTCAGATAATTACCATGGATAGCAGAATAGGAATGCTGTCATAAAAGTAGAAATAGAGTGATGCAGTACAGAGAAGGAGATAATTAATTTATATTATGTCCCTTGTTTATTATGGGTACATGATAAAGTAGAAACCATGCAGATATGTTTGTTTTCATATAAGATGTTAGTGCATGGTATACTGATTTATAGTGGCAAACTCTCTAATATCTTAGAACTGATTATTAGCATAGCACCAACTCTTGATATTTATTCCAAATATGTAACTGAGGGGGAAACAGTAACGTGTTTTTCAGATCCAAATGATTTCCATACAAAAGTCACTGAGGATTATAAGATCAGTGTACTTTCCTTAAAGCTGTTGAGGATTTTCAGACCAGCACATCAAGGAACACAAATTCATACAGGTGTTCTTGGACAGTAAAGGATTTAAGTTGATCTTAATAATGGAAAAATGATTATGTCCTTTCTCTTTTTTACTATGTATTTTTATTTATTTACTTATTGAGAAAAAGAGAGAGCAAGAAGGAGTGCACACACAATCAGGGGGAGGGGCAGAAAGAGAGGGGGAGAGAGAGAATCTCAAGCAGACTCCATGCTGATCACAGAGCCCAACAGGGGCTCGATCTCACAATCCTGTGATGAGCCGAAATTGGGTCTGATGTTTAACCTACTGAGCTACCCAGGCACCCCTGTCCTCTCTTCTTCTTTAAGCTCAATTCCAATTGCAGAACTTTCATGTTAGGAAAGTAGGTTAAACAGCACTTATTTTACACATTATATATATGCATTCAGCTGAGAGAGTTATTTCTCAAAAACTCCTTTGCTATCTGCAATACTCTAACTAGAATTTGTAAAACTACTCTGAGAAAATGGTAGTTAATACTGGAATGAAACTGTGAGGAGATTTTTTAAAATTTGCATATATGCTTATCAGTACAGATACCAGACAGCAATCAAATTTATTTTACTTTGAATTATAGTGTCATATCATACTACCTTTTGAAGCAATACAACCATGTATCCCTTTTGTAGAATCAATGCAATGTACACATTTGCCTAATTTAATTCTGAAGTTTGATAACAAGAATAATACCTTAAAACATAGAACTTCTTTTCTCCCAGAAAACAAACAGAATTTAAATGTCTCAGTGACGATAGTTTGCCTTGAATATAAATTCTGAGCTAAACTGCATTTTGAATAAGACTTTTCAAAGAGTTAGAATTCATTTCACTCTTATTTACCTATAAATGTTATTATAACAGTTTTGGAAAGGTTATCAACGCAGTAATTTTTTTGAATTCAAAAGGATTAGAATGAACATGCTGACTAAATGCTTAACTCTCCGCTTTTTGGTTAATTATTAAAAGCAATTGATAGCATGTTGCAAATGCAACAATCATGGTAAGCTGAATAGTAATATTAAGTCACTTTAATAGAAAGATTGGAGCTTTGATTTGCATATAATTTAATATGCTACCAGGTCTTCCAAGATAAGAGACAGCAATCTTCCCCAAGGCACAGGAGACAGGTAGTCTTGAAAAACTAGGTGATATCCCAGGCTTCCAAGGATTCAGCAAGGTCCTGGTACATAGCTCACTCTTCTGCTTTCAAAGAAAGCAATGCACTTCATTTTGTTAGTAATGATAAATGTTCATGCACAATAGCACATAATAGAAATGAAGGAAAAGAAATACATTTGAACACAGAATTGTTAAAATTAATTTTAATTTTTGAAGAGGAGGAAAAATCATTTCAAGAATACTTAAATGATTTATCTGTTTTAAAATCTTATTGTATGATTTGCTACTCATTAAACTTCTCTTAATGCTCATTATTGTGGAGATTTAAAGTACAGCCCATATATATATAGGGGTAGCTAAATTTAAATCAGGGTGGTTTGAGCCAGATTTGTATTCATGTATCTAAAATATGAATTTACTTTATTAAAACTAAATTCTAAAGTCATTAGCAATGAATGGTGTGCTGCTAAAATGTTCTTATATGTTATTATATTGTTTATCACCCATTTGGAAAAGCAGAACTAGAAATAAAGACTTGTGAGTCTTTTATTATGTCTCCAGCTACTATCCTCCTAAAATCTTAACAACAACAAAAACCAAAAAATAAGACATCTCTCTCTTGCCTTGGATTCTCTTTATTTTTCTTCCACATCAGAGTCACTTGTTCTGTGCCATTTTCATTGCCTGTTTTTCCTTAATCTATACTTAAAGTAGTGGTGTCATGGTCAGTTTTTCTCTAAATTTGTACTCTGTTTGGAGATTACAGTCTCTTCAGTTCTTTTACTACATTCAGTAGGCTTATAACTCCCAAATGTGTATTTTCAGTGCTTTCTTTTTCCTGAGCATTAGACCCACATTTTCACCTGTCACCCTGCCATTTCTTACAAGCACTTCAACACTGGCATGTTCACAGGCAAGCACATTTTCTCATTTCCTGCTCATTATCACCTCTCTCAAATTCTGCTCATCACTGTATGTTTTTGGCCTATAATAGATACAACAGATAACATTGTATGTACTGGCATATAGCTATATAAGTTGATAGCTTAAGGTTCTATTGGACACCGTTTTGTGTGTGTGTGTGTGTGTGTGTGTGTGTGTTTGGTGTGGTTTTTTGTTTTGTTTTTGTTTTTTTTTTGCTAACCTTCACAGAAAATTTTTCCTTTTATTCTGACATTTCAAAATGTCTTTATAGTTTGTCTTTCCTGTGTTATATGATCTGCATTGTTCAACTTTGCCTCTAAACTAATCCTGGAATAGCCCCCAGACTGACATCTCATCTATACATTTCTTCTTTTCTCTGTATAGGTTCAAGTCCAAGTTATTTGAGGTTTACAAAATATAGGCATCTATCAAATCACACAGATAATTTTATTAACATGAATGTCTTCCTATTTAGGCATACATATATTAAGTATATGGGTGCATTGAAGAAGTTCTAGTAGACTATAGATAAATGCTGAGTACATAGTTGATACACAGGGTCAGGCCAGATTTAAGGGTTAGAGGAGACTTTACTTTTGGATGGGATAAATGGAGGGCCACATGGCAAGCATATATATATATACACACACATACATGGATGTGAGGAATTTTTGGTAATTAATCTGCCATATTATAATCAGGTATGATTGTGAAATGATCTACCCTGAACTGAAGCCTTGTTTGCTGCACCAGTGTACACTGTGTAAAACACAAAAAGGAACATATATTGGCAGCTGATTTATGGTATATATCAGATTCAATAGGACCCAACCAAAGAATTGCAGGATATTGATTCCTAACTGGCACTTCAATTAATCCCTTAACAAAGCATTTTACAATAATAGTAAGCCACCACAGTGAATTCTGTAGGTATTATTGAATTCTTATATTTCCTTAATCATAAATTCAGTTTGTAGTCAGAGTTGATGTAATGTGTGAAGCCAGGAAATACAAAAAGGAATTTTAAATTCTATGAATGAAAGTCTCGCAAAAGCTTTTTGAACATAGACAGTAATCTTTATCTGGAATATGCATCTCTTTTCATAGGATAAATCACAGCCTTCTCCATGATGAACGGGGTCTAATAATAAACCTTTCACCAGAGACTGGCTAGATATTGGCCTCTACCATTGCCAATTAACATCTAGCAGTGGCAGCAGGTGGCCAGATTAGCCTTAATTAAGGGAAATGCATGTTACAGAGCCAATGCACAGTCTCCATTCCTTCTACCACAGCGATCATGTAAATAAGCCCATTGAGCAAACAGCAGGATGGCTGGAGAAAGAGACTGGTTGAGATCCACAGGAAAAGTAATCTTTTCCACCTGATTATTGAAAGCCTACTTCTTTTGAATAGCCCTTTGGTGGGCCTTTACATGGCACATGAACATCTTACTTTTTTTGGCCACTCTGAAAGATCCGTATAAATAGTTCTCCCACGGTTTACCTATCAGCAATTTTCCAATTTTGTTCTTTCAGAGCCCTATCAAAAAACTCCCTTAGCCCCTTTTTCATAAATAGTGTAGATTCATTCCTTAGAACTACCTCTCCTTCCACATGAAGTAGGAAACTAGATGTAAGGACCCAAAATCTTTCCTTTATGACTACTGTCTTTCATAGCCATTCCTGAACTATGCTGATGTGATATGCTTCAGGTATAAACCACGCTTTCTTATACTAATTGGTCAAAGGGAATTCTCCATGTAGTCATCAGTGTTGGTTGAAGTGTGGGTAACAAAGCAATAGGAGCAAACACAATAGGTATCTGAGACAATTGTATTTTTTATTTACTTTTGCTTCAGGCCCTGCTTAGACACCATCTCAGATATATAATTTTCATTCACAATGGAATGTTGTTGCACAGGTCTGATTTTATTTACTGGTTCAACTTATGATGAGTGATCTGGTCATATAATGTTCCACAGTCAGACATTCAACAACTACCAGGTCTAGTAGCAAGCCAAAGACTGCTTTTCAAACAGAGAATGATTGTTAGCAAAGGAAGTTGTGGTCTTACTACAAAACATTAGGGGTTTGCACTGTGATTGTCTAGTTGAGATTTTCCAGCTATCTCATACATCGTTCCTATCTGCTGCAAGTACTTCCAATACTTTCTGATCTCAAAGTCAGAAAGCTTGTAGTGGTTTTGTATTGTGTCAACATAGCTAAGCTGAAACGTTTTCAAAAGGCACTTTCCTTGTATAATTTTTAATTAGATTTTGTCCCCAAGAGAAATTTTTATGAGATTTGGAATAAAGCAGTTAAACAGCAGCCACTATGCTGTGAATGTTGTTATAGTGTGCCAGGCATCACTGCAACTTGTGCACGTTGCACTAATCTGCTAGTTTACATTGTTGGTGTAGAACAGCAGCTGAGCCCCACAGGTTTTCCAGCCTCTGCCAGATTTTTTTCTTCAGTTTCACTGAACCATTAGTTGGTGTATATACAGTTTCATGGCAAAGAATACCATCTTCTTTTGTGTCATCTGCATTGTCAAGGATGGTAACATTGAGAAACAGACATGAGTGATTTTCATAGGGCCCAGTTTGTTCTAGTAGATTCCTATTTGTCATCACTTCCCTGCTTCAAGATCAGGTTTTTCCTCTATAAAGTTATCCCTCTCCTCTATAACACTCCTATCCAAATATGGTAGAGTTTGACTCTTAAATGATACTCAAATGTGTTCACCTATATTCTTTCCCCTGCCATGGCTCCTATTCAGACTAAGTCACCAGTGTCTATTCTGAAATTTGAATGTGCTTAGGTCCATCTTTGTCTTTTATACATTATTCCTTTGAGTCTTATGTATTCAATAGAGTATGCAATTCCAGATAACCTGGTGTTTTAATATCATTAACAGTATTTTTGATAAATTAAAAATGCCTATATTTCCACTTATTTGTTTTTCTTAGGTCATTGCTAGTTGTATTTCTGTTTTAATAATGTTGTATTTATTTAAATAATGTCAAAATAATTATAATTTTACTGTTGAATATTAATACATTAACTGAAATGAAAACTAAAAGAGAAGCTCCTGAATTAACTATCAACTCTGTTCATTTTAAAATTTTGAAAGTTTTGGCGTGCCTGATTAGCTTAGTCAGTAGGGCATGTGACTCTTGGATCTTGGGATTGTGAGTTTGAGTCCCACCTTCGTTGTAGAGATTACTTAAATAGAAATTCTTTATCAAAATAAAATTTTGAAAGTTTTTAATGTAATGTGCTTGTTCAGGAGTTAGTTTCAAGAAGAAGAGTGATATTTATAGATATAATTTTGGTTATCCTATAATATATTTTCCCCATTTACATTTCTTATATTTATAGTTAATTGGGAAAAAATGAGTAGTTACAGACACTTGAGGATTTCATGCACCATTTTATGGCCTCACAGTATCAATCCAAATAGTTGCCCATAGCTTGTGGAAAAGTATTAAAGCTCATGTAGATGATAAAATTAATACAGAACTGGAAACTTTGCCTGGTCAGTTAAATATATTAAAATATAAATAAATCAATTATTTTAAGAAATCTTTAAGCTTAATAACTGTGCTTTAATTTAGTTTTGAAGAAACAGGGGGTGCCTGGGTGGCTCAGTCGTTAGGTGTCTGCTTTTGGCTCAGGTCATGATCCCAGGGTCCTGGGATGGAGCCCCACATTGGGCTTCCTGCTCAGCCGGAAGCCTGCTTCTCTCTCTCCCACTCCCCCTGCTTATGTTCCCTCTCTTGCTGTCTCTCTGTCAAATAAATAAAATCTTAAAAAAAAAAAATAAAGATTTGAAGAAACAAGATCCAGGTAGTTTGGGGAGTGCTCTATGAAACTGAATTAAAAAAAAAAAAAAAATTAAAAAAACTTGTAATAAAGATGTTTCTAAAAAGCTACTTGCAATGTGCATTCTGCAGTGTTTTTCACTTATGGGAGTGATACCGATTCTGTAATGCATGTAGTGAAGTGTTTAAGAAGACTTGTAATAAAGATGCTTCTTAGAAGAAAACATAGGCAGCCTTTGACTTAGGTCTTAGCAGTACTTTTTTTTTTTCTCACCAGTCTCCTTAGGCAAGGACCACAAAATCTAAAATAAACAAATGGGATTACATCAAACTAAAATGCTTTGCTCACTGAAGGACACCATCAACAAAATTAAAAGGAAACCTTCTGAATGGTAGAAGGTAATTGCAAATCATGCATCTGATAAGAGGTTAACATCCAAAATATATAAAGAATTTGTATAAATTAAAAAAAAAATACTAAAGTTAGGCAGAAAACTTGGATAGAAATTTCTCCAAAGAAGACTTACAGATGGCCAACAGATACATGAGAAGATAGTCAACATCACTAATTACCAGGGAAATGCAAATTAGGACCACAGTAAGGTGTCACTTCACACCTGTCTCGAGTGGTCGTTATCAAAAAGACAAAAACTAACAAGTGTTGCTGACAATGTGGAAAAAAGGGAACCCTAGTACACTGTTGATGGGAATGTAAACTTGGTGCAACCACTCTGGAAAACTGTATGGAGGTTCATCAAGAAATTAAAAAGAGAACTACCATAAGATCCAGCAAGTTTTCTTTTTAAGATTTTATTTATTTGACAGAGAGAGACACAGAGAGAGAGGGAACACAAGCAAGGGGAGTGGGAGAGGGAGAAGCAGGCTTCCCGCCAAGCAGGGAGCCCCATGTGGGGCTCTATCCCAGGACGCTGGGATCATGACCTGAGCTGAAGGCAGATGCTTAATGACTGAGCCACCCAGGCACCCCTAGGATCCAGCAATTTTCTTCTGGGTATTTACCCAAAGAAAATAAAAACATCAGTTCAAAGAGATATGTACAACCCTATGTTCACTGCAGTACTATTTACAAAGGCCAAGATATAGAAGCAACCTAAGCGTCCATGGATGAATCAATAAAGAAGATGTGGCATGTATATATACATACCTTCTGCTAAATGCCCACAAAACATACTCAAACATTCAGATTGAAATTTGGGCATAAATGTGCTTAGTTGTTTTTTTTGGGGGGCTTTTTAGTTTTGTTTTGTTTTTTACATATCCTATCTCTTGGGATATGTGTATATTGGCCCTTTTTCTCTTGTTTCTAGCTCTAGCCTCATGCCATGTTGCTGCTATTCTCTTCCCTTATCCTTCTCTTAGTCCACAAGCTTTTGCTTATTTCTCATGGAGAAAATTTTAGCTAGTTCTTTCATAGACTTGCTACCTAATGATTCCCTCAAGAGTTTCACCTTTCCCCACAAGGCAGTTATAAATGTATTTACTAAACAAAATCCGTTTCTGTGCTAGAGGGAATTGTGATGGCATTTTCTCACACTATGAATGTGTAGGTCTATATTTGTACCACTGCGCAAATCCTGACAAACATCAGAAAACACTTCTTTATTTGGGTATCTCTGTCAACCATCCCCCTCTCCCCACTCGCCTTTCCCATCTAGCTGAACAAAATTCTTTAGAGTTGGAAGATATTTTGATGAAACTTTGCTCTTGTCAAATCAACAAATAGTTTGCATCTGTGCTTTATTGCTATTTCATTTACCTTTTGCTCTTAGAACATAGTTTGAGAATAATGCTTTGTATGCAACAATCTGTATACCTTTTTTAACATAAATTTTAAAGAGAACAAATCTGTTTTCCTTTCTAAACATTTAAAATATAATCTGAACAACCATTAAGAAAACTGGAAAATTTTTCTGTTCACTTCAGATTAAAGTGATGCTATCTCAAAAAGAAAAAAAAAATCACAGGAGTATCAGATGGTATAAATTGACGGGATATCCCCTCCCCTTTCTTAGAAACATTCTGTCATGTTAGTTGTTATCTCTGACCTACAAATCTGCCTTTCTCTACAATACTTTTTGGTACTGGGCCTAGAACTATGAGAAGCATATGTCTGCTGTTCCAGCTGGCTCTATTATACTCTGAAAATAGATGGCACTAGAAGGAGACTATAAGTTAGGAGGAGGAAGAAGGAACTTGATCATTCCTGGGACATTCATGTGGTCTTCTTGTCTGTTTCTCTTCCTGTGAACATTACTCTAATGACACTTCTTCACCCTGGCAGTTCCTTCTGTAATAACAGCTGGATGTAGTGTGCAGTTTTTCCAACAGTAGAAGCACTAGTTTTATTGTGTCCTTTCAGAAGCATGGCCAACTGGTGCCCCAGGGTTGAGTTTTTAATTATTATGGTTATTCATTTTATCCTGAATGTGCAGATGAAGTGTTCTGGATTAGGCAATAATTTCTTATTAATTACAGTAAATAATGAGTATGTTGGCTCTCCATTGCCACAGACCTTATCTAGGGTGAAATAAAATGAAAGCTAGATGGAAAACAAAACAAAACCTTGCAAGAGAAGTCTATGATCTTCATAGGGAAGGGAAGGAGGGTAATGGATTTTCTCCATTTTTATGCAGTAAAGAGAAAGCTCATTCCTTTCTGGAAAATAAGTAAATAAATAAAGTATATAAATATAAACAAGTTATATGTACATACACACATTTGTACATACATATATATGTGAATGAATACATCATATACATATACATATGCATCATATACATACTGAAAGAAATAGACAATTTTTACTCCTTAGATATAAGGTGAAAAGGATCCTAGGTCCCAGCTATCATTTTAAGATATAAGTATATTTTTCTAAGGGCCAGATAAACTCTGTGAATCTCTGACATTTATGACTTAGAGGAGATTTCAAGGTCTGGATTTCACATTTCCTACAATGTAAATATCTAAGGTATATCATCCTCTAGTCTTCCTGATAACTTGAGGCTCAACCTAGGGACCTAATCTATGCTCTAACCTTTTGATCCTCTCAGATCAGGGCACTTGGCTAGAAAAATGGTAACAGATCTAAATCTTATGTTATATGAAGAGTAAAATGCTTCTAAGGCATGTAAAAGCAATGTTATCTATCTGTATATTATATACATTTCTGTTTGTCAGGAGGCTATGGTGTTTTAAAGGAACACTGAGAAAACTATACATATATATATATGTATATAGTATTGTTGAATGCATCTTTTTTACTTTCCCTTCTCTGGCTACATTTTGATATTCTCTGCATCTTTGGTTTTCAGTAGCTTGAATATTGGTGCCTAAGTATGGTTTTCATTTTTTTTATGTTTAGAATTATAGAGCTTCTTGAATCTATGGATTGTGATTTTGTTATTTTTGAAGAGTTCTTTGCCATTAAGTTTTAAAATATTTCTTCTCTATTATTTCTCTTGTTTCCTTCTGAGATTCCAGTTATACATATTGTCAGTTGTTAGATATTGTCCAATATGTATCTGATATTTTGTTTTTTTCCATACTTTTTTATCCCTTTGTTCATTAGTTTGAATAATTTCTATATACTTTTCTTTGAGGTCACTGATTCCTTCTTTTATATCTAGCCTGGTATAACGACATGCATTGAAATCTTTATTTCAGATATTTTTGTTGTTGTTAGAGATAATTTTTCTGTCTAAGTTCATCTTTTAATCCAATTTTCATCTTTTCCTCTAGATCCTTTAACAAAATAATCATCAATCATTTTAAACCTTTGGTCTGATATTTCCAACTGATGAATAAGTCTCCCTCTAATTATTAATGCTCTTTATTAAAGAATCACATTTTATTCTTCCTTCTTAGGTCATCTAATTTTTTATTTTTATTTTCATTTTCTAGCAGATGTTGTATTTTAAAGTGCTGTCTAAAGTGGAGTAAATATTATTTACCCCAGAGACTGCACACACTTTAGTCTGTCAGACAGCTATGCCAGGGGCTTGATTACTTTGATTCAATGAGGACTTGAGCTGACTAGGACTATGTTGTTTGCAAACTTAGTTACTTTCAGTTGATCACTGGTTTCAAAAGTCTTGAGGTTAGAGTTCTAGTTTTGCAACATGAAAATGTTCTAGAGATCAGTTGCACAACAATATGAATATATTTAACACTGCTGAACTGTTCAATTAAAAATGGTTGAGATGGTAAATTTAATGTTATGCATATAAAGTTATTATAATTTAAAAAGTCTACGTACCCATGGATAGATGAATAGGTAAATGGATAAAAAAATACGAGGTATACACACACCCACACGATTGAATATTATTCAGCCTTAAAAAGAAAGAAAATCCTGTCATTTGTGACAACAGGCCTGGGCATTATGCTAAGTGAAATAAGCCGGACAGAAAAAGAAAAATACCACCTGGTATCACTTATATGTGGAACCTAAAAACAAACAAACAAAAAAAGAATCCAACTTCTAGAAACAGGGTAGAGAAGTTGCCAGGGGCTGATGAGTAGGGGAAATAGGAAGAGGTTAGTAAAAGGATATAAACGTTTAGTTATAATATGAATAAGTTCTAAGGATCTGATGTATAAATGACTGTAGTTGATAATATACATTATTGATTATCAATACAATAAAATACAGTAGAGTATATTGTATAACTGAAATTTGCTAAGAGAGTAGAACTTAAATGTCTTCATCACAAGGGAAAAAAGGTAAATATGTGACATGATGGATGTGTTAATTAACTTGATGGGGGAGTCCTTTCACAATGTATACTAAATATATATTAAATCATTATGTTACATACTTAAAATATCTTACAGTTTTATGTCAATTATACTTCAGTGAAGCTAAAAAAAAAAAAGTCTTGAGAGTGTGAACAATTTTGTGTTTATTATGGTCTTCTCCCTCTAGAAAGAGCTAAGTCTCTAATTACTGAAAAACATTCTAGATCTATCTCTTGCTTCTTGTATAAACACCACCCAAAAGTTTTATGAGGAAGACTTATGGACATGGAAAACTAGTTCTCTGTTTATGTTTCTAACAGAATTCAATCGTGTATTAGCCCATTTTACCCCTAAAAATCTCTACTGTTCTTTAATTCCAGCAGAATACCTCTGCCTGTGGCAGTCTCAATATCCTCTCACCTGGGCACACGGTTAGCACATCCGTCTAGAAGAGAAAGGATCTGTCAATATTTGCTCACCTAGCAAGGTTTTTTTCTTCTGCAGAATTATTATCTATAGACCTCTTTGAATCTGTAGTTCTCTGATTTAAAATTAATTTGTTTTAGTTCATTGATTTTCTCTTAGCTGTCATGCTGGAAATGTTAATCAGTTGCAGCTCCCTACATGCAAATTAGAACAATATCCAATATTAAAATTAAAAAAAAAAATCAAAGAATAATCAACTGAAGAAAATGCTTTGAAATATTTTGTCTGTTTCTCTCAATATATCCTTTCTTTGATCTTTATGTATAAGTGAAAATATTGTACTGCAGTGCATATATTATACTAGCATATTATGCTAGTATAATGCTAATATAGTGAAAATTAAAATTTTTTGTAAAGAATTATTTAGTTTGCCTTTAGCTTTAGGCAGTTTAGTGGGGATTACATTAATGGATACTTACAGGTATATGGTTATATGATTGTGTTTATAGTACATTATCCTAAAATTTTTAATATAGTACATTAATATTTGTAACAATTTTAATAAAACAGCTATATATACCATATATTTTAGCATTCAGAAATTGTATTTAGTACATATATACAAAACTATAATTCATCACAAGTGATATACTTTGCTATGAATCTCTTCTAATATATTTTTGTAAGTGTATCTGGCAGAATTAATTTAGAAAATACTTTAAAGTATACAGTAGTCATTCTTAATTAGAAATGCAATGCAAATTCTATTATTTGTAAAGAAATGTTAACCTTTATGGCTACATTAGTGTTTTATCTATTTTCTTCTACATGAACATAAAAATATGTGTGCATAATAAACAGCTTTGAAATTCATTAGCCCAAATAATATAAATATTATAAACTCAGAATTTTTTTTAAACTAGGAATTTTGAATTTTCACCAGTGAAACTTATTGATGGGTCATGCCCTTAACTACCTAAATATTTTGGAAAGATATTGGGAGAGGGTGAGAAAGAGGGAATACTTGAAAAATACTGTATACTAACTAGAATTAACAGATATCTGTAGAAGACTCCACCCAACAAAAGTGGAATACACATGATCCTCTGGCACACATGGAACAAATTCCAGGACAGATAATATGCTGGGTCATAAAATATTTCTTTACAATCTGAAAAGAGTTCAATTATGCAAGGATTGTTCTCTGACCACAATTGAAATAAATTAGAAATTAGTAACAGAAGGAAATTTTGAAAATTTAGAAATATGTTCAAATTAAACATCATATTTCCAGATAACCAAATGCACCAAAGGAGAAGTATCAAGTAAGTATAGAAAATACTTCTAGATGAATGAAAATAAAAACAGTGTACCAAAACTTATGGTATATAGCTAAATTGATCTGCCAGTTTGGTGCAATCCCTATCAGAATCTTAGCCGGCTTCTTGCAAAATTTGACAAGCTTATTCTAACATTCATATGGAAATATAAAGAATATGGAAATATAAAAATAGAGGGGGAAAAAAAACTGCGTTGAAAAAGAACCAATTTCTAATTCATAGTTCTTTATTTCAAAACTTGTTACAAAATTACAGTAATCAAAATAGTGGGGTACTGCCATAAATATATAGATCAAGGGAATAAAATAGAACTGAAATAAATCCTCATAGTTAGGGTAAATTGATTTTCAACAGTGGTTCCAAGCCAATTCAATAGAGGGAAAATAGTCTTTTTTTTTTTTTTTTTTTAAAGATTTTATTTATTTATTTGACAGGGAGAGAGAGAGAGCTAGAGAGGGAACACAAGCAGGGGGAGTGGGAGAGCGAGAAGCAGGCTTCCTGCCGAGCAGGGAGCCCGATGTGGGACTCGATCCCAGGACCCTGGGATCATGACCTGAGCCGAGGGCAGACGCTTAACGACTGAGCCACCCAGGCGCCCCGGGAAAATAGTCTTTAACAATGGTGCTGGGATAACTGGATATCTACATGGAAAACATGAAGTTCAACCCCTTCCTTACACCATAACAGAATAACTCTAAATAGATAATAGACCTAAATATAAAAGCCAAAAATGTAAACTCTTAAAAGAAACTTAGGAATTTACTGTTGTCCCCTTGAATTAGACAAAAATCCTTTAGATGTGACACCAAAAACACAAGTGATGAGAGAGAGAGAGAGGAAAGTATATAAAATGGTCTTCATCAAGGTGAAAAATTGTTCTCCAAAGCACACCATAGAGTGAAATGAGAATATATAAATGGGAGAGCAAATTTGCATGTTGTATATTTAATAAGGGACTTATATCTGAAATACATAAGGAACTCTTTAAATGTGCTAATCAAAGACACATGATCAAGTTAAGGATACACAATTCTCCAAAGAATGTATATATTTCATGAATTATATGAAAAATGCTCAACATCATTAATCATCAGGGAAGCTGAGGTTAAAACAGTGATACCACTTCACATCTACTAGAATGGCTATACCAAAAGAAAAAAAATGACAAATATTGGTGAGAATGTGGAAAAATAGGAACATTCATACATTGCTGGTGGGAATGCAAACTTGTATGGCCACATTGGAAAACATTTTGGCAGTTCTGTGAAATGTTAAACATACAGTGACCATATAACCCAGCACTTCTACCCTTAGATATATACCCAAGAAATTAGAAAACACGTATGCACACAAAAACTTGTACACAAATGCTTATAGCAGAATTATTCACAATATCCGAGAAGTATCAGCAAACCAAATGTCCATCAACTGATGAATGGATCAATAAAACATAGTATATACATAAAATGGAAAATTATTTGGCAATAAAAATAGAATTCTTATAAATGCCATAGTATAGATGAACCCTGAAACATTATACTAAATGAAAGAAGCCAGTCACAAAGGACCTTGTCATACTATACTATATAAGAATAGATGTGTCTTTAGAAACAGAAATTAGACAGTGATCATCTAGGGCTGATTGGACTGGGAAGAATGGGGAATAACTGATAATTGTTATGGAATTTCTTTTTAGGCGATACAAATTCTTTAAAATTGATTGTGGTAATTGTTCTATAACTCTCTGATTGCACTAACAAACACTTTCAATGGGTGAATTGTATGATATGTGAATTATTTTTAAAAGTTAAAAAGTACCTCAAAAACTGGACAGCAATATGCAGAGAAATGAAACTGGACCACTTTCTTACGCCATACTCAAAAATAAATTCAAAATGGATGAAAGACCTAAATGTGAGACAGGTAGGAATAATGTAGGTCGGAAGTCCAGTCATGTCATTGCTTTATTTTCTGGTTGGTCTCAGTAGGCTAAAATAAAGGTGTTGGCTGGGGCTGAGTTTGAGTTTGGGGTTTCTTTTTCAAGTCACTTGTTGGCAGAACTCAGTTTTTTGCAGTTGCAAGGTTGAGTTCCTATTTTCCTTCTACCTGTTGGTAAGGGACTGCTCTCAGCTCCTCAAGGCTACCAATAGTTCTTTGTAGCAGGACACATGAAGGACATATGAAGGACACAATGATTATTTTTTTTCTAGTTTTGTAAGAATACATCACTATAATTTTATTTTCTGCAACTAGCTGGAGAAAACTCTGTTTTTAAAGGATTCATGTGATTTGGCCAGGATCACCTGATAAGCTCTTTTTAAGGTCACCTGATTTGGGACCTTAATTATATCTGCAAAGTACCTTCATGGCAATACCTATTTAGTGTATAACTGAATAACTAGGAGAAGGTGTATATACACCAAGGGCCTGGGTGATTAATACCCCATTGTACATACATACCACCTCTTCTTTATCAATTAATCAGGCGATGGACATTTGGGCTCTTTCTATAATTTGACTATTGTTGATAATGCTGCTATAAACATCGAGGTGCATGTGCCCCTTCAGATCAGTATCCTTTGGTAAATACCTAGTACCCTTTGGTAAATACCTAGAAGTGCAATTGTTGGATAGTAGGTAGTTCTATTTTTAACTTTTTGAGGAACCTCCATACTGTTTTCCAGAGTGCCTGTACCAGTTTGCATTCTCACCAAGAGTGTAAGTGGGTACCCCTTTCTCCACATCTTCCCCAACATCTGTTATTTCCTGTGTTTTTAATTTTAGCTATTCTGACAGGTGTGAGGTTGTATCTCATTGTGGTTTTGATTTGTGCTTCCCCTGATGATGAGTGATGTTGAGTATCTTCTCATATGTCTGTTAGCCATTTGTATATCTTCTTAGAAAAAATGTCTATTCATGTCTTCTGCCCATTTCTTAACTGGATTATTTGTTTTTGGGTGTTGAGTTTGAGAAGTTTTTTTTTATAGATTTTGGATACTAACCCTTTATCAGATATGTCATTTGCAAATATCTTCTCCCATTTCATAGGTAGCTTTTTGGTCTTGTTGACCGTTTCGTTCACTGTGCAGAAGTTTTTAAACTTGATGAAGTCCCAATAGTTCATTTTTGCTTTTGTTTCTCTTGCCTCAGGAGATGTATCGAGTAAGAATTTGCTATGGCTGAGGCCAAAGAGGTTGCTGCCTGTGTTCTTCTCTAGGATTTTGATGGTTTCCTGTCCCACATTTAGGTCTTTCATCCATTTTGAATTTATTTTTGTGTATGGCGTAAGAAAGTGGTCCAGTTTCATTTTTCTGCATGTTGCTGTCAAGTTTACCCAACACCATTTGCTGAAGAGACTGTCCTTTTTCCATTAGATATTCTTTCCTGCTTTGTTGAAAAATAGTTGACCATATAGTTGTGAGTCCATTTCTGGGTTCTCTATTCTGTTCCATTGTACTATGTGTCTGTTTTTGTGCCAGTACCATACTGTCTTGATGACTATAGCTTTGTTATATAGCTTGAAATCCAGAATTGTGATGCCTGCAGCTTTGGTTTTCTTTTTCAAGATTGCTTTGGCTATTTGGGGTCTTTTGTGTTTCCATATAAATTTTAGGATTATTTGTTCTAGCTGTGTTAAAAATGCTGGTGATATTTTGATAGGGATTGCATTAAATGTGTAGATCGCTTTGGGTAGTAGAGACATTTTAACAATATTTTTTCTTCCAATCCATGACCATGGAATGTTTTTCTATGTCTTTGTGTCCTCCTCAATTTCTTTCATAAGTGTGCTATAGCTTTCAGAGTACAGATCTTTTACCTCTTTGGTAAGGTTTATTTCTGTGTATCTTATGGTTTTTGGTGCAATTGTAAATGGGATATATTCTTTGATTTCTCTTTCTGCTGCTTCATTATTAGTGTATAGAAATGCCACAGATTTCTGTACATTGATTTTGTATCCTCCAACTTTACTGAATTCGTGTATTAGTTCTAACCATTTTTTTTGGTAGAGGTTTTCAGTTTTCTATATATAGACTATCATGTCATCTGCAAAGAGTGAAAGTTTGGCTTTTTCTTTGATGGTTTGGATGCTTTTTTTCTTTCTTTTTTTGTCTGATTGCTGAGTCTTGGACTTCCAGTACTATGTTAAATAATAATGGTGAGAGTGGACATCCCTGTCTTGTTCCTGACCATAGAGGAAAAACTCTCAGTTATTCCTGGGCTGCAAGGGTCATTCAGTATTCACAAATGAATCAGCGTAATACACCCCAACAATAAAAGAAAGGATAAGAACCATATGATCCTCTCAATAGATGCAGAAAATGCATTTGACAAACTACAGCATCCATTCTTGATAAAAAACCCTCAGCAAAGTAGGGAGAGAGGAAATGGCATAAAATCATAAAGGCCATATACGAAAGACCCACAGCTAATATCATCCTCAATGGGGAATATCTTACTTTATTCTTGAAGTAAGAGCGAAAGTATGTTTAAGTAAATAAGAAATTAGCCAAAGTCAAGTGCTTAAATTGGAGAAATAAAAAAAAATGCCTAAAAAAATTGAAAAGAGTTAAATATGGCATTGAATAATTAGCTTTTTGAGGAATATGTACAATATATAAAAATAAATTATTGTTACTCTGTACAGTCTTCTTTTTTTTTTTTTTTAAAGATTTTATTTATTTACGTGACAGAGAGAGACACAGCGAGAGAGGGAACACAAGCAGGGGGAGTAGGAGAGGGAGAAGCAGGCTTCCCGTGGAGCAGGGAACCTGATGCGGGCCTCGATCCCAGGACCCTGAGATCATGACCCAAGCCGAAGGCAGTCGCTTAACCGACTGAGCCACCCAGGCGCCCCTACTCTGTACAGTCTTATAAATCAGTCTAAATTCTTTGAGTATCTGAAAATTTCTATTAAAAAAATCAGTTCTCAGACAAAGTAGTAGTTCTTAATTTTGGCTACCTACCAAAACAATAATACATATTAGTATTTTAAGATTTGTATTTACATCTTAGCAGCTAACTAACTTTATGTAAAGTTGATTTTACTTTTCTTAACTATGTACATTTATATCTATTTATATTTACATTTTCATTTACAGATAGATATGATTGTTAAGATGATTTTTAAAATAAAATTTCACTTTCTTTTGCCATTCAGATAATCAACTAATAGGCAATTAGGGTTTTGGTTATAAATAAATAACAGGTAAAATTAGAGGGCTACATATGGTATATTATTTAATCTTAACATTTTAGAGTTAAAAATATTTTACTGGTCACCTAATCAAACCTCTTATTTTACTCAGAGTAAAATAAGCTCCCAAGAGGTTGTAACTTGCCAACATCACATAGATGAAAAATATTAGAGTGGTAAGATGAACGTAAACTTCTGTTGCTACTTTCATTGACTAATTCACAAGAAAGATTAGAGAATTAAAGTATAATTATCAGGATTGTATTATGTAGTCTTGTTATATTCAATTACTCTATATTTTGAGTTCTGTGTATTGTATTTTTTTCTATACTATTGCTGGTTTATTCAGAGGAATGATTTACAATCCACTTATGTTTGCTATTGATGATATTCATAAGAAAGTTGTTATTCTTCAATGTGCAAAAAAAATAAAATTTATTTATTTATTTTTACAGTTTATTTACTTTACACAGAGAGAGCACGCAAGTGGGGGAGGGGTAGAAGGAGAGGGAGAGGAAGAGAGAAGCGGATGCCCTGCTGAGTGCAGAGCCCTATGCAGGCCTCAATCTCACCACCCGAAATCAACAGTCGGATGCTCAACTGACTGAGCCATCCATGCTCTCCGCATGCTTCCTTTAAACAGAAATATTTATAATAAAAAACAGGCAAAACTATCACAATTCTTCGTTCAGTGTTTGAAACACAAAATCCTGATGATAGTATTTATTGAATTATTATTTGATACAATGTATTACCTAGTATTCATTGTTGCAGTAAGATACACAAAATGGTATCTTTTGGAAGAAAATTGTGAACTTATAGACAGTGACCAACACAACCGTACTATATACCACCCCTAATCATATATCATTGAAAACATATGCATATTTATAATTTTGCAGAATTACACTTGTTTACAGTATTATAAATCATTTGTCTAGTATTGGTTTACAATTCTTTTTTTTTTTAAGATTTTATTTATTTGTCAGAGAGAGAGAGCACAATCAGGCGGAGTGGCAGGCAGAGAGAGAAGCAGGCTCCCTGCTGAGCAAGGAGCCCAATGTGGGACTCTGTCCCAGGACCCTGGGATCATGACCTGAGCCGAAGACAGACGCTTAACCGACTGAGCCACCCAAGCATCCCTTGGTTTATAATTCTTAAGTCAAGTCATTTGAGTTCTAATCCTTCTGACTTACCAGTTACTGGAACCTACCTCATAGTGTTGCTCTACAGTATACAGAATGAATAAATATTAATAGTATTTGGAAGAGTACCTGAGGTATATGAAAAATATTCAACTAACGCTGTTATCATGAATAATATTATTTTTATTATCATTGTGGTTGTCGAAGTGACATAGTGTCATATGGTTGTTACTAAGATGTTGGATTAATGCCAATGTGCAAAACAAGCTGCAAAGAAAGGTGCTGGTGTAGATCAGTTTTGGAAGGAGAGTACTGAAGGTGAAGGAGGGCATGCATGATGTTGTGCTGTGAAACTGTTATTTTTACACTGCTGTACCAGGTGCTGAAGTATGCCTATGCCTCAAATCCTCCCTCAGGAATGATTGAGAGGTAGGTGTGGAGAGGGAGGCTTGAGTGACTCATTACTCCTGCACTTGTATTTCAGCTCTAACCTCTGTCATGTAATGAGACATTTTAAAATACTGTCATTTTAAGAATTAATTCAACTTGTAAAAGAATTGTGTAATAATTGATGTTTTTGGATTTCCTATACAGATGGAAATCACATTATCTTTTGTGCACAGATGTATGGTAACACATAAATCTTGATATGATATTCACTCTCTTTTCTTCCTCCCTGTATTAGTCTGCCAGGGCTGCCATTACAAAGCACCACAAACTGGGTGGATTAAAAAACAAAAATGTATAGTCTCAGTTCTGGAGGCTAGAACTCCTAGAACAAGGTGCTAGGAGGGTTGATTCCTTCTGAAGCTGTGAGGCAGAATCTATTCCATGCTTATCCGCTAGCTTGCTCACAATCTTTTGCATTCCTTGATTTGTAGAAGCATCACTCTGATTTCTTCTTTTATCATCACATGGCATTCTCCCTGAACATGTGTGTATCTATGTCTAAATTTCACTCCTTTACAATGATACCAGTCATACTGTATTAAGGGCCCACCCTACTCCAGTATGACCTCATTTTAACTTAATTAATTGCATCTGTAACTCTTGTATTTCCAAGTAACTTCATATTCTGAGGTACTGGGTTTCAGACTTTAATACATGAATTTGAGTTTAATACAGTTTAAGCAATAACACCCCCCAATAATTCAAGGAATCTCCTCTTTAACTGTCATTTCACACATCAGCTTCTACATTTCCCAAAATGAACGTGCTTGAGAAGAAACAGGTTCAGGATCAGTGGACCTAAATTCAGCCACTGTTCTCTCAGGTGTTAAAATTGCTTGTGGAGGTTTTTAGTTCACTCTGTTTTATAGATGCATAATCTAAGAGCAGAGGAAGTTAAGTGACCCTCCGGATCTCGAAGGGTTAATGTAGAGTAGTGCCAGTGTTCCAAAAAAAAAAAAAAAAAAAGATACTTTGATTCCAAATCCCTTGTTTAAACTTGTTTAAAAGCAGTGTTTCATAAATTTGTCTGACCATGACCTTTGTAGGCCATTCACATTAATCCCCTTTCCTTTCCCCTCTATGGCTGTTGTATTGAAGGGAAAAGAAAAAAAAAAAAAGTCACACTCTTGAATTCCAAAAGTTGTTCTGTGTTATAGTGGTCCAGAGCTGTGTTCCATAAAAGAAAATGGTTTGGGTTCAAATGTGTTAGAGAAATACACAAATATTTTTCCCTTTTGTAGACTGACAGAATACCATAAAATATCAAAGAATTCAGAATATCTCACAGTGCAGAAATTATTTTACCTTATTTTAAACCAATTTTCCCTAATTTGCCTGAAGACAAATTTCCCTTTTTAAGGTAACTCACGTTAATATCCTGAGGAACATGCTTAGGAATGCTTCTCTTAGTACATTTTCCTAATTGTTATCAGCTACTTATAGAATAATTACAAAAACCACTCAATGCACTAAAACCACTCTTATCTATAACACAGAGTAGAATAACAAAACCAGATAAAAATATCATTACTTTATCATTTTGTTCAATTTAAACTATCATTGCAAACATTTACTGAAGTCATGGCCCATGCACATATGCATTAATGTAGTAATTTACTCTGCCTATCTTAAAATTACTCTTTTCATTCTCAAAGAAAGTAAGATTATATGAATGTTAAAAATCAGTTTAATAATTGACATGGATGCACTAACTAAAAAATAATAATAATAATTGGTTAATTGTTGGCCTGCAGTTCTGAGTCATGATTTTAAAAACTGAATCTCATATTGTTGCACAGCATAGACTACATAAGCCTGAACATGGACATTCTGGAGTGGTAAGGAACAATTTTGTCCTTTAAAGGAAAGGGTAACATACTCATTCAATACTCAGAGATGTTTTATCAAATATTACCTGTTTCTTAAATGTCTTGAAAGTTTTATAAGCAAGTGCTATGGACTAAATGTTTGCATCCTTTCAAAATTCATATGTTGAAGCCCTAACCCCAATGTGATAGCATTTGGAATTAGTGCCTTTTTTAGAAGTAATTAGGCTTAGATGAGGTCATGAGGGCAAAAGTCCCAGTCTGATGGAATTAGTCCCTTATAAGAAGAGTCTTCAAAGAGTTTGCTCTTCTCCCTACTCCATACATGTAGAAAAAAAGAAGAGGTCATGTGAGCACACAGCAAGATGGTGGCTGCCTATAAGCCAAATGAAGAGTCCTCAGGATAAAACCTACCTTGCCAGCACCTTGATCTTGTGTTTCCCAGCCTCCAGAAGTGTGGAAAATAAATTTCTGTTGTTTGAACTACCCATCTATGGTATTTTATTATGACAGTCTGAGAAGAGGAAGACAGCAGTTTATATTGAGTTGAACTTTTTTCCTCCTTTTTTTCATTAATAGTCTGAATAGCACAAACTAGCAAAAAGTAACATTATGTACATAAAAACCAGTCTCCCTGTTTGCCCCACTTTAGAATAATTATTGTATGGTTTTATTTTTTTTAATTTTTTTTATTATTATGTTATGTTAATCACCATACATTACATCATTAGTTTTTGATGCAGTGTTCCATGATTCATTGTTTGCGTATAACACCCAGTGCTCCATATTGCATGGTTTTAAAAGGAAGTGTTTAATATGAAATGTGTCATATAAAACCTATTTTCTTGTTATTTTCTACATTAATTTCCTTATTAAGAATCACTGAAGCAGATACATGGAAAGTTAGATTGATATTGATAGCTGCCTTTACTAAAGTTAGTGGTGATGGAGCCCTGGGTGTTATATGCAAAAAATGAATCATGGAACACTACATCAAAAACTAATGATGTAATGTATGGTGATTAACATAACAATAAAATTAAATTAAAAAAAAGTTAGTGGTGAAAAATTATTCTGTCTTTGCCATTCTATGGCACACTCTTTATTAAGGAAGAGATAGAATAAAAATGAGGACAGAGAGACTTTTGGTTTTGAGACAATAAATTTGTTATATAGAGATGACAATGATACGTGAGAAAAGTAAAGCTTGAAATCCAAGAGAATATTGGTTTGATATATTATTTTGGTAAGCTATTTATTGTAGAGAGAGAAGTACAGAATTTTAGAAAATGAGTTCAGAGTTGGTATGGGAAGCCAAGTTCATAGAGTTCTAATTCTTTGCTCTTGATCCTCTTCCTCCTATATGTTACTAACTCCTCTTTCCTGCCTCAAGAGAGTAAGAGAGAAGGATCCAGACAAATGGCCTCCTAACCCAAAGTAGTGAATCTCTTAGGACTTTTCTTCCTGACTAAAATCACCTGAGTGAGACCTGAATTATAGTGAGGTTAACACAGAACTTAGTACCTAAATGTTTATATTATATATATTTAATATATTTTATAATGTCATTTATCCAAAAAATATCTTCTATTACAGTACAGCATGTGTTTCTCCTTTTATCAAGGAACAGTCATTTTAAATGTCTCATTACCTTGACTGCTCAACCCTATGATCCCCTTTCTCCCCATCTTCTTTTCTATAAGGCATTGATCCTACCGTCATTGCACTGACCTTTATTCTCCTCTGTTTTCAGCCCTCCTTAGATTTCATTAGTATTATACTCACAGCTTTTCATACATTCCAAGCAAAATCCCAACTCTGGAAAATTCAACTTTGGACTTTACCCTTGAGCCACCTAGCTTAATGTTGATAGAGGGAATCTCTTGTCAACTGGTATTCTTAAGTACTAACTTCAGATGGGTCCTTGGAATATCCAGCAATCCCACAATACTTTGCTTTTTCATTCACAGCCACCTTCCCCACTTTCATAAGTGACTGTTTAGTAACTTAATCTGCTTCTCCTATGCATCCGATTTCATTAAAAGATAATCATAAGACAGTTTCCATATGTCCCTACCACTATGTCTAGCCACCTATCTATATCTACATATCTTCCTTTCCTGCTAAGTAAAGCAAACCTCCCCAATTATGTACTGCCAGATCTCATGAACCATTATCTACTCAAGTGTATAATTTCAACAATTGTTCTTATAGCTAACATTATCATTTCTTTTTCTGCTAAATGATTTTCACCAGCCTACGAAGATAGTTTAATAACTCCCATTTCAAAGAAAAAAAGGCTGTCTCTTAGTTATGCATTCTCCTATAGGTAAATCCTAATGAATCTGCTCCCTTTACACTAATTTCTTATAATATCATTCATCAATTCTTCTCCATCCATTTTGTCTTGAGCTCATTTCAGTCAGTAACTTTATTATTTTATCCAAACATCCCTTAGCTAGGTCAACAATGACCTCCATATTGATAAATCATATGGTTCATTCTTGGCCAAATCAACTTTTGGCCCTCCTTTGAAAGTTTTCTTTTTCCTTGTTCCCCACCCCCCTCTCTTAAGTTTTTGTGCATGCACTATCTTCGCTTTCTTTTTGTAACATTAATCGTTTCTTTGATGGTTGTATGTAACTTTCAAAGCTTTAGGTATTAAATTGGTCATATTCTGTTATACAGTTTGTTCATATTATCTGTGGCCCAAGGATAACATAAGCAAATTCAAAGTAGAAGTCATGTTTTTTTCATCTTTTTGTTGCCAGGCCCTTGCACTGAGGAATGAGTGAATGAACTCTCTCAGTGCTTCTCAGATGAATGTAAAGAAAGTAACCTCAAGCAGAAGGTGAGTCTCCCATCTAAATCCTACCTTGAAATCCCAACCAAAGTGCCTGATATCAGTAACAAGTGACTTTTTCTGATTCTCATATGAGAGAAATAATCTTTTATTTTTTGAGAGAAATAATCTTAATGCAACTGATTATAATGGCATAGTAAGACCAGTTATTTTAGATTTCAGTTTTCTAATAGGTAATGTTATAGAATGCAAGTAATTTTTAACTAAATATATAGAATGTAGCTCATCTATCCAAGTTCATTAATCTCTTACCTGGAGGGTAACTGTTTTGAGAATCTTGTCTTTACATAGAGGACAGAAATACTTTACCACCTATAAAATACATAATCACTGGAATTTAATCATGCTTGCTTATTGGTAATATAATGTTGACACTTTGTTAAATGCAGTTCACTAAATAATAGTCCTTTGTTCGGGGCAGGTATACCTCTTGTTGCCATGCGTTCTCCACAGTCCATAAAATAAACTTTTTTTATGACTCTGGTGTTCCCTAAGCAAAAATATCATAAATACTATCGTTGTTTGACCTTCAACTGTCAGAATCAAATTACAGTATTCCAAATATTCCACAGTCAGGTAAACTACTATATAATATATGTGGGGAAAAAATGAGACCGTATGAGTCCATATCAAAAGAAAGGAAAAACAAGAAGGAATTTCTGTATAAGCATTGGGATCATTCTTGAGAAAATTAACCCATTATATCTGTTTAGATTAGGAATGTACAATTATTTTCTCTTTTTAGACAATCTAACATAAAGTGCCTGAATGTTGTACTTAACATATCTACATAGAGACATATCTTTTTATAAATAAGTGGTTTAGTGTGGTACATATAATGCATCTATAAGACATATATGCCAGTCTTAATTTAAATAATAGTTTCAGATCATCTGAAAATAGGTAAAGATATTGCTTCTAAATCATTGTGGATAATCAGTCTCTTATTCAGACATTCTAATGTCCTTGGTACTTTTGTAAAGTAAAATTTCCTTCTATTTGAATTTTCCTAATGTTTTCTTAGTTATACTGGAATTATGGATTTTGGAGGATGAGTACTGCAGATGCAAAATACTTTTTTCATTGTTCTTAAGAAGGGATGCATTCAATCAGCCCAACTTATTATTGATGATTTTGACCTTAATCATTTGGTTAAGGTAGTGACTGTCAAATTATCCACTGTAAAGCTACTACAGGCAGAGAGAACAAAATAATTCAGAGGCCCCAACTTAGGGGTATGACATATGTATAAAAGAAAATGGAAGGAAACTGGTGTGGCTGGAAAGAAGTGAGGGAAAATAAAAAAAAAATTTTTTTAAACGCAGGTAATGAAACTGCAGTTCCAGGTAGGAGTCTTATGAGAAATGTTAGGGTCTTTAGCTTTTACTTTATGTTTAATGTGGAAAAATTGCTATGTTTTCCAAAGATTACTTTGGCTGCAATTGAGATGAACGTGGTTTGGATTAGAGTGGCTAGTAGTGGTAGTGCTGGTAATTAATCAAATTCTTGATATATTTTGAAGATAGAATCAACAGTATAATGGATTGGATATACAGTGTGAGAAAAAATTAAGACAGGGAAGACTCATAGATCTTTTTGGTCTGAGCAATAAGAAGAATGGAAACTTAGAAGCCTATGGGATGAACAGGTATAATAGGATGGGTCAGTCATTTGGTTTTGGGTATGCTTAGACTCAATTGCCAATTAAATACACAACTGGAGATCTTGTGTAGCTAGTTGGATATAAGAGTTATGGAAGTCAAGTCCAAAGATATAAATTCATAAATTATTACTATTTAGCTGGGTATGATAAACATTACTAATGTTCACCAATATTTCCAGCTTTCCTCCTCTCCCAAAATATAAAGGATAAAAATAATACCCCTGTTGACTTCAAGTTAGTTATGTCCATGTAACTTCTATTAGCCAACAAAATGTGAACAGAAAAGGTGTGTTGTCACCTTTGGTTAGAAACAGTCAAGGGTCAGGAAATGATTCTCTAAGTTATCTTCCCATGTTCAAGCATACCTTAGAACTTCATTCTGAGATGTTGACTCCTCATAATGGTGAATCCAGACCAGTCTAAGTCTCTGAGTATCTACTATAAGCAAAGTCAATTCTATCAACCTACATTGCACATGCTAGATGAGAAAGAAAAATAAACTTTTGTTGTATTAGGTCATTTGAATCGGGGCTTAATACACCTGATTAGCTAATATAGATGGTACTTAAAGATTAATAGGATCACCTAGGGATGAAGTAAAGATAAAAGAGAAGAGTTACAAGTACTGAATTCTGAGATGCTCCAATGTTAGGAAGATAAAAAGATAAAAACTAATCGAGTTGGAACAACATAGCAACCAGTTGAGCAAATGTACCTACAAAATCAGTATGTAACAATATGTTGTAGCTCTTTGGGGTTATAGGATTTTCCTTTGAATATTGTGGTTTTATAAAATTCAGTGATTCTTTATAAAATCTTAATAACTGTTATTGAGGTCTTATTCTTTCCCAGTATCTTCTGACAAAAATATTAAAGAGGAGCAACAAAAGATCATTATCAAAAGTAGGCGATCTTTTTATTTGCCATATGTAATATAGATTCATAATGTCAGTTTTTGCCAAGCCTAATATTGCAGTACCATATTCCTAGAAATTTGATGTTAAAGAAACAATTGACAAAATATAAGGCATTAAAATAATATGAAAATAGGTAGCGTAACGTATAGTTTAAAAGCTATGAATGCCAGAGCCAACATACATGGATTCATATTCCAGCTCTGCCTGTATTATCTGTGTGGCTTGGGCATGTTTATTAACACCTCTGTGTCTCATTTTCTTCATGTGAAATGGAGGGAAACAATGGTATCACCCATATATGGTGGTTTTGAGGATTAAAAAATTTTATATAGGTAAAGTGCTTGGGAAAAAGTCACTCATTAAGTACAATTTAGTTTTAGCCAATACTCTTATGGTTTTAGACATTGGCACAAATTGTTTATCTAAAATTCTAACAGAATCCATTTTACTTTTGACCTCATGCCTATACCTATATAGACAAATGTGACTTCAGAAAGTCTCAGATCTTTGCTGACTGGTCTCATTTTAAATCCATCATTATTAACCCTCAATGAGACCTTGATGTTGCTTACAAATTACATTTTGTTTCTTAAACTATTCACTTTTCTACATTCCTTGATGAGTTTGTCACCAGTTCTCTTTATTCTTCAAACTTTCAATTTCTGTTATTCATCACATTCTATTTATCTGAGAAAATATAAACAATCAAATGAGACCCCACACACTGCCACCACAAGAACTATAAAACTACTTTTATCTGGGACCATATTCTGTGCTTTTCTTTTGTTCCTACAAATAAACTGACAATCCATCTAGCTAAGGCCAACTCTTTATTTCATGCAGCAAAACCCATTATCTGTCACCTACTCAAGGATATGGTTCCAATAATCATTTTATCCAAATTTTACTAAACTTTATTTGTCTGTCATTTTATTTCATCTCATTTTTACACCTTATTTTATATCTCTATCTATATATAAGTATATATCTATATACACCTGTATATCTATATGTAGACAGATAGTCAAAAGTCAGTTTGGTAGACTGTGGAAGGAAGAGCATGAATGGAGTGAGTTTAAGAGCTAATTAGAAGAATTAGAAAAGAATAATTGGGGAGAAAAACAACTATCTAAGGAATTGAGCTGCATTATGAAAAAAGTTCGCTCGGTAGTTGGAGAGTGAAGTATGATTTGAAAAGACTATCTGATTAACTCACTTAATTCTCCTAGCATCCCTTATCTTACTACTTCTTATTTTGGCATTTTTACCAAATCCTGTTTAATGAAAATAATACAATGAAAGTCTGCATTTTAAAAAAATGAAAAGACAGGCACCTGGGTGGCTCAGTTGGTTGGGTGACTGCCTTCGGCTCAGGTCATGATCCTGGAGTCCCAGGATCAAGTCCCACGTCGGGCTCCCTGCTCAGTGGGGAGTCTGCTTCTCCCACTGACCCTTCCCCACTCATGCTCTCTCTCTCTCATTCTCTCTCTCTCAAATAAATAAATAAAATTTAAAAAAATGAAAAGACTATCTGTTTTAAAGATAATAAAATATATTGTCTTAAGGCTTGGCATATACATTATGCATTCACTGCCCATAACAGTTACATATTATAAACTGTTATATATAGCCCATAACAGCTATATGTTATAAAATAGCAAAACTTTCTTGTTTAAGTAATATCTTCCTGCTTAGCCTTTTTGTTTTTATATGACGTCTGTAAATCCAACTGTCCTAATGAACAATGAAAACCTATGATTTTAATCTTGGACTTCTGTCTTTTGGTCTCCCTTGTGAAAACACCGTGAGTTACATCCAGTGGTATGAAGTGATTTGTCTAAAATCATAGGATTCATTAGAAATATCAATTGATGTGCTTATTCTCCTTTTAAGTAAGGTGTAGTTTAGACGTTTGAAGGAAAAATAAAAGTGTCAACAAGTGTCTGATGAGATTGTAGATTGTAGATATTAGGAGATGGCATTTAAATCTTGTACACCGTCAAATGTGGTGATCTGAGGATCAATGAAGACAGCGTACTTTTTTGGAAAAGTTAAGAAACTAAAAGAAGTTAGACTTTGGTAAAATATAAACAAAAAGTACAACTAAAGGAAAATAGCCTGGCCACTTAGAGGGAGAGAAAACTTTTGCTGGTGAAACACAGTTTTCATTTTTTTATACAGATTAAGTATGTTTATGGAAAGTGCTAAGCAAATTCTTGTCTCAGTGACCTTATTTCTATAGTGCTCTTCTACAGAAAGCTTTCTACTTTCTATAGCACTCTTTTATAGATCCTTTAATATCTCATTCCTTCACATCACTCAGTCTCTGCTCAAAAATTAGCTCTTCTGAACAGTCTATGTTAAAACTAAAATTCCTCTGCCCCTCATCCAAACCCAGTCATTCTATATTCCATGCTGTATTTTAAAATCTTCCTAACATAAAACATTTTATACACACATAAGCACACATATATACAAAATATGTATAAATGTGTGCATATATACATATATATGTATTAGATATATACAAATATGTAATATATAAGGACATAATTATATATTATCTATACTAAAATTTGATACACATAGATAACTATATAATATAAAAATGCTAATGTGTGTTAGGAACATGTGGCCTGATTTTCCAAATTTCCAATTTTTACTGTAATTTTATAATTGCAGTAAGTTGCATCTTTCTTCAGTTACAGTAAGATGCTTATTTTATGAATTGCCTTATATTTTGCTTAATGAAACAAATTTCTGTTTTCAACATTAAGTATGTTTAGACTACTTAAATAGAAGTTTAAAAAAGTAGTAACAGCACATTTCTATTTTGATTTTTTTTCTTTTTCTTTTCTTTTATTTATTTATTTGACAGAGAGAGACACAGCAAGAGAGGGAACACAAGCAGGGGGAGTGGGAGAGGGAGAAGCAGGCTTCCCGTGGAGCAGGGAGCCTGATGCGGGGCTCGATCCCAGGACCCTGAGATCATGACCTGAGCCGAAGGAAGACGCTTAACGACTGAGCTACCCAGGCGCCCCTGATTTTCTTTTTGATCCTTTTGGCTTCCTAGGGTGAGATATGTTAAAATAATTTCTTTAAAGTGTCTATCATTGCAATGAGTTTGGACATAAGCCATAGATCCCCAAAATTTCAGATATTTTGGAATATTAGGTAATTGATATGATCAAGGTCCTTGGCAGTGGCTAGAACAAGGTATTTTCTAAACTAAATCCTTAGGTAGGCAAAAAATTAATTACACCACAATTTATTTAAAATTGCATAATGTGATTGCTGTTCAGGGGAGTATATAGACTGTGTTGATGACAAGCACTGCCTTCAAAATATGTAAATAATACTTGTTCTATACAAACTTGTAATTTATTCAGAAAATAAACACAGCATACAAATCATTATTTCATAAAGAGTCTGTATTTCCTCAAATGTGATCTGATCATGTCAAAGTAATTATGTTAGTGTAATTACTTTTTTCAATTTTCCAATTTTTACCATAATTATATTTGAGTGCTTTTTAAAGAAATGCATGATTCCATTATAATGAATGCTTAACAGAATTTTGAGACTATATTCTTTATAGTATCTAAATCATATCTGGGGAGGAAAATAAGAATTTAGGAAAATAAATTACCACATACCAATATAATTTTATATATTAGAGGTTGTTCTTCTGGTAAGTGAGTGGGAGTCAGGACTCTGTCTTCATACCAAGGCTTCTTAATTTTTTCCATATGTAACTATTTCTTTTACCATCAGAGTAGGATATTATTTACATGGGAATTACTAAGGAGCTGACTGTTGTAAGTCAACTAAATTCCATGCCAGTACCCCCCTAATATGTGCAAGAGATGAGACTAAGCAGTGATTTTCAACTATGAAAAGAAAAACTCTCCACTGTTACACTGAGTAGCTTAAACACATGTGAGGAAAAATAATCTGATAGGTTTGCCAGCAGTAAGTTTTCTAAAAGTGGCACAGACTTAATGCCATGGGAGGAAAACTGTAGTCTAAGCAGGGATGGCTTTTGAACATATAACAAAGTTTAGAATAGAGCACAGCAACAGCAGGTAATTCACATGCTACTGCAAGACTTTAGAATTATTTCCATGTTGTAAAATGAGAGGCAGAGACTGGTATCAGAGGTGAAACTGGAGAAAACTACCCAGGCACAAAGTGGTCATTGGGTGACACTTCTTGAAGCTTAAAATTCATCTACAGATAATAAGGTAGCTATTAATTATTTGCAACTTAATGTAATTTACTCTATTTAAAATAAAATCATATATTTAATGAAACAATGTGCTTCTTGTAAAAAGTTACATAATAAAAAGCATATAGTCACACATATATAATATTAAAGAATTACTTTCATTTTCCAAATTCACACAAGTATAATAATATTGATTGTCTTCATACCTGTTATTATTATCCATTGAAATATATGCACAATATTTTCCATAGGTTTAAATAAAAGCATATTGTGTGTGTGTGTGTGTGTGTGTGTATAAAAGAGAGAGAGAGAGGCAGGGGGACTGCGTCTGTGTGTGTGTGTGTGTTGCTCTTTAGCATGGTCTTTTGTAAAAGCTTTTGAACAGACAGATTGCATAACCACAATAAAGATTTATAATATCAGTCCAACAGTTTACAGAAGATAGATTTGGTTTTAACAATTATAGAGGAAGATAAGTTTTTTTGAAACTGCAAGTAAGAACTACTGTTTCAAGTAGGATTAAGTAGCTAATGGAGGACTAGTGTTTAGAGAAAAACAACTAGAACATTTACATAAAATTTAGGCATTTGGAGCTGAAGAGTTATGAAGGTAATGAGAGCTCAAAGGATTAAGGCACCAGAGTAAGAGTTTAAACCAAGAGTTTATCTGACTTCTGCAGCTCCTTTTACTCTCTATGAGTTTGTCAGAATGTTGGCAGAAGGCTGAGACCTTGGGACTACAAAATCTATGAAGAGCAGTTGCTAAGAATAAAGAAACCAAGGATATTCACATAGATACTTGGGGGCCAAGGCCATGGCCACGTTTCCCTTCAATAACAATTGCTAGATTCTGTGGTTGATGGGATAGGAGAGTAAAATCTATGCAATTTCCATCTATGAAAGAATAATTGTATGAGACTTAAACTTCCGCATTAAACAACTAGAAAACTTGTCAAAATATATGCAGCCATTCCATTTAGATATTTGATATAGCCAAAGCAAGACTGTGATCTCTGAGAGGAGGAATATCAATGAGATGAGCCCTTACCATTACTCAGACTTTCTGCTTGAAGATAATTGACTGGCTATGGCAAAGGGAGGAGGACCCATGAAGAGTCCAGTAATTTTGGTGAGGTGAGGAGACGTAAACTTAATTTAAGGGAGAGTGTGGCAGCTAGAATTTGCGGGACAGAGTACTGAGAAGGAACTATGCAGGAAAGGAACTCCAAAAATCTGCTTAAAAGTCCTGTCTGTGTTTGGCTAAATACTAAACTTGATATACACCAGGTGGAACTTCCAGAAGCCAGGCAAAGAACAATAGTTATTAGGAAGTTGTAAAGTGAAAAATTTTCTCCTAGAGCTAAAAATCATTTAAATTTACTACTCAGATTGGAGAAATATTGTTGCATATATGGGGCATTTAGATATTCCCAAGGATTCCCATCATTTTAGAGGGGTTAAACTAGCTCTATAGTAGAGGCCACTCTAGATTCACTGTAAAAAAAAAAAAAAAAAAAAAAGCCTCGCAAATAAGCCTCATAAAAGATCAAGTTGAGCAGTTTCTTAAATGCCTGACTCTTGATTTCAGCTCAGGTCTGATCTCAGGGTTGTGAGATCGAGCCCCACATTGGGCTCTATGCTTAGTGCAGACTCTGCTTAAGTTTCTCTCTCCTTCTCCCTCTGCACCCACTCCCTGCATGCTCTCTCTCTCTCACATAAATAAATAAGTCTTAAAAAAAAAAAGATCAAGCTGATCTACAAATAATAGCAAATAATGTATGCTATATAAGTAAAATAAGAGCTTTTTGTTATACTTATTCGAGTATATTAACATTTCCTGGTTGTTGCCATTAGGGCTAGGTTCTGTAGTAGTAGAGTCAAACAAACCTAATGAAGGCCTTTAAATTAAAATGGTTCACCTCAATAATTTGCTCTTTCTCTTTCTGTACTGTATCCATAGTTTACCCATTTATCACATCTAAGTAAAACCAACCAGTTTTTCAAATCTAAGTAAAGCCAACTCTCTTTTAAAACCAAACATCCTTACCACCCCCCCCAAAATCCAGCACAGTTACATCTCTGCACTTTTTTTATAAGCTGCTCTGTTATTTTCAAAATTATAAATATCAATTAAAGCAGGGGTAGCAACAGCTGGTGATCTTACAGCTATTGTCTCTATTGCTACTGTTGTGGGTTCTCTGGCCCTATTTTTCTCATTTCTAATCATGTAGAACTTCTGATGAATAATAATTAACAGATTGATGAATATATCAAAAGAGGTTAAAGTTAGGGTCGTAGTAGGCAGTGTTTACTCCCACGTTAGCTGATTTTCTCTTGAAATGAGATGCAGCATGTACAATAAATGAAACTGAAATTATAGTTCTGTTATCTCTCAAATATAGTGTGAAAAATTTGATTTTTGAAAGGTTAGAAAATGCATTTCTATGATTTGGTATTTTAAAAGGTCAAAAATATTATCCTTTTAGTTAGTTTTCATAGCAGCAAATAAATGGTGATTACTTACTACTTAAATTTGGCAAATCATAGTTTTTTTTTTTTTTTTTTGGAGAAAGAGTAACGTGGTGGGAATTGATTTTGAAAGTATACATATAACATGTTAAAGTTTTGTCATCTGTCCCTTTGTAATTGAAATTCAAAATTGTGTTGGCTATGAATCAAGAAGCTCTGAATAACAAAGTAGCATACCTACACAGTATGTTTTTTAGGACAGTTAGTGACCTAATCAATTACCCATCCTATTTTTGCTTGCTTAGATGTTTTGTCTGTAACAAAAATCCATTTAGTTCATGATCTCTCTCAAGGAATTATATTTTATTTGGGAAGTTAAGTTATATATACATTCCACAGAGAGACCATAATCCTTGAAGGAAAAAACATGTTGCTTTTAGCAATATTCTGTATTGCTCAAGGAAATCTTATGTTGTAGAAATAACATCACAGGGGCGCCTGGGTGGCTCAGTCGTTAAGCATCTGCCTTTGGCTCAGGTCATGATCCCAGGGTCCTGGGATCGAGCCCCACGTTGGGCTCCCTGCTCCGCGGGAAGCCTGCTTCTCCCTCTCCCACTCCCCCTGCTTGTGTTCCCTCTCTCGCTGTGTCTCTCTCTGTCAAATAAATAAAATCTTAAAAAAAAAAAAGAAATAACCTCACAATAGAAAATACATTATTTCAAACACTTTTACATCTACTTACTAGTTGTTTCATACTGAGCAAATTAAATGGGGGTAATATTCTTCGTTATTACTGTAAAAATTAAAAGTAATCTAATTAAAGGACTTCATTTATAGTGGATACTTTATAAACATGCATTACATTTTTTATTGTCATTTTCCAAACTTGGAAATAATTATTTTTATAGTTATAATCCAATAAAATACACCTCTATAAACTTTAACTCTTTTCAAAACTAGGTATACAATATAGGTATGTATAAGTATGTGAATATATACATATAGCTAAAAGTGAACACTGATATAGCAAGAATACATATACACAATTATATGCGCAGATATATTTCCTATTGAATATTGGAAGCCTGAATGCTTTTGTTTGGTGTCAAATAGCACTTGGTTAAAAACACATCCCATCTACTACCAGAAGGCAGTTTAGAAAAAAAATAGTAATTTGTTCTTTTGTTTAGATAATAAGAAGGTAATATTCATAATCTACCACAATAGTTTGTCTGCCATCTACTTTTTTTCATATTATAACTATCCCTATGACTCTTTCTAAAATTTCTCAGAATCAATTCTGAGTTCTAGCTGTAATGCAACTTTTAGCTGCCATATAAACCCTACTGCCTGGGTATCAAAAATGTGCAAATAACTGACGAAGAAATGGAAGAATTCTTCTTGAGTGACTAGGTTAGGGGAAACATTAAATTGGTGAAGTCAGAAGTTTCTGTAGAAGGAAGGAGAATGAAAAGGACTGGGAAAAATGATTAACAGTTTTATCATATGCATAAATTCAAACATTAATTGCTGGAAATAGAGACTCCTTCCAGGAAAACCATATCTTTTTTTAAATATTTAAATGTATTTTTTAAGGCCACTGCAGCTATAGAAAATTGGTCCATTACCTGGAAGCCTTTGCCAGGTTTCCCGCTTCCAATTTCTCATGACATATATATAAAATTATGCTATTATATTACTGTGATTAAGAGCTTTGTTTCTGTTTCCTCTGTCAATGTTGATGTATCTTTCATTGCATACTTTATAAACTTTATTTCCTGAAGTAAAAAAGAAGGATAGAAGAAAAAAAAGTATATGTACTTTCCTATCAAAATATTTTCATCTTTTCTAGCTATGTTGCCATTTATTCCATTCTGCCCTTCAAAATGCCTTTATTTCTGGCACTCTAAATTAAAAATCAGTGGTCATTTTTATTCTAATAATGTATAATAATATGAACCCCATATAATTAAATGATTATATCCTGATTAAACAATCTGAGACATGATATTAAATACAAAATGAGTGGTTAAAACCACGTTATAGAAGTTCAAAGAGGAATGTGATCTCTGTTTCTCTCTATAATGTCAATTTTTATTTCTAAATGGCAAAAAAAAAAACAATTTAGCTTAAAATTAACTAAAAAAATATCAGAGTTTGATCCTTTCCTCTGTGGTAGTTTAGGATTGAGATTCATTTCACCCTAAGCTATTCATTGGACCAGCACTCTTTCAAAGAAAGGTTTGCACTTTTGCAACATAAAAAGATTTTTACTGCTGAGCTTTAATTGAGAAAAACACACTCCTCTGCATAGGGTATATCATTTGAATGTCACTGAAACAGGCATAAGACATTTGATTATATCTTGGCTTTAAGATTTTGCTGGAAGATTCCAATACCCCTCACCCCCACCATAACCAACCACCTCCGAAGAGATCTTGTTTGAACTATGTTAATGTATTGCTATTGATGTGTATTTTCCTTAAAATTTCCTTGAAATTGCAGTTCACATAGGCAACACTGAACTACAGGACATCTTGCCACATGTCAAACTTTAGTTGAAAGTTTCAAAAAATGGTTGGTAAATCAGGTTTCTTCTACTTCACTGAATTGTGTGTAATGATGTGTAATGACATGATAATGAAAACAGTTTATTTGGACATCTCTAGTGAATTGATCATTGTATATCAATTTATTGTCAGATGTTGTAGGTAGAGTGATATATCTGACCACCAAATTTTTTAAAAGGAAAACCTATACATTCTGACCTAAAAATTTATCCAATATTTTTTGTTAAATTAGAAAAACAAGGACCTTGATACTGTTTATGATTCTATTTTTATATGTAAAACTAGCATTTACATATAGAAGAACATATAGATATGTTTATACACACAGATACAGAAATATGAGGTCCTTTACTTACCATTTGGGAAAGGCAAGAATGCTTAACTAGAATTACATCTGAAGGGATCAAAAGGAGAGATATAAGATTTTATAATTCACTTTATATCTATCTCTAATCTTTCAGTTTTCTTAATCTACACACAAATACAAATACTATTATTTTTAGAAACAAGTAGAGTTTGTCCAGGCATAGATAAAGGCCATTTTTTTAAATCCTTTTTAACGTAATAGTCTGCTTTTAAAAAAAAAAAAAGTCTGCATTTATTTCAGCAGAAATCTTAGAATCTTTGGTTCCTTGACCTTGACTTTCATAGAAATTAATAATTCCTGAAACAGACGTTAATTAAATCAGAAGCACAAATGAGGAAAGAAATGTTCAGATATATACTTATATAAAATTGATTTTATGAATGCTAGTAGCTTCTTTTTAATTTAATGTTGGTACTTAAAAAAGTCTGTATTTCTATGCCTTTTAAATAAACTCCTCCCCCTTTACTGCCCACAACTAGAGCAAAAACTTACCCTAGGGATATATTAATATTTTGAAAGTATTTTTAAAAATTTAAAGCTTGTATATGTTTTTATATAGTAAAATGTTTTCTAAGAAGTTTATAGATGGATTATTTATATAGGTCTTATATGTACAATGAATGCAAATTAGAAAAAATCATTAAGTTTACCATTTATAAGGTAATTTCTAGGCCACTTTTAGAATAATTTTAGATACAAGCTAGTTAGAATTAGTGAGATAAATCTAACTCTATTTAGTTCCAATGATTTTGTCTACATTCTTTCTACCAAATAATAATAGTAGGTTCTCAGCATGAACATATGTTTTATTGTATAATGAAAAAAGTCCCGGGCGCCTGAGTGGCTCAGTTGGTTAAGCGACTGCCTTCGGCTCAGGTCATGATCCTGGAGTCCCTGGATCGAGTCCCGCATCGGGCTCCCTGCTCGGCGGGGAGTCTGCTTCTCCCTCTGACCCTCCCCCCTCTCATGTGCTCTCTCTCATTCTCTCTCTCCCAAATAAATAAATA